>NC_061121.1:218247776-218338451 GCF_002878395.1 Capsicum annuum
TGTGCTATGATGTCTCATATCAAGGGTTTGGATACTCAGGGTCCCGACCACGCATAGATAAATTCAGATTTAGCCAGCAGTGTCAGAGTTAGTAGTGAGTCCTTATCTATTGAGGGCATACTTTTATTTCAGTTATTCAATAGATGCAGTATTTTCAATAGATGGAGTTAGTTGGGGGCTTGTTCCATCAACTCCACATTCAGATAGTTTAGTTTAGAGGCTTTTCAAACTAGATTTTCAGATAGTATTTAATTTTACAGATTATTATTATCAGTTGATATTCTATATTAGTATTTCAGATGCTTTAAACCTTATGGAATTTTAGCCTATTTTCTGAATTTATTACAGTATTACTATTTAGTGCTCACATCAGATATCAGTCATGGGTTAGCTTGTGGTCTTTTAGGATCGTAAGCACCGTATAGCATCTGAGGTACAGACTTGGGGTGTTACAAACTTAGTATTAGAGCCTAAGGTTCAACAGAGTCCTAGGGAGTATGAAAGCCGCATCAAGTAGTCTTGTGCATGGGTGTGTTGCACGCCACACTTTTGGATAGGAAGCTATGAGATGTTTTAGGAAAAGTTTCCCCTTCTTTCAGTATTCATATCATACGAGTGAGCATGATCTCAAGTTAAAATCTCAATCTAATCCATTTCTTCCTTTTTTTTACAGAATATGCCTCCCAAAAAGACTAACGAAAGGGGAACCGAAAATTAGTCAGCACCTCAGCCCATTCAGGCCTGGACGACCATGCCTCCCATGCAGAATTCAGTGTTGCATTCACTTCTCTAGCCAATTCCATAAGAGCTCAAAATGAATGGCCATCTGTTGTTCTGGCTAACCAAATAGACATTACTACTGTAGTTAGGATTTGGGACTTTACCTGAATGAATCCTCCCCTATTCTCAGGATCTAAGTAAGAAGATGATCTACAGGAGTTCCTCGATCAGGTTCAGAAAGACACAGATATCATGGGCATAACTTCTAGTGAGAATGGTGAGTTAGTTGTGTATCAGCTACAAGATGTAGCTTATATGTGGTTTAAGCAGTGGAAGGTAGACAGGGGCATAGATGCAGAGCCCATAGAGTGGAAAGAGTTTGCTACTACTTTCCTAGATAGATTCTTTCCCTTAGAGCTAAGAGAATCCAAGGTGTTAGAGTTCATTAATCTTAGGAAGGACAGTATGAGAGTAAAAGAGTATTCTCTCAAGTTCACTCAATTATCTGGGTATGCTACCCATGCAGTAGCAGACAGTAGGTCCAGAATGAGCAAGTTCATACTTGGGGTGTCAGATAGTGTGGTTAAGGAGTGCAGAACTGCATTGTTGATTATGGAGATGGACATATCCAGGCTTATAGTCCATGCTCAGCAGATAGAAGAGTCTAAGATTAGAGAGAGAGAGGTAGAAAAAGAGACCTAGAACAGGTATCTTCAATTTTAATCAGCTTAAGTTAGAGGGCAGTAATCGTTCCTAGTTTCGCTCAAAATCTTCAGTTCTAGCTCCATCCTCAGCCAGTGCTTTAGTAACTAAGTTCAGAAATGGTAACCAAGATAGGGTGCCAGGCTCTAAATCTCAGGGTAGTGTCAGCAGTACTCAAGCAAATCTTCTTTGTTAGACATCTAGTAGAAACCATAAGGGTGTCTGCAAAGCTGGCAGTGATGTTTGTTTTGGGTGTGGTAAGCTAGGCTACAGAGTCAGAGATTGTCCTCAGTCAGGTTATCGAGGTCAGTATAATCGTCCTTCAGCTAAGTCAGGTCACCCGAATCAGCAGGGTGTCGCTTGTGATGCCACCAGCGGGCAACACGTAAACAGGCTCTATGCACTTTAATCCAGACAAGATCAGGAAAATTCTCCTGATGTGGTCACTGGTACGTTACATATCTTCCATTTACATGTTTATTCCTTACTAAATCTAGGAAATTCTTTATCTTTCGTAACTTCTTATATAGCCGTTAACTTTGGAGTCAATCTAGAAATCCTAGCAGAGGCTTTCTTAGTTTCTACCCCAGTGGGTAAATCTATCATAGCTCAATGGGTATACAGGAACTGTCCGGTTATGATATCTTAAACAATTACTTCAGCAGACCTTGTAGAGCTAGAGATGGCAGACTTTGATGTTATTCTCGGCATAGATTAGCTCCATTTATGCTATGCCTCAGTTGATTGTAAAAATAGAATTGTTCATTTTCAGTTGCCAAGTTAACCAGCCCTTGAGTGGAGAGGTAGTACTGCAGCGCTTAAGAGTCAGTTGATTTCATACCTTAGAGAAAGAAAATGATATCCAAGGGATGTGTCTACCAACTTGTGCGACTCAAAGACTCTAAATCGAAAACTTAAACTCTTGAGCCAGTTCCAGTAGTAAATGAATTCTTAGATATGTTTCCCAAAGATCTTCCTGGAATTCCTCCTGTTAGGGAAATAGACTTTGGAATAGACCTTCTTCCAGATACTCAGCCCATATCTATTCCTCCATACAGAATGGCACCAGTAGAACACAATGAGTTAAAAAGATCTCCTAGATAAGGGATTGGTGTGCACCAGTCTTATTCATGTGTAAGAAAGACGGTTCTCTTAGAATGTGTATAGACTACCGTCAGTTGAACAAAGTTACGGTCAAGAACAAATACTCACTTCCTACAATCAATAACTTATTTGACCAAATTCAGGGTGCTAGTTACTTTTCTAAAATAGATCTCAGATCAGGCTATCATCAGCTCAGAGTTAGGGAATATGACATTCCAAAAATAGCTTTCCGAACCCGATATGGTTACTTTGAATTTCTAGTCATGTCCTTTGGTCATACAAATGCCCCAGCAGCTTTCATGGACTTAATAAATTGCGTGTTCAAGAAGTACTTAGACACGTTCATTATAGTCTTCATCAATGACATTCTTCTCTATTCCCGTATCGAGAATGATCATGCAGATCACCTCAGAATCATTATGCAGACTCTTAGAACTCATCAGTTGCTCACCAAAGTAAGTAAGTGCAAATTTTGGCTAAGTTCAATAGCATTCCTTGGTCATATTATTTCCGGTGATGGCATTAGAGTTGATCCTAGAAAGACCAAGGCAGTGAGAAACTGGCTTAGACCTATTTCTCCATCAGATATTTAGAGTTTCTTGGGTTTAGCTAGCTATTACCATCAGTTTGTTAAAGGGCTTTCATCTACGGCATCCCCCATGTCCATATTGACTCAGAAGAAAGTCCAGTTTCAGTGGTCATATTCTTCCGAAAAGAGTTTTAAGGAATTGAATACTCGACTCACCTTAGCCCCAATTTTGACTCTACCAGTGGGTTTAGATGGGTTTGTTTTGTACTGTTATACATCCAAAGTAGGTTTGGCATGAGTCCTCATTTAGAGAGGTAAGGCCATAGCTTACACCTCGAAACAACTTAAGCCTCATAAGAAAAATTATCCTACCCATGATCTTGACTAGCAGTTGTAGTGTTTTCCTTAAAGATTTGGAGGCACTATTTGTATGGGGTGCATGTTGATGTGTTCACAAATCACAAAAGCCTTTAGTATGTTTTCTCTTAGAAAGATTTAAATTTGTGTCAGAGGAGGTGGTTGGAGCTATTTAAAGATTATGATATAAGTATTTTGTATCATCCGGGCAAGGCTAATATAGTGGCTAATTCTCTTAGTAGATTGTCTATGGGTAGTATTGCTCATGTTGAGAATGATAAGAAGAAGTTAGTTTAGGAGTTTCACCAACTTGCCCGACTAGGTGTTTGCTTAGTTGATTCAGCAAAAGGTAGTATGTAGGTGAAGAATAGTTTAGAATTATCTCTAGGTTCTAAAGTAAAGGAAAAATAGGGTAGAGATCCCAGATTTTTTAAGTTGAAAGAGTCAGTCAGAGATTAGAAATAAAGTTTTCTCCCAAATGAGAGATGGTGTGTTGCGTTGCCAGGGTCATTTATGTGTGTCTGGTGTTAACGACTTAAGGCAACAAATTCTTGCAGAAGATCATGGTGCGTGATACTCTATTCATCTAGGGTCCACTAATTTGTACTACGATTTGTAAAGATCTATTGGTGGAGTAGGATGAAGAGTGATATTGCAGAGTTTATAGCTAAGTGCTCTACGTGTCAGCAGTTTAAGTTTGAACACCAGAAGCCTAGTGGGTCCATATAGGCTATCATTCCAGTATTCAGATGGCCCCTTTGAGGCTCTTTACGGTAGGAGATGTTGATCTTCAATTGGTTGGTTCGAGGTAGGTGAGGCCGCATTAGTAGGGCCTGACTTAGTGTTTGATGCCTTAGAGAAGGTTCATCTGATCAGAGAAAGGCTTAGGGCTGCCCAAAACCGACGAAATCATATCCAGATGTGAGATGAAAAGTTCTCAAGTTCAAGGTCGGAGATTATGTGTTCTTGAAAATCTCTCCCATGAAAAGGGTAAAGGGGTTCGACAAGAAGGAAAATCTCAGTCCTCGATACGTCAGTCCTTACAGAATTCTCAGTTTTTTTGGAAAGGTAGCTTATGAGCTCGAGTTGCCTTCAGATCTAGCTTCAGTACACCCAGTATTCCACATCCCCATGCTACAAAAATGCATTAGTGACCCAACAGTCATAGTTCCCTTGGAGGGCGTAGATATTCAGAATGATCTCTCTTTTGAAGAGGTTCCAGTCTAGATCCTCGATCATCAGATTCGTAGACTGAGGCCCGACCTCTAGCCAGAGTAGCACCTCATGTCCGACCTCTTCCTCTAGTGCTACCACAACCCATACCTCGCCCCCTGACTAGGCTCTAACAGTTGGTGTTAGCTTTGCATCCATAACATCTTTGGATCTATTCCTTACTATCTATACAAAAAAAGAATAGAATAAAAGTTTAAAATATTAGCTATGAATAACCCACACAATAAGGAATCAATGCAGGGAGGTTTCTTCTAAATATGTCCTCTAGACTCTCGAAGATAGATACGGACGTCAACAAATCGATCTGCGAGACTCTCTTAAACATCTTACATGTACACTTATGAGACCAATGAAACTAGTTCTCTCATACCAATTTGTCTTGACCCAAAAGTAAGTTCATGATGGCACCTAACTCGACCCAAGCTAGGTAGGTAAGCCGAAATCCCACAATAGGAAAAAAAAAAACAATGTCAGAAAGAAATTAGATAAATATAAGACTTATAGAACAAAGTCAAGCCATAATACTCAAATAACAAAAATATCTAAATAAAAACATCAATCCCTATAACCTGGTGTCATAAGCCTGAAGATAATCTAATACAATATTGAAAATCGGAGATACATAAGTTTATCTTTGAAAGTAAATAAAGACAAAGTAAGATAAGAGAAGGTTAAAAACCTACTTCAAATGTTGGAGCTCATCGGTACCTTGAAGTCAGTCTCTCACAATATGAATTTAGAAATTGTGAATCACACTGGTATTGGGACCTACACTAAAATGGTCCACTTGTACTCAGTAGGTATCATAGGGAGATTGAGCAAAGTAGACAACTAAAAAAGTAAAAGATAATATGAGCATGCTTCCATCTACTACAAAAAAGTTCCCAAAAGGTATCTCACACCATCTCCACTAAAAATTCTAAAATACAGTATCTAACAATACTAACTACACATAAAAATATAATAACACTAAGTACACAACAACAAACACATAGATAGAGATGCCAATGATGCAACAGAATAATGGTGGGATAATGATGATATAATCCATTGTATGACTTTCAAATACACCTTTCAATCCTCAGCAATTCAGGATGGGGGGTCGCAACATATAGGCCTTCATAATCTCTCACATCCTTTGCTGGTAAATAACCTCAGCCAAGGATTTACCAAATATCACGATCCACTTTGTAAGCAAGTAACCTCGGCCAAAGGTTTTCAAAATATTATAGTCAAACTTATCGGCAAATGACCTCGGCCAAGGGTTTTAAAAATTTTACAGTCAACCTTGCCAAGGGACCTCGACCGAGGGTTTTCAAACATATGTTCTTTTCTTTAAAAATCAATGTTCCTCAGTGATACCAATATCATGAATATGTATAGATGAATGAGGATGTAATACACACAACAAATTAATATGTAGATAATAATCAATTTAATACACATTTAAATGAGCTTTAAATTAATTCAATATGATAATAATTCCTCAGTGATGCCAATCTCATGAATATATAAAATGAGAATGTAATGCTCACAACCAATTAGTATGAAGATAATAATGAATTCAATACAAGTTTAAATGAGCATGAAAGAAACTCAATATGACAATGATTCATGATATAAGTCATCTCATGGTACCTTTGGAATAAATAGTTATGTAAGGCATTAATAGCATCACCTCCAGCCCATCTATCAAGCATCACTATAAAGATAAAGGAAATCAATTCTCAAATAAGGCCTATAATATCTATTCAAGCCCACATAGAGGCATTACAACAAGTATAATGGCAACTAATGCACAATTGGGGCCTATATTATCAAATAAAGCCCCAACATGGACAACACAACAATTATAATCTCTCAAGTCAAAACAATATGCATAAGCCCCCACATAGGCATACGATATCAAATATAATCTCAAAAATACAATTTCCATGACTAATTCCCTGACCCATAGTAAACTTTACATGAGTGGTTAACTACCTAGCCTAGTCTTAAGAAAGATAAGTCATAACCTACCTTGAAATGCAAAAATCTAATCCTAAACCCTTCAACATGGATCTTTTTCGTCATTAATGGTCTCAAAATAGACTAAATCTATAGAGAATATAATCTACACATCAAGAGGAGCCCATATTGGCTAATTTAATCCGAATCCAAAAGTAGTTTGAAAATATGTTTGACATCAAAAAGGGAAAATCTAAAAAATTATTTAAGAATCATGTTTCCCATGTCAATAGGAGACTAAATATGGAAACCCAAGTGAAAATGAATTGAAATCAGACTATAAATCAAAGAAAACTCAATTTTATACTTTACTGGGCAAAAATCTTAAAACTCAATATTTGATATTAATTTTTTAAAGATATCTGGAATATAAAATCAATAAGAAGAGACAAAAATGGACCTTAAATGTTACCAATAAAGATTGACGAAAACCCTCATAAATCATCTTTTCTGAAGTTTCTAAGTCCAAAAATAATGAAAATTGCAAAAAAGGGGATTTATACTGCTCAGGTGAACACTACCTCACAGTTGTAGTCCCTACCTGGAGATCACGAGTGTCAATATTGACCATCATAAGGTAAGTCATTTCAATCATGGGAGGAGGGCCTCGGTACCGCGATGGCCAAACACGACCCTCTTTATTGGAATTGCTTTTGAGATCGTGGTGCCCCACCATGCGATCACAATGAAGAAGATTTTCAAGGATTGAGATCCTAACCCATGTCAATGCAATCGATATGAAGTGCCTAATTATACTAGATATGAGCAACTTAATTGAAAATACATGATTTCGAAACCTCCAAACGGACCCTCAACATTCGTTTGGAACCCTACAGAAATAAACCAGAATGATACTAGGCTAATTTCGGTGTTCTAAACTCTATGGAACCGTCAAATTTATAAAAATAAGTCATTTACAATGAGTTATCCCTCTGTATCCCTTTAAGCTTATTCTAACTAGTTTCCGCCTAAAGGGTTAAAATACAAGTTAAAGGCATGAGACCCAAACTAACTACTCTACTAATCTAAAATTGATATTCTTAATCTAATGGAACTAAGAAAATCATCATCCGATGATATGATCACAAAATATTGATCAAAGTCAAACTAACCTCTTTTAAAATCCTCTAAGCGTCTTCACTTGCTCAAATTACTCACGAATGCATCGGGGACCAAGTCAACCAACCCTACAACTCGTAAATAGCATATAACAACTGTAAAGAAGGAAAAAATGATCAAAATAACAAAAATAAAATTCACAACTACGATTCTTACATTGATGAATTTGTATAGATTGAATGTTAGATCAATGAAGTTTCGATGATTGACACATAAATGAAACATGTTACCCAAGTTGATCTAATAACATGAAAATAGTCACTAAGGGAAACAGATGAGGTTATAGACGAGGTTCGTCAAAGCTTGAATAGATAAGTTCTAGTGAGTAATCACGTGTGATAAGGAAGAAGTTGTAGTTGAATATAACACTTTATTGATAATATGAAGATAAAGAGTTTCACTCAAACAAGGAAATCAAGTTGGAGAAGGAGTTTTACCAATGCAAGGAGTTGTACTCAAAGAAGGACTTTGAGTTGGCAACAAACTCTATTGAATTAAAGAGTCCAAAGCAAGGTAGAAGACCAAGGACTTTTAAGGACTCTTTGAAGAGATGTTATGTATCGAGGGAGTAACTCATTTTGTTACTCATACACTTACAAAGATAGCAACACATCAACAAATTATCAGTAAAGTTCCAAAGCTTGAAGCAACCTGAGTTGAACCTATTCCTATTACGTAGAGTTAAGGAGTCTTAGACTTTATGTATTAGGTTGGTCCTTGAGTTGTATTGTTTTCTAGTCTCAGTGAAGTATAAAATGAGTTAGGAGCATTGTCTTCAAGTTTGGGACATCAAATACTTGGGAACACTCATCTTGGGAAGGTTTGAATTTTCGTAGAAATAAAATTTATTTCCTTGATTAAAAGAGTCATGTAATTTGTTGATTGTTGAGGCTTAATTATTTTAGTGAAGTTGGGGTTAAATCTTATAGAGGTACATGTCATGATTTTTTATGCCTCTTTGAGCTGGATGTTTTCCACGTAAACATCGTTGTGCAATTACTTACTGTGTTAGATAGATAGGAACACATTAGTCAACCTGTTCCATTGATAGGCAACTGTTAGGATAAGATAAGTAATTAGTAGGGTATGTACTCTAACAAGTGGTATCAGATATAGGTTTTCTTACATAAGGCTAACACCTAATACAAGATCACTATGATGAATTCCACACCTCTTACTGGTCATAGTAAAGGCCAATCCACTACTAGACTTTCTCTTTTTTATGGCAGTCATTTCAGTTGGTGGAAAGAAAGGATGGAAATTTTCATCAAAGTTGAAGATTATGAATCTGATGGTCCAACTATTCTAATGAATCTGCTTGATTGAGAACAAGTCAAGAAGGTGATAAGTGAGTTCATTGTTGATAATCTGACTGCATTAAGAAAACATGCAAGGGCTAAGAATATCTTAGTGTGTGGTGTAGGCCCTGCTAAATATAACAAGGTATCTACCTGGACTACTACCAATAAATCTGGGATTCCTTGGTAAATGCACATGAAGACACCGCTTAAGTAAAAAAGTTTAGAATTACTTTATTATTTACTGAATATGAGGCCTTTAGAATAAGAAAGAATGAGTCTATCCATCAGATGATGTCAAGACTCACTGCATTGATAAATGAGTTAAAATCCTTAGGAAAACTATTACTACTGAGGAATAAGTTAAAAAAGTGCTAAGGGTCCTACCCAAATCAAAATGGGATATTAAGGTCACTGCAATTAGAGAGATAAGGGATCTTGCTGGAATGACTTTGAATGAGCTTATAGGAAATCTGAAGAGTTATGAGATGGAATTGATGAAGTAGAAAGGGAAAAGGCAGTTCCTGAAAAACTCCTGGACTTAAAGGCTTCTAAAAGTGATGAAGAAGCCAAATTGACTGAAGAACAAGTGGCATTTATAACTAAGAACTTCAATAGAGTCTTTAAAAAAAATGGAACAATTAGCAAAAAGAGGTCCAACAAAAATCCCAATGGATATTATGAATGTGGCAAGATTGACCATCAAATCCAAATTGTCCTGCGTGGGAAGGTAAATGGAGAAAGGGAAGAGCTGAGAAGGAGTTGAAAGAAAAGGCTGAGAAAAGTGAAAAGGAATAATATGTTGTGATAGCCACTTAGGGGTCAGATTCAGAAAAAATTGATGAAACTGCTCTCATGGCCATTGGAGATTCAAATATGGAAGAAAAAGATAGCACCTCTGAGGTAAGTGTTCCTGAATTTAAAAACAAGTTGCACTTATTTTCTAAATAAAAACTTGTTTCTCTGATGAGTACCTTAATTGATGATTTCCAAGAAGTAATTTTTGATAGGGATGGGCTATTCAACAGTTTTGCAAGTCTCAAGTTTGACCTAATCAAAAAGGAAACAACACTCTCAAGAAACAAGTCAGCCAACTTAGTTCTTTTAATCTGATTCTAAAATCTAAAATCCTTAAACTAACTCTTTCTAAGAAAGGAAAAGAATGAAAAATGTTGAACAAGAAAAAATTGAGGTTGTGTTTACTAGGGTCAAACGAGAATGGAATGATCAAAAGAATAAGGTAGAAAGGTTAAGTCAAGAAATTTCAAAACTAAAACTTGATGTATCTAATTTCCTGCAAAAAAAAAAGATACATGTTCATGTTCCATCGTGTATCTAATTTTCATTATTATGTGAAGCAAACAAAAGATTAAGATTCAAGGACTTGTAGCCTTGTTGTTACAGGGTATATGTGAACATTTCTAGGGTTGGTAGACTAAGCACCAGATGACCAATTTAATGAATTGTGTTCTCTCTTAACAAGTTCATAAGAGATTTTGAGCGAAATGGCTGCCCTTTATTGTTGATTAAGTTCAGGAATCAAGAAGGTGAAAGCCAGCACTGTAGTATAGATGCAAAAAGCAAGAAAAGAGAAAAAACAAGAAAGCTTATTGGACGCGCAACGTGAATGTAACCTGCATTACAAGGAACATATATGGGGTAGGCACTAAAATGATTTGTACATTCTTATTTAAGCATCTTGGAATTTTGGTGTTCCCTTGGTTCCATTATCAAAGCGAAAACAATACGGTGAATTAGAGAGAGACCTAACTATCCTGCAAATTTTGTCTCCTTCGCGATCTCCAAACAGTAGATTCTGAACTTCCTTAGCAGTCTCACTATAGCAAGTTTTCCTACCACATATATCATATCAATCAGATCATCTAAGTAATTGAAGTAAGCATGTCTCCATGAGTCTTTGATGAATAATGTGCCCACAACACCCCAGAAACCAAAGAAGAAACCAGTTCCAATGCACGAGTAGAATTCTAGAGTCTCAACCTTAACATCACTCAGAGCATCCTGGTCGTCACTGTTGTCACTGGTGGTAAGGGTTGAAGCATCTTTAGGGCAGTTTCGAAGCGGAGGTCCACACAATTTGCTGTTCCCATAATAGGAGGATACGTTAAAACTTTGCAATTGAGTGCTGGATGGAATCTTTCCTGAAAAATTGTTGTTTGACAAGTCCAGGACATCAAGAAAGTTTAAGCTAGCCAGGCCCCTGGGAATTTCACCGGAGAGTTGATTGTATGACACATCGAGAACCTCTAACTTTCCCATATGATCAATCTTCTCAACAATATTCCAGCTCAAATGATTCCTTGACAAATTTAAGGAAATCAATCCTCTCAAAGAAGCAATCTCATCTGGAATGTGTCCAGTCAATTTGTTGCTAGAAAGATCAATGCTTGTCAGAAGTCCTAATTCATTTCGGTATTCAAATTCTTGGCGTTTCCACTGGACAACGGCGTTATCTATGTAGTCAGGACCACTCCTAAAGTCATTTTCAACAGATCCTGGAAATCTTATAACAATTGTTACAGCGGAACTTTTCATTTCAACCAAAGATGTAAAGTTTCTGAAGCCATTTGGAATTGTTCCAGTTATTCTGTTTCCTGACAAGTCAAGGACGTGAATATTGTTGAGATGAAACAGATTTTCAGGTATGTTTCCATAGAACTTGTTCTGCCGAAGGCTGAGTATAATCAAACTCCTCAGGTGTGTCCCTATCCAAGGTGGAATTTCTCCTGTCAACTTATTACCTTCAAACTCCATGACTTTCAGCTTTCTGTAATTCTTCAATGATGCAGGTATATTCCCGGTGAAATTGTTATCTCGTAAGTGGAGGGATTCAAGACGATACAAAGAGCCCAATGAAGATGGTATATGGCCATTGAATTTATTATTTGCGAGATTGAGGATGATTATATTGCGTTGATTCATCCAACAATCAGGAAGCTCACCAGTAAGTTGGTTATTTGAGAGGTCAATGGAATGAATGGCATCATGAAAAATTCTGCATATTGTAGAAATTGATCCGAAAAAATTATTCTTGGCAAGCTGTAAGATAAGAATTTTAGGGGGAGCAGAGGTATGAGGCCTGTGAAGTTATTGAAGCTTAAGTCTATATTAGGACGACCAACAAACATAGATGCTAGATTAGGCAATCTTCCTGTGATATGGTTGTAGGACATATTAAGATAATCCATTTTAGAAGAGAGACCCCAAAACCATTTAGGTAGTGTATCTGAGATATCAGTAGAGGAGATATCTAGCTCAGAGAAGCTATTTTGATTTTGAAGCCATGATGGAAATTGAGGCCCCAATTTGCAATTTGAAAGATGTATAATGTCCAACTGAAAAGGAGGAATCCATTTAGAGCTCAAGTTCAAAGAGAGTAAGTTGTTGGACAAGTCTAATGATTTTAGTCTAGAAAGATTGAGGAGGTGGTCTTCAGTGATTGTACCTTCAAATGAGTTTGATGAGACAAAGAGTATCTCCAAACCAGATAGTTTCCCAATTGTTTCAGGCAACTTCCCATGAAACTGATTGTTACTAAGATCAAGCTCTACTAAATATGTGAATGGAGTCATATCCGGCAACACACCTGTAAACTGATTGTTGTCTAAATGTAGCCCTATGACATTGAGCTGCTGTCCTAATGTTTTAGCGTCCGGCAATGAGCCTGTGAGTTTGTTAATGGACAGTTCCAAGTACCCAAGATTCAAAAGTTTCCCAAATATTCCGTTTAACGACCCATTCAACCGATTGTCACTCACATCTAACTCCCTCAAGGATGAAAATCTAGAAATATCAGGTATTGGACCCCAGAGCTTATTGGTAGATAGGACTAAACTATATAATGACTTCCCAACACCAGCAGATAACTTTTGAAGTATCTCATAAAGTGGTTCATCTAGATAATTACGTCCCATGTTAAGCGCGCTGAGGCGACTTATGTTGCCAAAAGAACTAGGAATACCACCTTTGAATTGATTTACTGAAAGATCAAGATACTCGAGAGATGTCATACCTCCAAATGCGACAGGGAGAGGACCTGCTAATTTGTTGGAAGAAAGGTCTAGATTGGTAAGGCATGTGCTCAAGTTGAACAACCAACTGTACTCTGAAAGTGATGTAAGAAAATTGAAAGATAGATCAAGGATAGAAAGGGATGTAGAAGAAAAGTTAGCTGAATAAGGAATGGTGTGGCTGAGGCCACAATTAGCCATGGACAGTTGTTTGAGAAAAGGGATCTTAACAATTTGTTGCAACCAATCGACTCCATGAAGGTTAATATCATTAAGCCCAAGGTATCTTAGTGAAGAAAGATGAGAAAGCCACTCAAGATGTTTGACTCTTAGGTGGAAGTTCAGGCTAACATCAAGAATTTGCAAGTTTGTAAGGTTGGCAAGCTCGTAAGGAACTGTACCAGAAAAATTAGCATTCCAGAGTTCCAAGATTTCTAGTCCCTGGAGAGAACCAATGAATTCTGGTATTTGTTGAAGCTGGAAATCATTGTTGCTGAGATCCAAGTGAGATAGATGCTGCAATTCAATTAAGGCAGAGTTAATAGTACCTCTCAATAATTGTTTCTCAGATTGATCTTCTTGTATTCCTCTAAGATCAAGAACGTTGACATGACCGGTCTTGTTGCTACAGCTGACACCCTGCCAATTGCAGCATTCTTTCTTGTCATTTTCAGCTCCCCATGAAGACAGAATGCCATGATCATCAATAAGGTCCTTCTTGAACTTGAGAAGAGCTTGCTTCTCCATCTCACGACACCTTACCGTTACATCTCCTACCGTGAATCCAACAAGTACAAAACCGATGAGCAGCAAATGTATTACATTGAAAATCATTCTAATTTGAGTCATCTTAGCTATTTCCTACTTCTTCAGAAGTGAAAGAGGGAACAAACGCTATAAGTAAATGAAAATGTCACGTCATCCTTCCTCGGTTCCACTATTTTACGATTACTAGAAATGAGCAAATTCCACACACACATATATATATAGTAGAATTGTATTATGCCTTTGGACATATTTTTATTGCGATATGAACTGAACTAAACATTTTTATACTCCATATCGTTGATTATTCTCCAAACCCAAAGTTTATTCAGTTAGAATCCAATTGAAAAGTTCTTCAATGTCGATTCAGGGCGAAGTCAAGTAAGGTTCATCTGAATCTCCTTTGGCTGAAATTATACTTTTTACATATTGTTAAAATTATTTTTATGTATATATAATGGATATTGAACTTTCTTTGGCCTCATGAGTTTACTTTTCATATTTTGAACCCCTCAGTGAAAATCCTGGCTTCGGCACTGCATCGATTAATTAGTTCTTAATTTTAAAATAATAGAGAAGACTAGTTTAGATAGACTTTTCAACCAAACAAGTTGGGCATGGGCCATAGCTTGTTGAAAATTGCGGGATGATGAATGGTTAGTGATTACTTTAATTTTGGTCTTCATTGACTTTAATTAGCATTCTATATATTTTTCCAAAGACTAGCAACTTAATGGCACAAGAAGTCTTCCATTTTGGATGTTGGTCGAAAGTGAAACTGAACTGAGCAATTTTAAAATCTAGCAATTTGGAATTCCATCTTGATTATATCTTGTTCCTCTTGTTTCTGTAAAACTGAAGGCAAAATGTTACCCATCCAAAGGTAGTGTGTGAATCTTCTGATTAGATATATACGAAAAAAATTAGGGTCTCATGTAAGCCGAAGAACAACCATACAAATATGGATATCATCATATTGATTATAATCAACGACATTAATAGAAAAATTTATTCATCAACACATGTCTACTCGTCACAAAAACTAAAAATGATAACAGTTTGAAATAATTTCATGTAAGCTCAAACATCAGTTAAAGGTCTAGAGCAACAATAATCTCTCTACTGCTTAAACTTATTTCTTCAACACTTAATTCTTCGTCGTGTATGATTAGGTGCCTTCTTTTTCTACTCTTAACACTATTAGTGATTTGTAATTCTTTCTTGGGATCTTTCATGTTATCCAATGAGTACCTGTTTATATTTGAATAAACTAATTTATCAACATACTTATTTAATATGTTCATCTTTAAAGTGAGTTGAACTCCATAATTAAAACAATAAATAAAATTATTGAAATAGAAATCCACAAATTAAAGAAGCAGAATATGTAAATAACCTGTATTTTAGGACTCCACTCAGAATCAATCAACTCCTTAATATCCATCCGATTCAAAATCATCTCTTCCTCAATTAAAATGCTATTAACGTTAGGCCTTTTTGTAACTTGTACTTTTGTGGATATGGTGGTAAACTTTTGTATCAAATTAAGATCTTACGTAATCTATATCTAGATTTATATATATTCTGCTTGCATAGGTGGTGGAGAAGCTAACTTCACCTATTAGCAATAAATGTAATAAAATGTAACTTTGACATTTGTTGAAAAAATAGCACTTAAATTCATAATAGTTACAATTAAATTGAGTACAATTACCACAAATTCTTTCACAATTGTAGATGTGACTATCACTATATATGAGCCATCATCCTTATTGTACAAGGAAGGAGCAAATTTTTCACCAAGCTCTTCTCATAAGATAATTTTGACGTTCTCTATCCTATGCATGAAAAAAAAGTAAAAATAAAATTTAAAGGTGTATAATTGAAAAAAATTGTCTAAATTTAATCAAAAGAAGTTTTCAGTCTTTGGTTCTAATATGAAGACATATAGATGCTTTGGAAAGTTTATTTAGTTATATTTGAATTTAAGAAATCAACCCAAAGTCAAGAAAAAAAACGTGAAAGAATTTAAATGCATATATTTTAAGTTTCATCGACTGTAAATACATAAGTTGTATTTAAATAATACAAATAAAAAATTATGGATAATTTGTTTTTTTAGAAAAAAGATGATAAATGAAATGAGTACTTATATATATTATATGAAGTTTGGATGTCATAACAACAATAAATGACTATAATGATGATATTAAGTGGTTATCTAGAGATGAGTGACTTACTAATCAGCAAAAATTTGAATCTCCCTTTTTTGGCCCTTCGATCCACAATTCTCTATATCACCAATTTCATATAAACAACCCACATCTGCACATGAAGTGGGTGAAGTATGACATTTAAGAATAATGTTGATGTTTTAATAATTAATGCAATAATTAATAAGAAGAAAAATGTAGACCTGATAACACGATGTCGTTATTCACTCTTGAATCAATCATAGTTGGTTTAAAAAACTAAAATTCATTTACAGAAATGTCGACAATGTCTTCAGATAAATTCTTGATGATAGTTGTTGCTGATAAAATTATTTTTAGTGAATTTTTAATAGGTCTGTATGCAGAGATGCTTTCAACAACTTTGAAGTTCTTGAGGGTAAATAAAGAACCTTCTTTCAACTTACCTTTAAATCTGTTAACTTATTTTCTGCTAGTTATACCATAGAATAATTTTTCCCGACGGAAGAAAGTCATAAGTGTTATGTAAATTAAAACTTCAAAGAAGAATTAGTGCTTTTAAATAAGAATCAATGTAAGAAGTATCTTTTCATCAATAAATATCATTTTCACAATGATCAACTCACCATTTTTCTTAGGTTTAATGATATCCCAAATTCTACAAAGTCTAACCCTTATCATGAAATCATCTCTGCCAGAAATCAACTGTGAAAGAAAAAAATATCATTGTAAAATCTCAATTGAAAGGTATACAATCAAAGGAAATTACAGTATGCAAATAGTTTACTTTGAGTCTATATATAGTGCTATAATTAATGTGAAAGGACACAAAAATAAATTAGCAATATAATTATTTATAAATTAACACATATTAAAGGATTGTGCAGTTACAAATGAGGAATATGAAAAATGGGATTAATGAGGGTCAAAAATTAATTGGCAAAACAATAATTCAATGACTAATATACAATTACAGACACTAAGAGTTACAAATGAGGAAGATGAAGGAACATATTTTGTATTTACAGTCAAGGTTTTCCAGCATAAAACTATAAAAGGTTGCTATAAATTAATGTGGATGCTAGCTTCAATAAGGAGAAAATTTTCACATGCAGGCTGGTCCGATTCAAAATAGCAACAGCAATTGGATCATTGATTTCCAAAGATGTGGTAATATCTTTTCACCCTTGCAAGCTGAATTGATGGGCACACAAAGGAATCAACATGTTAGATATGTCGATGTAAATTCTAGTATTATCCTAGCAAACTACGACAATCTTAATGTTCTATATGCCGTCCATCGTATGATTATGAAGGTTTTAAGTACGTTAGAAGATCAAACTGCTTCATTTGGAAGCAGGTCATGGACTACAACATTTCGAATATTCAAGTTTCTAGAAAAGTCACCAAGTATTCAAGCTATAAAAATGCAACACAAAGTTGCATGGCTAGTATGATAGACCTAATGTAATCCAACCCTTGTACAAACCCCATATATAATTATGCAATGCAAACTGCATAGCTCGTACGATTGACCTAATGTAATCCAACCCTACTGCAACCCTATACGTGCATAACCAAAACCTCAGTGTATTGGATTACCTTTTCTATAACTCTTTAAAAAACAAAGAAAGAATGTTGTACATACAATTATGAAAATATACTCAGTTCCTTCATTCTAGTGTTTCGATCTGCCTGAATATTTACAGGAGCTATTTGCAAAAAGAAAGAAAAAAAACTACTCCTTTGTCCTTTTTGACTATTTATTCATCAGTGGAAAGAGCAAAAAGCAAACCTTAAAAAAAGGGGTGGGGGTGGGGTGTACAAAGTTCTCGTCTACTTCAACACAAGCTGCTTTGACCAAAGAATCAATCCATCACTTTTTTACACTAACTTTGGTCCACTGTACAGTGCTCCTCGTTGAGACTATTTCTGTGACTACTATAAGTGCATAGGTGTTGGCTTGCCCCTGTTGAGAATGACATACGATTTTAATTAATAGACTTTTATTTGGAGTAGTAGTTTTTACGTGTTATTGGAGCATTCATAAAGTCATGTTTGTGTATCTTAAATTTTGAAGGGATCAATTTCTCTTATGCTACTGAACTTTACCCACAACAATAATAAAATTACTACCAAACTCAAAAAACTATTTATGTTTCAATAACAAATTGCACAAGTAATATGGCAGAAGCACAAGCAATAAATTTTGGGCTTCAATGGTGTTTACAACATGGATTTCGTAAAGTGATTCTAGAATTGTATTTGAAGTGATAATGAAAGCGACTGTACTTGATCAAAAACTCAAAGGTGCCAATAAAAAAATTGGCTAAAATACGTAACCAAATTCTAATTCTATCTATAGAAAATTCTTATATAATCACTACCTTTTGGAAGCTTGCAACTTAATACCGTTCTCTTTGTTTGAAGTAAATATAACATTTCACTATCACAATAAAGTAATCAAACTTACCCATTTTTAACAGAAAAACCTTAAATGTAGAATTAACTCCATACAAAACACACTGTGTATGTAAAATTAGCTCTAAATTTTGTAAGAAAAATACCATTTAAAGGGAGGAAAATGAAGATTTATCACCCTGTAAAATTCGGTTAGCTAGGTCCACAGAAATGAGTTTCGCACTACAGCCCATGCCACCAAGGTTATAGTTGATCACGTTGACTCCAAGCTTATAATGGTTCAAATCATGGAAGACAGAGAGGGTGCTGGATTAAACGTACTACAAATCGCCAAAACAATCCCAATCTCATCAATCTTCACTTGCGTTTTCACCAATAGATCATCTGTGGCACCAAATATAACAATTTTTGCTTCAGTTTTGGTTTCTACTAAAGTTAAATTTAAATGGGATATTACTTCAATCGTCATTGTACATGTACATCTTATCACCTAAATCTGACCTCTCACAATTCTCTTCTGAAATATTATAATCTTGATCTTTTGGCAATAGTGTTTGAGATGGGAAGCATTACCAAGAATCAAAGCAAGACAAAATTGTAGCGATATGAAAACTAAAGTGATGCATCTATAATATTGACTTTTCTCATTGATAATATAAGGAATGAGAGATATATTTATCATAGGGGTGTCTTTATAAAATTGCAAATTAAGGATGAGAATGCTCAAATGTTCTCTATAAAATTAAATTTTTTTTACTAAAAACGGTGCTCTATGAACGTAGCATTAATCGCTGTCAAGAATTGATTTATACTGTGCATATAAGTGTGTACATATTTGTATGTTATTATGCAAACACATTTAGACCTATACACAGCACAAAAGTGTAGCTATGTACATAACAATAGGCAATAGAATTTCTGATTCTTTGCTTTCCAAAGTAATGCATTTAGAAAGTTGCCGAACTAACCCTAAACCCAAGAACAGTAGACTTCCCAGTTTGATAAAGATGACAGATAGGTGATATCGAGTCATATGTTGACGATGTCTGATGAATGTGAAAAAATATTTTCAAAGCTTTCATGAGTTTATCTTATACAATTTATATGATAAAATCGATGTTTTTCATCTTTCTTTAAAATCACATAACAAAGTAAAAGTGACAACACGAGAAATAGAATCCACAAGGAAACATGCCTTCAAAATTGTTTTTGAGCAATTAGACTTACAATGGACACTAAGGAGCAACTTTTTGCAGTTTTCATCACATTGTTTTCAGTACGGGTGACGACTTCTTTTCCTATCAGCATCTAAAAAAGAACAACACCAAATGTAAACACATCAGTCCTTTTAGTTCCCAAGCCATCCCTCGAGTATCTGCAACAGCAAGAGAAACAAGAAAATGAGAGAGAAGTTTCAGTTTTTTCTCCTGCTTATTGTTGGCTATGTTGATTACTCCGGAGCTATATAACCATAGGTTCCAACAACTCATGTTGCAAAGGCTTCTCCATGATTATTTATCGCTACAAGTTTTGACAAACCAAAATCTAAAATTTGTCGTACAACAAACACAGTTAGAATTTGGGTTTGAAAAATGACAGTCAAGTAGAATGTTACTTGTATTTATATCTCGATGCACATAAGGCGGCTTGGTGTGCTCGTGAATGTATTCCCAACCTTTAGCAGCAGCAAGTGTGGTTTGGACCCTCATGATCTAAGAGAGCGGTGTGTGGCCTACCTAATATAAGAGGTCATATCATCTAGTAATCAAGAGGAATGAAACACCCTGAGTTTTGGAACCTTAAAATTTTTTTTGTATTTCTAGATCCTGGATATCATACGACTTGGGGTACCAGTCGTATAATGGGGTACAATTTGTATGCTCTGGTTCTGAAATGGGTACCACTTGGGTAGGTACGAGTCGTATGGTGGTTGACGGGTCGCATGATTGGGTTTTCCTTCACTTAATCTGAAACTTAGTAAAGTAACTTGGATTTGAGTACGAGTGGCTCACTATGTGTCATGAGATAGGGTATGAGTTGTATTGTCCAGCTCGTATGTTGGACAGTGTCAATTCCTCTTGGTTCTGTTATGGGTACGGGTTAAGGGTACGAGTCGTGTCCTTGGATAGGGTTTGTTATGCATGGTCGTATGTTGACCAGTGTGGGGGGTCTAAGGTGAGGCCTTGGGTATGAGTAAGGGTACCACTCGTACCCTAGTGTATGGATGGTATGGTAGAGTCGTACCCACCTGTGGAAAGTTAGACAATTTAAGTTGGGGGTAATCTGAACATTTCCCCTTATAACTCCTTGGGACCCCACGACTTATATAACACTTGAGGAATTATTTATCCTATTATTCTAATCTTGAACACTTAGAAAACACTCTCTAACTCTCTCTAAGTCTCTTGGGTAAAGGAAGGCTAGGGTTTCATCTAGAGGATCAATTTGGGGATTGTACAGGTGATTTCTCTCTATCATCTTCATAATCTAAGGAAAGATACTTCTCCCTCAGTGTTAGTTCCAACTAATGGCATGTCTTATACAATGTTTTCATGGCATGATTATTGTATTTTTTGGGATTTTCAAATATATATTGGGGTTTTGGTATTAAATGTTTGGTTATGGTTTTTTCCATGTTTTAATTATGTAATTGCATGCTTTAATGGTGGTTTGGACAATTGGTTGCATGGGAATGGTTAATTGGCAATTGGATTTGGTTTTGGAAACACTATGCCCCTAACATGTTTGATAAAATGCTAATGAAAATGCTTTTACTAAATTGTTGAACTTTTAATGTAACTATTGCATGGTATAACTTGGTAATGGAACCCTATATGGTTCAAATAGTTTGGGATAGTTTAAATAGTGAGGTTTGGTGATCATAGTTATGGTTAATTGAACATTCTTGTGGGGTACAAGGGAATCTCCTAAGCAAACTTAAGTCATGAACATACTTGTGGGGTACATAGCATTCCCCTAAGGGAACTTAATAATGGAACACTTGTGGGGTACACGGGACTCCCCCAAGTTAACTTGACAATGTAATCTATGGGTACATAGAAATTCCTTCATATAAAAAGGTTGGCTAAGGACATTACTTGCAAGCTATAGTCAATATGACAATACTACTACTCATAGCCTTGGTTAGTAATAATGGTATAATAGTTTGGTTGGATGGTAATGGTTTTAATTGGGAAGTAATGGCGGGTGTGATAGTTAACCATGAAGGTATGAGTCCAATTGACGAACACTAAAAACTCATATTTGCTGACATGAGGGTTGGTCATAGCGACCTTATATGATAATATAAGGAATATGAAAATCCTCTAAGTTCACTGTACATATATATCATGGAGAGCGAAGGTTACTTGGGAGTCCCTTACTTTTATAGTATCTCTAATTCGTGCGGCTACATAAATCGAGGCCCATCTAGGGGGTTACACTGGACCCATATATCCCGTAGGTGGTTCTAGGATGGTTAAACTACACATACCCAAGTTAATGGTTTTAAATGCATGTTAAAACCGATTTTCTTTCCCAACATGGTTTTTATATATATATATAGTTGTGTATGCTTGTGGTTGGTTTACTTAGTTTTAAAGGTTGGCATTACTTTATCCTTATCCTGAGTACTTTTTAGTGGTCACCTGCTAACTCATCCTCGGGCGGCTGTATCACCATGTGATGTAGGAACCGGCCATCATACTCTTCTTTCTTAGTAATCTGACTTGGGATCAACTATTGGGTTGAAGTGGTGAGCTTTCATTCTTTGGCACGCTCCATTTCATGTCATGGATATCTTTTCATACTTTGGTTATTTATGGATATTGGTTTTGGCTATGGTTGGGGATATGTCCCAACCGGATATTATTTTTCTTTTGGTTTGAGGTTTTTTGTAACTACTATAGGTTAAAATGCGCGGTATTGGTAGTGGTGTCATCCTTAGTATTAGCGTTGTTATTTGGGATGATACCCTTGGATAAAATTTATGAATGTTCCATCCTTTTATATTATATTATAGATAGGAACTTGGTTATTGTTTGGTTGTTGGTTTATGGTTTTGATTTGGTGATTGGTTAATGGTTGGACGGTTAGACTCGTTTGGGTTGGTCATTATCATAGACCTATTTTAGAGTCTGGATTTGCTCTATTATGCTATCTTGTTATATGCTCGTAATTCATCTAACTCGAGGTATATGTTGGTTGGTCGGGTTAGGTATCGGGGTTAGTCTCTGGTCCTAATTGCACCTGAGATGCCCATTACGATAAGACACTGGTTCGATTCATGGCAAGTTGGTATTAAGTTTTAGGTTCATGGTCAATTGAGATTCCACAAAGCCGTGTCAAGTAGAGTCTCTTTTAGGGGTTATAGCACGCCACACTCATAAGGAAAATGCTATAAAACATCTAGGAATGTTTCACTTTCTTGGTATTCTATTTTCAAGTTGCAAGGTCTAAGGTCCTTTTTAATTCCTGATTGTTCGCTTTTCAGATCATGCCTCGATGATCTTAGATGCAAGGAAACTCTTTTGTCCCAACTGGGGACAATGTTGATAGGACTCGCTCTACTCAGGGGATCCATACGCGGTCTAGGGTTCAAGTCCCTGATATTTCTAGAGTTCCACCAATTACTACCAGTCCTCCTCAGGGTGAGGTTACTAATACAGAATTTCATCAATTGATTCATTTTATTGCTCAGTTAGTTGCTGCTTAGGCTGAGCGGGATGCATCTGGTGTTTTATCTGCTGAGGCCATAAGGGTTGGCCAGTTTATGAAAATAAATCCTTCCACTTTTTCTGGTGTAAGGGTGGAGGAGGATCCTCAGGGTTTCTTGGATGAAATGGAAAAAATTTTTAGGGTGATGCGGTTCATGAATGTGGAAAGGGTGAATTTTGCAGTTTATCAGCTGAAGGATATGGCGTACCAATGGTACGAGGAATGGAATGAGGAAAGGGGTATTGTTGAGGAGTCATCCTTATGAGAGACTTTTTCCTATGCTAATCTGGACCGCTTCTTTCCTCAGGAGCTGAGGGAATCGAAAGCTGAGGAGTTTGTTAATTTAAGAAAGGGGAAGATGTCGATTAAGGAATATGCCTTGAAATTTTATCTATTGTCAATATATGCTCTAGAGTTGGTGGATAATATGAGGGACAAGATAAGAAAGTTTCTCTCAAGATTGTCTCGTGAGTTAATCTTTGAAAGAAAAATTTCCTTGCTGATCAAGGACATAGATATTTCTAGGTTGGTTATTCATATGAAATAGGTGGAGAAAGAAAGGAGAAAATAGGCTGAGTTTAGGAAAAGGCAGGGTAAGAAGTTCAGGTCATCTAAACAGGGTGGGGCTTAATAGAAAGGTGGTCGAGATGGTGGTAAGTGGCCAAAGAAGAAATAGGAGAGCTCAATTCCTTCTCCACATCTAGGGCTCCTTACCCAAAGCCTTTAAGTGACAGGAGTTAGCAGGGTGGTGATAATTTTTGGGCACAGGGTGCCCAATCTCAAGTGAGTAGGGCACATTCGATTTTATCATATCCACCTTGTAGGTTCTGCAGCCGATTGCATAAGGGTTTCTATAATGAAGGGAGGGGCAAATGTTTCAAATATGGTCATTCAGGCCATATGCTTAGGAATTATCCGATTGGTAAGGGTGCTTCGGGAGAGAGTAAGGCTCCGATTGCTTCATCTTTTACCATTGCACCAAAGGGTGCTGCTTCTGTATCAGTTTCTGCACCTGGTACTGACACAGGCCAGAATAGGTTATATGATTTTGTTACTCGACAGGAATCTGAGGCATCGCCTGATGTCATAACTAGTACATTATAGCTCTTTTCTTGTGATGTGTATTATTTATTTGATCTGAGGTCCATTCTTTCTTATGTGACCCTATATGTGGCTGTGTATTTTGGCTTTGATCCCGAGGTTATTTTGGATCCTTTTTCTATTTCTACCCCGGTAGGTGACTCTTTTATTTCAAAAAGATTTTATAGGGAGCGTGTGGTATCTGTTGGTAGTAGGCAGACTTTGGTGGATTTGTTTGAACTGGATATGGTAGATTTTGATGTAATTTTTGGTATGGATTGGTTATATTAGTGTTATGCATCCTTAAATTGTTCAACTCGTAAGGTTGTTTTTAGATTCCCTGGTGAACCATTTATTGAGTGGGAAGGTGGTTCCCTAACTCTTAGGGAGAGGTTTATTTCATATCTTAGAGCTCAGAGGTTAATCTCTAAGGGATATCTCTATCATCTAGTCTGGGTTAAAGATTCTAACTCAAAAGGTCCTTCTTTTTATTTAGTTTCAGTGGTGAATGAATTTCTTGAGGTCTTTTCGGATGATCTTTCTGGTGTTCCTCCAGATTAGAAGATTGTGTTTGGTATTGATTTGATTTTGGACACTCATCCAATATCTATTCCTCCTTATCGAATGGATCTGACTGAGTTGAGAAAACTTAAGGAGCGAATTAAGGATCTTTTGGATAAGGGTTTCATTCGTCCTACTGTATCCTCGTGGGATACATCGATTTTATTCATACGTAAGGAGGATGGTTCCCTTTTGATGTGCATTAGCTATAGACAGATGAATAAGGTAATAGTTAAGAACAAGTATCCTCTTCTAAGGATAGATGACTTATTTGATAAGTTGCAAGGTGTCAAATTCTTTTATAAGATAAATCTTCGATCTGGGTATATCAGATTAAGATTAGGGAGATGGCAGCTTTTCGCACTCAGTATTGGCACTTGGAGTTCTTGGTGATGTCATTTGGGTAGACTAATGCTCAAACAACGTTTACGAATCTAATGAACAGGGTTTTCAAAAAAATTTTGGATCTATTTGTCATTGTGTTCATAGATGACATCTTGGTGTTTTCTAAAAGCGAGGCGGATCATGCCAATCACCTCCGTGTGGTATTGTAGACGAGGTGACAACAGTTGTATGCCAAGTTCTCCAAATGTGAGTTTTGGTTGAATGTTGTAACTTTTTTGGGTCATATTATTTCTAGTATGGGGATCATGGTGGATCCACAAAAGGTGTTTATGGTTAAAAGGTGACCTAGACCCCCGACTCCAATAGATATTCAAAGCTTCTTAGGTTTGGATGGGTATTACAGGAGGTTTGTGGAGAGATTTTCTTCTATAGCTGCCCCTTTAACTAGGTTGACTCAGAAGAAAGTAAAATTTCTCTGGTCCAATAATTGTGAGCAAAGTTTTGAGAAGCTAAAGGATAAGCTAACTTCGGCTCAAGTTTTGACTTTACCTGAAGGCATTGAGGGATTTGTTGTATTGTGATGCATCCCGGGTAGGAGTTGGTTGTGTTTTGATGCACCAATAGAAGGTGATTACCTATGATTACAGGCAGTTGAACGTACATAAGAGAAATTATCCTACTTATGATTTAGAGCTTTTAGCGTTGGTTTTTGCTTTAAAAATATAGCGGTATTATTTATATGGAGTGCATGTGGATATCTTTTTTTATCATAAGAGTCTACAGTATGTGTTCACTCAGAAGAAGCTAAATCTAAGGTAGAGGGGATGGTTGGAGCTTCTCAAGGACATGATATAAGTCTTCACTACTACCCAGGTAAAGCTAACGTGGTTGCTGATGCTCTTAGCCGGTTATCCATGGTTAGTTTGGCTCATATGGAAAAAGAGAAGAGGGAGTTGGTGAAGGATATTCACCACTTGGCTAATCTTTGGGTATATCTTCTAGACTCTAGGTATGGTGGTGTGATATTACAAAAAGTGGTATGATCGTCTCTTGGTGCAGAAATCAGGGAGAATCAAATTCTAGATCCTATCTTGATGAAAATCATGGGTGATGTAGGTAGGCAAAAGGTGATGGTATTTGTGGTTAGTTATGAAGGTACCTTGAGGTATTAAGGGAGGTTATGTGTTCGTGGGATAGATGGTTTTTGTGAAAGGATATTGGTTGAGGTGCATGAATCACGCTATGTTGTTCATCCCGGTTCGACGAAAATATATCATGACCAAAAATATGTAATGGTAGAGTGGTATGAAAAGGGATGTGGCTAACTTTATAGCCAAGTATTTGGTATGGCAACAAGTACAAGTTGAGCACATGAGGCCTGGTGGGTTGTATCAGGAAATAGAATTGCCAAAATAGAAATAGGAAGTAATCAATATATATTTTGTTATCGGTTTTCCTCGGACTCAGAATTAATTTGATTCGATTTAGGTCATCGTGGATGGGATAACAAAGTTGGCTCACTTCTTGCGAGTGAGGAATAACTTTTCCACTGAGGATAGGTTGTACATTCATGAGATTCTAAAGCTGTATGGGGTGCCTATTTTGATTATCTCTGATCGTGGTACGCAGTTTTCATCTCATTTTTAGCAGTCATTTCAGAAGGTATTAGGGACTAAGGTAATTCTGAGTACTGCTTTTCATCTGCAGATGGATGGGCAAGCAGAAAGAACTATTCAGACATTAAAGGACATGTTTCGAGCATATGTGATAGACTATGGTGGTAATTGGGTTGAGCATCTACCTCTTGAAGAGTTTGCTTATAATAATAGTTACCATTCAAGTATTAGAATGACCCATTTTGAGGTGATGTATAGTAGGAGGTGTAGATCTCTTATTGGGTGGTTCGAGGTTGGTGAAGTGGATATATTTGGTCCAAATTTGGTTTATCAGACTGTGGAAAAGGTAAAGGTGATTCAGGATTGGCTTAAGGCTTCCCAAAGTCACCAAAAGTCCTATATGGATGTCAGGCGTAGAGACTTAGATTTTGAGGTTGGGGATAGGGTGCTCCTAAAGGTATCTACCATTAAGGGAGTAATGTGGTTTGGTAAAATTGGGAAGCTCAATCCCCGATATATTTTTCCTTATGTGGTTTTGAGAAGGGTTGGTAATGTAACATATGAATTGGAGTTGCCTTCTAGTTTGAGCTCCATTCATCTTATATTTCATGTCTCTATGTTGAGGAAGTGTCTTGGTGATCCTGCTCTGGTGGTTCCTTTAGAAGGATTGGGTATCTCGGATTCTCTATCTTATGAAGAGGTCTCGATTAATATATTGGATCGGTAGGTTTATCGGTTGCAGACCAAGGATGTGGCCTCCGTCAAGGTTCTATAGCAAAACCACAAGGTGGAAGAGGTTACATAGGAAGCAGAAGAGGACATAAAGTCCAAGTATCCACATTTTTTTTGGCTCCAGATATTCGTGCGAAAGATATGTATTCTTTATGACATTCTTGTTTTTTGAATTTGATTAAAAGAAAGGTTGATTTCTTTGTATCTTTGTTAAAGGTAAGAGTAAAGGCATCAAAGATGTGTAAATCATGCTTGTACTACTTTGTCCGTCATTTGGGGACAAAAGATCCTAGTGGGGGAGACTGAAAAACCCTGGTTTTTGGCACCTTAGAAAAATTCCTAGAATTCTGGATTCTGGATATCATATGCCTTGGGGTACCAATTGTATAATGGGGTACGATTGGTATGCTATGGTCATATGCTAACTAGTGTTGGTTGGTGGGTTGGATTGGTTTCTGGAATGGGTACGACTTGGGTAGGTACGAGTCGTATAATGGTTGACAAGTTGTATGTTTGGGTTTTCCTTCACTTAATCTGAAACTTAGTAAGTAACGTGGATCTGAGAACGAGTGGCTCACCATGGGTCATAAGATAGGGCATGAGTTGTATTGTCCAACTCGTATGTTGGACAGTGTCAATTCCTCTTGGTTTTATTATAAGTATGGGTTAAGGGTAGTAGTCATATCCTTGGATACAGTTTGGGTTGCATGGTCATATGTTGACCAGCATGGGGGGTCTAAGGTGAGGCCTTAGGTACGAGTAAGGGTACCACTCGTACCTTAGTGTACGAATGGTATGGTGGAGTCGTACACACCTGCAGAAAGTTAGACAGTTTAAGTTGGGGGTAATCTTGGCATTTCCCCTTACAACTCCTTGAGACACCACGACTTATATCATACTTGGGACATCATTTACCCTATTATTCTAATCTTAAACACTTAGAAATCACTCTCTAACTCTGTTTAATGCTCTTGAGTAAAGGAAGTCTAGGCTTTCATCTAGAGGATCAATTTGGGGATTGTACGAGTGATTTCTCTCTGTCATCTTCGTAATCAAAGGCAAGATACTTCTCCCTTATTGTTGTTCCAACTAAAGGAATGTTTTATACAATATTTTCATGGCATGATTATTGTATGGTTTTGGGGTTTTCAAATATATATTGGGGTTTTGGTATTAAATGTTTGGTTATGGTTTTCCCCATGTTTTAATTATGTAATTAGGTGCTTTAATGGTGATTTGGACAATTGGTTGCATAGGAATGGTTAATTGGTAATTTGATTTGGTTTTGAAAACACTATACCCCCAATATGTTTGATAAAATGCCTATGAGAATGCTTTTACTGTATTATTGAGCTTTTAATGGAACTATTGCATGGTGTAACTTGGTAATGAACCCTAAATGGTATAAATAGTTTGGAATGGTTTAAATAGTAAGGTTTGGGGGTCAAGATTATGGTTAATTGAGCATCCTTGTGGGGTACAAGGGAATCCCCTAAGCAAACTCTAAGTCATAAACATACTTGTATGGTACATAGGATTAGCCCTAGCAAACTTAATAATGAAACACTTGTGGGATATGCGGCACTCCCCCAAGTTAACTTGATAATGTAATCTATGGATATATAGGAATCCCTTCAGATAGCAAGGTTGGATAAGGATATTGATTGCAAGATATAGTCGGTATGATGATACCACTACTCATAGCCTTGGTTAATAATAATTGTATAATGGTTTGGTTAGATGGTAATGTTTTTAATTGTAAAATAATAGCGAGGTGTGATAGCTAACCGTGAAGGTGAGAGTCCAATGGACGGACACTGGAAACTCATGTTTTCCGACATAAGGATTGGTTATAGCAACCTTAGATGATACTATGAGGGATATGGAAATCCTCTAAGTACATTGTACATATGTATCATGAAAAGCGAAGGGTACTCGGGAATCCCCTACTCTTATGGTATCTCCAGTTCGTACGGCTACACGCATGGGGGCCCGTCCAGGGGGTTACAGTAGACCCATATAACTCGTGGGTGGTTCTAGGATGATTAAGCTACAATACCCAGGCTAATGGTTTTAAATGCATACTAAACTCGGTTCCCTTCCCCGGCATAGTTTATATATATATGTGTGTGTGTGTGTATAGTTATATATTTATGTGATTGGTTTACTTGGTTTAAAAGGTTGACATTACTTTATCCTTATCTAGAGTACTTGCTAGCTTTCACCTGCTAATCCTTCCTCGGATAGCTGTATCTCCATGCAATGCAGACACCGACTATCCTACTCCTCCTACTTAGTGATCGAACTCGGAATTAGTGATCGAACTCGGAATCAGCTATTGAATTGTAGTAGTGAGCTTCAATACTTTGGAAGGCTCCATTTCTTATCATGGACACTTTTCATACTTTGGTTATTTCATGGATATTGGTTTTAGCTATAGTTGAGGGCATGTCCCAACCGGATATTGCTTTTCTTTTGGTTAGAGGTTTTTTGGAACTATGTCACGACTAGACCCGAGGCCCTAGCCGCGACGGGCATCTTGAACCACGAAGGCTCGAGAGACACCTTAGCATACTATCATAAGCATAATCAATACATAAATTAAAGTACGGAAGGTATAATAAAATTTCAAGGGAACTTGCAATACAAACCGTGTGAGCAAAATATGACCATACAATACCCTATTCCGTTTACAAAGCCTCTACTAAATTACTAGTCAATCTAGACCGGGACAAGGCCCCTAAAGGTGTCAATCAAGCCGATTTGACTTGGCCCAAACCAGCCCACTTAAACGACCCGACCTGGTTTAACCTTGCCTAGTCAGCCCCCGGGCTGTAGGGTATCAGGTCCCGAGATGGGCCAATTTTAAAATTGGGCCCTGTTAACCCGACCCGGACCAAAATCGGTCTAGGCCCACCGGTTAACTGGCCCGGATTATTTTTTCAAAAAAAAAGTTGGATTTTTTACTGTTGGGCCACAAGTAGCCGTTGGGCCCAATGGCTATATGGCCCTTTTTGGGTCCAAACGTCTACTTAGCCCTTTTTAATTGAAAAAAAAAAGTTTTTCCCATTTAAAATATTTTTATAAACCAAAAAAAATTCCTATAACTACGCTACACTTTCAAACCATTTTCCACACAATTTTCATTCTCTCAAATCTCAATTCTCCAAATTCATATATTCTATATATTTCCTAAAGTGCTCAATTTAATTTTTTAATTTTGCTATTACAAAGTACAAGTGGAAGTTTCTAAAGTCACAACTTTCGGTTACATCTAAAATTTGGTATTGTCGTTCCATCTCTTACTTTTAATTTTCATTTAGGGTATTAATTATTGAATATTATATTTTATTATATTTGTGTATTTTAAATTTTTTTAATTTAATTTATATTATGGATAAATTAAGAAACCTCGCCACTAAAAGTGTAAAAAAAATTGTTCCGAAAATGGTAATAGTAGTAAAAAGCGAATTACTGGCGGTAGAGGAAAATCAAGTAGTAGATATACACGTGTGCCTCCGGTACCGCTTAATCAACCTTTTGGGAAAGAATTAGGTGTAGGTGGTCACAATATGGATTATGTAGAAGCTCATGAAAATTACAGTATATAAGAAGAAAATAAAGTAGACACGGTTGATTTAGATGAAGATGATGAAAATATTGGTGAGACACACGCAGTAGAAAATGCTAATAGGTTAATCGCCCTCCCCGTCCTCCCTATTCCCCAAGAGCTCGTAGAACAACTAGTATTGCATGGCAATATTTTACATGTATAGGAAATACTGAGGTGCAATGCAATATTTGTCAACAAGTATATAAGCATAAAAGTGGAGGCAAGCAAGGGGGTACGGGTACTTTAATGAGACATATAAATGATAATCACAAAAGAGAGTTATTTATTGCAAAAGGTGGTGAGGATGTTGGTGGGCCAACACAAACTAGAATGGACCTAGCAACCGGTCAGGTAATTAAGAATTATAATAAATATAGGAACCGAGAAGAAATAGCAAAAATGGTAGTTGTGGGTTGATTGTCTTTCAGTTTTCCTTCTTCAGTTGCGTTTATTCATTATATTCAAGTAATTTATAATCTTATGTTTAATGGAATTCCTAGAAGTACTTGTCGGGCCGATACTTTTAGACTTCATTAACAATATGTTTTTTATTTATCTACATTGTTAAAAAATATTCAATGTAGAATGGCTCTAACTTCTGATCTTGGTCGTGTTGTTAATAAAAATAATTATTTAATCATTACTTGTTACTGGATAGATAGTAATTATGTTATGCAAAAATGTATTCTTGCTTTTTTGTACGATGGAGATCGTAGACATACTGGAGAATTTATTGCTGATTCGATTAGTAAAGTTGCAGAATTTTATGGTATTGAAAAAAAAGTCTTATGTATTGCTTTTGATAATGTTTCTAACAACAAGACTTCTATTACAAAGTTAAAAGCTAAGCTTTCTCCGCCGTTACTTGAAATATTTCATGTTAAGTGTGCTTGTCATATATATAAATTTAATTGTAAGAGATGGTCTTGAATTTTTTGAGCCTTATATTGAAAAAATTTAGCTTGTTGTTGGCTTTATTCAAGGAAATAATCGAAAAAAAGAATTAGAAAATTTAAACTTAAATTTCAAGAAAATGGACTTAGACAAATATTGATTCCTGGAGAATGTGATACTAGATAGAATGCTACGCATGATTATTTAAAAAACTTGTTATCACTTTAATAGAGTTCCTATTACACTAATTTTTAACCAACATTATGGTTCATTTGCTGATTCGATTGAATGTATGGTACATGATTCTGATTAGGCTGTAATTGATGATCTTGTTACGTTTTTGAAAAATTTTTATATAGCTACAGTTGAATTTTCCAGTGCTTATTATCCTACTGTTTGTAATATTTTAGCATATATAACCGATATTTTTGCTTCGCTCAAAGAATATAAGAATAAAGAAGGTTACAAAGAAGTTGTTAGTGTTATGTTTGCAAAATTTAAAAAATATTTTTTTCTGATTCTCCCTATTTACTTGGCTGGTGCTATGCTAAATCCATGTATGAAATATACTACTATGTGCCACTTTAATACTCTTATTTTTTCTAACTTGGAGATAAATACTAACAATGCTTCGGATGATGAAGAACCAGAACAACCATATTTGTATACGGCTATGAGTGATGCGAACATTTATATAGATAAATTATATAACCATTATGCTGATTTACTTGATTTAGTTGTACCGACAAATATCACTCCAACTGTCGCTCCTCATCCTCCCGAGGATCCATCATCTTCTAAAAGGCCGGCACATAGTGGTTTTCCTTATTATTTTTATGATTTAAATGTTTGAAACAGTTTTGAGGAGGGAACTTACACAACAGCTTCTCGAAAAAAGCTTAAGTATTATCTTCGAATGCCGATAGAGGATCGTAGACGACAGATCAACGTGTTGGATTGGTGGAAGAATAATGAAACACAATATAGTGTGCTTTCAATATTAGTTAGAGATATATTGAATTTTCCAATATCAACCGTTGCATCGAAGAGCGCTTTTAGTCAGGGACGACAACAGCTTGGAGACAACCGACACTCATTAGGAATCAATGCAATGAATGTTCTAGTTTGCCTTAGAGATTGAATTAGAGTGGAATGAAGAAATCAAGGAATAGAGGTAGAGCCGCAAGACGAACAGAATCTTGAAGAAATTATGACTTCAAGGGGGAATTCAGCACAATCAAGTCCAATGCATGCTTTTGTCCCCATTGACTTTGACTATCCTATGCAAGTTCCCATTAATGTTAACATGGATGAATTTGAAAAAATGATGAAAACTTTGTAGATTTTTCATTCATGTACATTATAAATTTTAAATCATTTTGCATTTGCAATCAATAAAATATAACATTCATTCACTCCTTACTTTGTAATTTTTTCCATTTAATGATTTAAATTTAATTTCTAGCTTAAATTAAATACTTAATTTAATATATTACTAATTTACTATCAAGTATTATTAATTTATTATATTAAGTAGCATATTTTTTAAAGTAGCACATATATTAAATGGTACGTATATATGTGTATATATTTTCTATAGACTCTAAAGTAGTATATATTTAACGTATACATGTGTATATATTTTATAAATTAGTATCTATATTGTAGTATATATCTTGTAGTATATGTATATGTTTTAAAGTAGTACATATATTGAATGGTACATATATATGTGTATATATTTTTTATAGACTCTAAAGTAGTATATATTTAACATATACATGTGTATATGTTTTATAAATTAGTATATATATATATATATAGTGTTTATATGTTGTATGTATATTTTTTTAAATAGTACATATATTAAGTGGTACATAATACAATGACGGACCCAGACTTTTCACCAAGTGGGTTTATATGTAAAAAATAAATACGCAACAAATGAAACAAAATAAAGTTTAATTAACTAAAACATATTATTACAATGTTATTCTACGAATTTTCATTTCTTGAAACCTATTCATAATACTTTCATCAAAAACAATATTAAATATTTTTTTCTACATAAGGCACCATACAACCGCTCATAAAACCATCATTCATTTGATTTCTCAATTCACTCTTGATCAACTTCATTGCCGAAAAGACTCTTTCAACTTTAGCAGTGGCAACCAGCAGGAGCAATGCAAACTTTACAAGACGAAACACAAGAGGATAATTAAGTATTTTTTTGTCTTAACTAGCTCCTCGGAAAGGTCACCAAATCCTTTTAGATTAGAAAACCTTTCATCAACATCACGAACATCAACTATAATATAAGTCTCTAGATGATTCTTGAGAGTAACCATTATATTTTCACCAAAATCACTCGGATATAATTCAACTATTCTCAATATTTTGTTTATGTCAAAATTAGAAAATGAGTCAACATGATTCAAGCAAGCAACTCCAATAAGCAAATATGTTCTCACTTTAGATCTTATACTTGAAAATGCTTCACCTCCACCTTGATGAATTCTTTCATCTTGAAATAAATAACAACATAAACAATAAGCGGCATCTTCAATTTCACTATACTCCAACCAATCATGATATGTTTTATACCATTTAGGATTAAAACGGCATTTTTAATCCAGAAATATCTCTTTTGAGGAAATTCGCGAACTTGAGGTTGATGAGGACCTCTTTGAATATATGCTCTCCTAATCTCATCAAGATTATTTGGATGATATTTCCAAATGGATTTTCTTTCTTTTCGATCTGCCGGTAAAGAATTCAAGTTTACTCCTTGCTTTTGTTATTTAGTAGAATGATGATTTTCTTCTCGTTGATTCAAGTTCTCTTCCACACGAGGAGTATTTTGAGTGGATGAACTTGACTGTGCCATCTTTGATGATACCGCAGCGAAATATCTCTTCATTGAATTTAGAACCTGTATTGCCGAATTAAACGTCTCATTAGAAAAGTAAGAGTTATTGTACGTATTTGAATTTTGAAATTTTGTCAAAAAGTAACTAAAATTGAAGAGAAAATCAATTATAATTTTATTTAATTTTAAGTAGAAAGAATTTTTTCAAGTTGAGAAAATAAAAAATAACCGCAATAATTTTATATCTGTAAAAGATTAAAGTAGAGAATACAGAGCAAAGAACAAACTTGATAAATTTCTTCTTTGATGTGAGATTGATTCTTTTTTTTTTTTTTTTTTGCAGGAGGTTATAGGGTTTTTTTATTTTTCTATATGTTATAGGGAATGAGGAATAAGGTAAATTAAGAATTGGAGAATTAGCATGTTTTTAGGAAAAAATTTGAAAAGTAATCCTTTTTTGCACCCGAAAAACGTGGCAGCTTAAAAGTTTTGTAAAAAAAGAGTTCTGTAGTTCAGGTTCGAACTCGCGATGTGGACGTCCAAAATTGAACCCACTTCCACTGGGCTAGCAGCTTAGCTTGTTTAGAGTGGGTTCAAATTTAAATATATACTATTATACTTATAAGGACTGTTTATATATAAACATATATACGGTATAATTTTTCGACAAAGTGAGTTCATATAAATCCACTTGAACCATAGTGGGTCCGCCCCTGCATATATATGTGTATATATTTTCTATAGACTCTAAAGTAGTATATATTTAACGTATACATGTGTATATGTTTTATAAATTAGTATATAACTATACATATAGTGTGTGTATATATTGTAGCATATAAATTGTAGTATATGTTTTATTTAAAGTAGTACACATATATTGAATGGTACGTATATATGTATATATAGTTTCTATAGACTCTAAAATAGTATATATTTAACATATACATGTGTATATATTTTATAAATTAGTATATATATAGTGTTTATATATTGTATGCATATTTTTTAAAATAGTACATATATTGAATGGTGCATATACATGTGTATATATTTTCTATAGACTCTAAAATAGTACTCCCTCCGTTTAAAAAAGAATGACCTATTTTCCTTTTAGTCCGTTTAAAAAAGAATGACCCATTTTCCTTTTTAGCAATATTTTAATTTCAACTTTCCACATGACATGTTTAGGACCACAAGATTAAATGGCATTTTGGTACATTTGACCCAACTTTAATTTAAGGCCACAAGATTCAAAAGTTTTCATTATTTTCTTAAACTTTGTGTCAAGTCAAAGTATGACATTCTTTTTTTAAATGGAGGGAGTATATATTTAACGTATACATGTGTATATGTTTTATAAATTAGTATATATATAGTGTTTATTTGTTGTATGTATATTTTTTAAAGTTGTACATATATTGAATGATACATATATGTGTGTATATATTTTCTATAGACTCTAAAGTAGTATATATTTAACGTATACATGTGTATATATTTTATAAATTAGTATATATATAGTGTTTATATATTGTATGTATATTTTTTAAAATAGTACATATATTGAATGGTGCATATACATGTGTATATATTTTATAAAGACTCTAAAGTAATGTATATTTAACGTATAAGTGTGTATATATTTTATGAATTAGTATATATATGTAGTATATATCTTGTAGTATATGTTTTAAAGTAGTACATATATTGAATTGTACATATATATGTGTATATATTTTCTATAGACTCTAAAATAGTATATATTTAACGTATACATGTGTATAGGTTTTATAAATTAGTGTATAACTATACATATAGTGTGTATATATACTGTAGTATATATATTGTAGTATATGTTTTATTTAAAGTAGTACATATATATTTAATAGTACGTATATATGTGTATATTTTTCTATAGACTCTAAAGTAGTATATATTTAACGTATACATGTGTATATGTTTTATAAATTAGTATATATCTTGTAGTATTTGTTTTATTTAAAGTAGTATATATATTTAACTAACGCATAGTCGTATACACGATTACATGTGTAATTGTTTATATGTGTATATGTGTTTAAAATTCTAATGTAGTATATATTTAACGTATACATGTGTATATGTTTTATAAATTAGTATATATATTGTAGTATATGTTTTATTTAAAGTAGTATATATATTTAACTAACGCATAGTGGTATACACGATTACATGTGTAATTGTGTATATGTGTATATGTTTTTAAAATTCTAATGTAGTATATACTATATATAGTGTATATATATTATTTAACATATTCAAAATGTATATAGGTAGGTATATATAGTGTATATTGGAGAAAAAACTTTTTAATTTTTTTTTTTGGTTTTTACCAAATTTTAGACCGATTTTGATCAGGTTTAGGCGGGTTGGACTGGGTTAGGTGTAGTGGGATGATCTCGGGTTGTTTCTTGAAAATTTACTATTGGGCCCAGAATTGAACCGACCCGTTAAATCTGGCCTGGAACTGGACCGGCCCACAACCCGTTTAATTATGACGGGCCAATTTTGGGTTGACCCGGCCCGGCCCCGTTAACAGTCCTAAAGGCCCTCGACCAAACCATAAGACAACTGAACTAACATAAGAATAGAATGTCTTCCGAAGAAAAGGAGGCTCACCAACTCTGGAGTTCAGGAAGTAATCTACAGCAGAGCTGGACTATGAAAATCTGCCTCAGAACCTACATTAAGAGACAATGTAGCTGCCACAAAGGAAGGTCAACACATGGAATGTATTAGTACGCAGAACTAACCAAAAAAACATGTATGCCATATAAAATAGTCGAGAGCGTTAAGAAAATAATTTAGCATAGTATATACGTAAAACACTTGGGCATAATTTGAGGAGCTTCAAAATAATCATGACTTCACTCTTTGTTTTACTTTTGAGCTAGATGGTACACCCTACATTTCTATGATACCATGGGCTATATGGAATTTGCCCTTGACTCGGCGGCCAAGCCCCCAACTCAAGTTTGCCGCAAGGGCTGGAGTCTCTGCTCTCTACTTTGCTAAAGGGTCGTTGCTAGCATACAATCCCTATTTTGAGACATCATAAACCCGTATTGGCAAAATAAAGTTTTAAGCTGAGTTATCTGAACTCAAGCCTAATATGGGAATGACAGGGTAAGGCTAAAAAATGACTCAAAATAGTCCACAAATCAAGGAGAAACTGAGAGCAAGATAGAGACAAGTCACGACAACAACTCAAATACATGAGATAAAGAAGACAAGATAGAAACATACAAAGTGAACTAAGATAAGGGATAGGAAAGATGACATAAGATCTTACGAAATAATGAGAACCAACACATGTATTGAATGAAGAGACCCTCAAAGTCGGAATAATCAAACACCAATCTTCTTACGGTGACTGCTAAGGGAATCAACTCACCTCAAGAACCACCGTTTCTAAGCAAATGTCAATATTGTCTTTTCCAAGCCCTAAACTACTATAGCTTTTCCAAGCCCTAACTAAGACTACACTAAGGTGTTCTACTCTCAAAGAGAGAACTTTCAATATTTCAATCTTTCATCATTCATAACCAACTAGCAAATGAACTAATAGAACCTATTTATAGTCTAACTTATTACATAACAAAATGACCATAATACCTTTAATGAAAAGGGGTGGTCATGGAGTGTTACTTGGCCAAGGCTAAGTGACCAAAATACCCATAATGAAGGCCCAAAACTGTGAGTCCTCAATTTTTAATGCTCCAAGAAATCTTCCATATGTGGGATTGCTCTTTGGTGTACTCAAATCGGTCCCTCCATGTAGGATCCCGTGTCCTCAATGCGACCAAAGCTTGATGCCCCACATACTGACTTCAAATGATATCATCGAAAGCTAAGGTGGCCACTTAAATCGTATCAAAGCCCTCTTCGAATAATCAACTAGCTCTCCTTAAGCCTATTTTTGGTTATTTAAAACCATGCTTTGTGCTTATAAAACATTCAATGCTTATTCGGTTAAGGTCATATATCATCATACCCTAACTTGCAAGTCATTCATATCATACCACAGCATATCTGCCCTTCTCATTCAAAAACATGCATATGAACACCCAAAGATTTTATCAAATTACAAGAGAGTTCTTATTTCAAAAGCATGTGCAAACTCATGCAAACACGCTCTCTTTTCAAGACTGAAACATGTGGTTGCCAATTTAATCATTAATCATATGCAGCTTTTTCATTAGGAAACCATAACATTTAGTATAGAAATCACCTCTTTGAAAAATACGTGAAACAACCATCCATAACAAGTGAATAGGCATTTAAACTCAAGAATCATATTCGTTCGTAAAAACAACCCCAATATTAGTTATACGTAAATCTCATGATAAAAAAGGGGCCTATAATTCATGATTTCAAACCCAATTCACAATTCATACCATGCAAAGACCATTAATTTCATCACGGGGAAGGGAATTTCACAATTCACATTCATAAATCACTTTTCAAACTCAAATCATGTATGTACAAGATTATAAATCAGGCTTATGAAAAACCCCCATGATAATTACGTACTTTCATCAAAACAGGTTTATGATGCATGATCTTCCAATGGTTTCCGAAATTTCTTTACATAGACATACATATAGGTCTTTATGAATTTTTAAAATCATAAAATCTATGCCCATGAGATTTAGGATTGTCCCACGTACCTTTTTGATGAACAAAGTTTGTGGTATCTTGCATCTAAGCCTTGAAAGTATGGGTTTATGAAAGAAACCCTAACTTTTTCTCTTGAGAGTGGAGAGGAGAATGAATAATGAGAAGCTGACATGATGATGGGGAAAATAGCATTTAATCCATGTTTTAAGTCATGGGGAAGGGTTTTAGGGTGAGGAAAAGACCAAAATACTCCTAAAGAAATTGACTAAAAATTGCAGGAATTTTTAGTTGATGACTTAGTTGACAGCTTGTCAACTAGTTTATAGCTTATCAACTAAGTCATCAACCTATATATGGACTTGGAACCTTTCTATTTAAGGGTGACAACGTGGTTTACAGCTTGTCAACTGGTTGACAGCTTGTCAACCCAAGTCGTCACCCAATGGCGGATCTAGAATTTTTCTTCGAGGGTTCGAAAAATAAAAATATAAATATGTGAATAAACCAACAAAATACAATTTCAAGTGAAAAAGGAAAAAGGATTTTGGGTTTTTAAAATTTTGAAAAAGCAAAAAGGTTTTTAAGTTTTAACTTATTTTGACGTTTTTTATTTTTAAATAGCAGCCAATACCACTAAGCTGTCTAACATCCTTGGTGTAGGTGCTTCAGATTTAATATATGTACATAAATACAAATTTTCTACCTTATATCCAACATAATTTTTTATCGAGGGGGTTCGGGTGAACCCCCTGGCAACCACGTGGGTCCTCCCCTATCGTCACCTTATTGCTGGATTTGAACTCTTGTTGTTTAATGTTGACGACGACATTGATAGCTTGTCAACTAGTTGACGGCTTCTCAACCTAAGTCGTCACCTTGTAGCTGGATTTAATCATATATGGTCAAGGCTGGCGATGAGGTTGATAGCTCGTCACTTAGTTGACGACTTATCACCTTAAGTCGTCACCTTGTTGACAGACGGACACACTGAGGTAAAACAAGCATAACTTTTCACTCCGCTATTTGATTGAGGGGAAACTAGTTGCGTTGGAAATAAGGCTCAAAGATCTTTCATTTGATATATAGTAGGTCACATAACTCAATATATTCTAGGAGTAATATTCGTTTGAAGTTGATCCAATTTGAAACATTCACTACGTTAGAAAAGTTCTCAATTTGTCTTTGAGTTAGGAGATTTTTATGACCTCTATTTATATTACAAAGTATTCCCATACTATAGAATTGATCATCACACATATATTTACAAGAAATCATTGGGTTCGGGTCTATACGCATAGGAACGATGGTTTGAATTATAGCCCAAAAATGTGGGGTGTTACAAACTATTATGGGTTGCAATGGGTGGGATCGGTAGTGGCGTCAACCTTAGTATTGGCATTGGTATTGAAGTTGGTATCGTTAAACTAAATTTATGAGTGTTCCATCCTCTTATATTATGTTATGTACAGAAACTTGGTAATTGTTTTGTTGCTGGTTTATGGTTTGGTTTGATGATTGGTTAGTGGCTGGACGTTTGGGTTAGTCACGGTCATAGACCTATCCCAGAGTCTGAATTTGTGCTATTATGTTATCTTATTATATGTTCGAAATTCATCCGACTAGGTTGGGTATCAGGGGTGGTCTCCGGTCCTGGTTGGACCTAAGATGCCCATTACGACAAGACCCCTGTTCGGATCGTGTCAAAGAACCTAAACAAACATAAACATACACCATTCTTTTGCATGTCAAAGTTGTTCAATTTGTTATGGATAAGGAAATGTGTGTCTAAGAAATACGACATATTAATTTCACAACCAGGACATGTGTCCCGGAGCTTTATTAATATTTACTTGACAGATGCAAACTATCTACTAAATCCATTTACAACTATAAAATGAGAATGTCAACAAATGAAATGATTCTTACATTGCTTATGTGTTCACATGTATTTGATATATTTTACTTAATATGTGCAAATGGTGCAACTATGACGATCATTTCAGAGGTCAGTTACTATATATACAAGATTCTCCGGATATATAGAGGGGGTTTAGTACACCAGACTTGCCCTTCTTTTATATATATTTTTACCTTCAGCTGGCTATCTTTTACACCCATATAAGCTATTCAACTTACTGCAACAGTTTCTGCTTATCATGTAACCAAATTAACTTATTAAAGCTAAATGAAAACAAAATTTATATTTCATAATCAAGTATTTTGTGAAAAAAGGTTGGATGATAAACATGATAATGTGATTTCTAAGAACTGATAAAGAGAAGAGAAAATGCAACTATAGGATAACAATGACAAAAAAAAACAAAACATTCCACTTATAACACACAGCTATATGTTATCTATGATATTGCCTTGGATGTTTCGCTCTATCCACTATGATATTTTGATCATATCATTTGCTTGACTCCTCAATATTGTGAAGATTAATACAATTACTTTGTACTTTTCTTCGGCCTTTGATGCCTTGTCTCGAAGTGGCCGATGGGTGGCTTTGGAGTGTTAAGAAAGGATGGTCATGGAATGTTTCAAGCTCTTCTTCACTCTTCAACATATTCCATCCCTTGAAAAAAAATGAAACTCTTTGCTCGAACGGTGTAAAAGAATTTTATCTAAGTAACATTATATTATGGAAGTAAATTTCCCAAAAATGCTAGTATTAATAAGCATGTAAGAACCATCATCAAGAGCTTACAAAATCCTACTATCAAGTTAGATGAATTTCGTTTTGAGTTTGTAAAATGGAACTAATTTTTAGACATTAAGGAGCTAATTAAAATTGAAAATAAAAGAATAAAAACAAAAATCATAACTAATGTAGACACATAATTTTATCACTTTTAAGAGTGTGTTTTTACCCATTTATCCTCGTCTTACCACGTACCTTCATCCATGTGATAATTTCCACTCAATAACAAATCCAACAAACTCTTAACCATTTTTGATATCTCACCTAACAAATTTTATCTCATCCTAACCTCCATAACTACCCTACCCCACCTGCCCTTATCCATCCCATGAACCGTACCCCTTCTCACATTTTATTCTCTTTCCTAAAAAACTCACAAAACACAAATATATATATATATATATATATACACACACCATCAGCTGTACAAATAGGGGATTCCATCATCTTCCATTTTGGGATTAGATATAGATATACACGACACCACATTCATTCACAATACCAATGTATACACCTTCTTCACAGAACAATAAGGGACCAACAATTAATTCACAATTTACTGAAATTCCCATCACCCACACACAGCTCACTCGCATACACAGAGGAAAAACGCACACACATAAAAATCACTGGAAAAAGATAAATACACAGATGCTATATTTACAAAAAGGGGAAATTGTACATGATGGGGGAGGGAGTAGGAGAGTGATCGGGTTTCAGAGAGAGATCGAACATCGGGAAAGAAGAGGGTGCAGAGAAACAGCGAGAGAAAAGTGGGTTTAGTTTGTTTTCCAGTGACCTATCACCGGTGATCTCTGCCGACCAAAACATCCCATCGACAACCATCAGCTCCCGCGCCTATTTTCCGTCCAAATCATCCCAAAACTCACCTGAAATCAATTCGAGAACAGCGAGCAAACGGTTTGAATGCACCCACCGGAAAATGCCGTTGAATCAACTCGGTTTCGGTCCGACAGTTACCGGAAATAGCTGACCAAACAGCCCTTATTTTCTAATTTCATCTTTGTCTCGCTGGAAAACACAATGAATCCATTCCTTCGTGGAGAATCACTTTTGGAATCGGCTGTTCTATTCAATTATCGAGTTGGTAGGTCCGCATTGAGTTCGTTGGGTCGAGGTTTCGAATTTGGTTCCAATCCGTTGGCGGTGTCGAACAATTTAGAATTGAAATAAAAATTGAAGTCCAATTCTACTCTTGTTCTCTTATAACTTCGTTAAATTTATTTGATTTTTTGTGTGCTTCTGATGAAAAGTGCGTGAATATGTGTTATTGTGAGCATGTGGAATTGTTGGAATTATGTTGAATGGGTTGAATGCATCTGAATGAGGAAATTGGACATGGTTTGATTAATTTTGATTTGGAGGAAAAACCGGTAATTTGAAAAGAGAATTAAAGATGGGAATTGAAAATTCATAAAAGGCAAATATGGTTTGTTTTGATTCATTCTTATTGTTTAATTTGGAATAGCTATCGATTTTGGCTAACATCGATAATATCATGTTTAGGTCGACAGTTGATAGGCAAACGTCTGTTGGGTAGGCAAAGTTTAGGACTCATGGTTTTGTTGAATGATTGAAATTTTGTTGAATGGTTTGGTTTTCTCGCACTGAAAAATATATTTATTTAGTCGGGGAATGCCCCGAGGCCATTTATATTTATTCACCGAAAAATGTCCCGAAGTATCTTATACTCGGAGGAAGTTCATGATGAAGGCCCGAGGCGTCGGGTAGAACATAGTCTAGGATTACTTTAGAATAGGATTTACATTTCCGTATTTTTCTATTTTTGGGACTGTATAATTCGGACTGGACATTGTTTTGATTTTGAATTTTGTTTGTTTGTTTGGTTTGTGTGTTTTATGTGGTTTATGCATTCTATAGTTTCATGCTAGCCGATATATTCCACGAAGCGATCGTGGTCGAACCATGAGACCGAGGAGTGCCTTACAACTTTTCATCGGTCAATAAAATTCCTTAACCGAAATTTTTGTTCGTGGATCAGTTTTAAAGATTCAAATTATTTTGAAAAGGATTTCCAAAGATGACTTGGCACACCAGATTATGCCAAGTGGCGACTCTGAATTTGAATGCAAAAATAATCCGTTTTTGAAACAAATCTTTATTTTGTCACTTTAGTAATAAAAAACCCTTTCAAACTTAAAAATCCAACTTAAAAATCAAATGTTTTTGGTTAAAAAAGGGGTGTGATAGCTCTTGAGACTCTACTAAGGACTTTTTCAGAATTCGAGCTTTACTTTGAGTTGTATCGGCTTAGTATGATACTATAGGTGTATAGGCTCCTTGTTTGTGTTATCGTTTGTGTTGTTATTTTATCATTGTGGCGTGCTTACGTGCTCTTTGTTTATAGATTTTTCTTATGTGTTATCACTTTATATCTGTCCTCATTTGCATAAATCGAGTCATTTTTTTCGCAACATGTTCCAGAGTACACGTTGTGTACACGAACTCTAGTTAAGTCACCCTTATTTTAAGAGAAGGAGCCGTTGGAAATATGGAGTAGGTGGAAAGCAATCACAGCCACTATCGATCATATGCACCATCGAACAGCCTTGTTAGTGGACCCCATCCTAAGTCAGTATTTAGGTCATGCTTATCTGCATAATACTGAGACCTAGCGGGACCCACTTGGTCCTTTGTAGGAGAATCACCCCTAAAACATTCCTACGTGCTAATTGTTGCATATTGAAGGGTAGCAAGGTCATTTGACAGACTGATTTGGGAAAAAGCGTGTGTTTAGGCAAAAACAATTCGAAGAAAGAAAAAAAGAAAGAGAAAAAAATGAAAAGAAAGGTGAGTCAAAAAGAGTGTTGTAGTTTTTAGAGTTCTTTATGACTTTTGTTTTTCACAGTCCAAAAATTCAAAAAAACTTTACCTTTTGCACTCATTTTTCGAAAAAAAAAACAAAACATGAAAATGATTTTTCTTTTGTTCTCTTTAACAAGTATTTATAATTCAAAAATTTCAAAAAAGATTTTTTCAATATGAGCTTTCTATAAAAGAAAAATTCAAAAAAAGATGGTAGAATTTTGTACATTTTATATAATGAAAATATCAAAAAAGATTTCCCTTTCATAGTTGTTGGTGTTAGTTTTATGTGAAGTGTCGAATTGAAAAATCCAAAAAAGATTTTATTGAAATTTTTCATTGTCCATCCTTGGCCGGGTCTCTCAAGTCAAGGTCCAGTCTGTTATTTAATCCTTAATTGTCCAAGCTGGATAAACTACGCACACCTAATTCTCCTCTCTCAAGAGTGAGATACGTAGGCAGCCCTTCGTGGGTTCAGTGATCTTATTTAAAAAATCCAAAAAGATTTTTTCTCTTCATTTAGAGTAGGTGTTTCACATACATCTTTAAAAGAAAACTACAAAAAGATTTTTCTTTAATAGTTTCAAGTTTCATTGTCATACGAAATTCAAAATTGAAAACCCCCAAAAAAAATTTCTTTGGTAATCATAGGTTTCGTTTTGTATCGAATTTTAAAGCTGAAAATTTCAAAAAGATTTTAATCAATTCTTTTGACAATTTATTATTTTCTTTTTTTATTAAAGTTTCAAGAAAAAAAAAACAAAGTTGATCGGTCATTTTGTGGCCAAACTTCACGAACTAGCACACCTGATTCTCCTTTCTTGGGAGTGAGATAAGTAGGCGCCCTTCTTGGGTTTGGTGATCTTTTAAAAAAAAGAGTTTTTGAAAAAGTGTTGAATTCTAACACATTTGTTATCTTTTGTTGAGTTAGTGTAAGGTGGTTGGTTTGTGGCATTGTAATATTATAGTTGGTCCTTCACACCACACCAAATCCAAGAAAGGGTTAATTATGTCCTATAAGAATATGGAGAGTGACATCATGGATCAGACAAATAGTCGAGAAAATAAGAGTTTCAAGCAAGAGATTAGGAGAATAAGCAGCGAATGACAGAAATGCACTGAGCTTGGGCCAGTGGGTTGCCTCCTCCCCCATTCCCCACTATTGACCCTGGAAATACTTTAAGTTTTCCATCACAATTGCAAAGTTAGTGTCATATTGTTGTTGATGCACCACAACAGGCCTCAGAATTTATTCCCTGTCAATTGAATCCCAATACTTCCACCACTCTTTCTCTAGATCCTCAGTGCAAAACTACCACTCACTCGGCTCTACCTGCAATTCCCATTTTTACAGCTCCACCCCCACATGAAGCTTCTACTTCTGAGGGCCATCCAACAAATGTTCTTTCTCAATCTGCAAGCGAGCCTGTATTAAATATTTTTGGTGATGAGCATTATTCTCCCGAGCCCACATTTAAGTTGACTGGTCCTTACGGCTACACTCACTCGCCTGAATTTTCTCTTAACACTAAGAAGCCTGTTATGGCAGAAGAACAAGAGAAAATAACCAGAAAATTAAGAAGTTTGGAACTGGCTATGATGAACTTCCAGGGGCTCAGAGGTTACAAAAGTGTCTCTTATAAAGATTTGGGGCATGTCTTTAAGTGTTAACCTCCCTTCTAGCTCTAAGGTATCAGAATTTGAGGAACATGATGGGTACAAGGATTTTGTAAAACACTTGGGACGATAATGCGATCAGTTAAGGAAAACTAAAGGGAAGAAGAAGGAAAACGTACCTATTGTCTTTCTAGGGGCAAAGCAACGCTTGAGAGGTCCAACTCAGCAATATTGTCACTCTCAATCCCGAGCTTACATGTCAAATCCACATGCTCACCTACTACAAGGTTCCTCGTTCCAAAATCTAAGATATTCTATTACACTTCCTCAATATCCTTTGAACAATGCACAATTGTATACTCCTTCATCATCTTATCCACAATGATAGGCACCGATCCCTTAACATCGTCCTCGACCCCCACATATTTACCAAGGTACCACTAAATCCAAGTTTTGACCAAGGCCAGAGTTTTCAAAGAGAAGAAAGGAAAAATATAATTTCACTCCTATTGAGGAATCCTATGCCAGTTTGTTCTAGAGATTGAGACAGTGGGGCATGATTACTCTTCTCCTTGGGTATACACCTGACCCATATTCAAGAAATTTTGATCCTAATGTACGGTGTGCATATCATTCTGATGTTCAGGGTCACAGTACTGAAGATTGTCATACTTTGAAAAGAGAAGTAGAAAAGATGATTCAAGAAAAAGTGATTGTAGCACAAAACGTTAACACCTTAAGCGTCATACAGAATCCTTCACCAATACATGGTGATGCACGATACGTGGGAAGCAATGAGTTGAGCATGAGGATCCAGAACTTATTTGTTGAGGAAAAAGTGTTTGATGGTGATGAAAGCTCTAGTCATGATGTGCAAATCAGTGGCTAAATGTCAAAATCTGCAATTGGGAAGACACTCATCTCCTTACTAGGAAGGGGTTTTGGTAGCTAGTCGTGTTTTCCTTTATATTTTCTGAATTATTTCAGGGTTGTAATTCAGAATCTATCTTATTTTATGTCTTTGGTTTATATTTAAATCCTTTTATCTTTCCTTTCAACAAAATGTAGTGTCCCTTTTGACTTTTGTCTTATTTTAAGTTGTTTGTCTTCTTTATACAATACAATTTATGTTGATTTTAGTTATATGACATGCTTGCGGAATTTTCAGCTAGATCTTAAAACCCAGTTTAATCATGAAACATTGAGTCAGAGGATTAAAGTTAGAAAAGGGGGTGTGAAAACTAAAAAATCATTAATTTTGAAGATGAAGGAAAAACATTAAGGAGGATAAAATTATGATACCTCGATCTTTCTTCTTTTACCATAAACCTGATAAAATCTCTATTTCTCGATGACATCAATTTCGCATGTATGTAATTGACAGTCATCAAATGAAACTCTTTGATTTATTGAGAACAAAGAAATCAGTAACAACTTCTTAAGCAAAAGTAGGATATGCCTCAACGATAAATGATCACCAACAACTTTGACAGAGGAAAGTTAGGATATCAAATTGGTCAGGAAATATAATTGAACTAATCCTTCATAAGTTAGACATATACAATATTAGAATCAAAATCATCTGGCAATGTGCATTTGCAGTTAACTATGCAAGTTAACATACTAAAACAATGACCACATGGCGAGAGAAGTGTCTAACAACAAATATACAAAGAAATTTCAGCAAAATACTTTCACCTGCCAAGCTGTTAAGATTGTCTTCAGTCTATTTAATCAAATCCTCTCACTTGTCAAGATGTTGGGATCGTCTTCAGTCCATTTAATGTTCAAACAGTCTTTGTTGAAGTAATACCTGAAAGATGGTTTATAAAAAATATAACTAGCAAATAGCAAATATGCAAAAAGGTATCTATACTAACACCTAAAAAAATACGAGAGGTTTTGGAATAGAACATTGGAACCTAGCTAAGCACTTCAAATCAAAGTGCCTCTCTAGCCACTTCGTCAGTAAGAATGCAAAAGAGGCCAATAGAGACATTCTAATGAATGCAGACATGGATTCAAAATTTAAACTTAAAGGGTTGTAGTTCTGAATTATATCACAGTTCATTTGATTTATTGAATCCAAATTTTATTTTTATACTAATTTAGAGATTTTTCTAACATACGGTGTCCAAGCTAGAGTTACTGATTTTGAAAATATTCATAGCTAATGTTCTTGAACCGCCTCTACTTGAACAGAAGATTTATTTCTAGTAAATCCCTTCTTCCACTGTCTATATCCACTATACTGTCCCAATTTGTATTTGTTTTTTTTATCATTGTCAAGTATGAATAAAGAACATATCAAGCAATGGGATACAATAATGATATAATGAAACTTATAATCAGTTGTAATCTCCACTTTGATGATCCAAACTTTATCTATGCAAGTAAACCTGAAAATTATTATTTTTATTGTGATCTTCTCTACTAACTAAGAGCTTAGGTGTAGTCAAATGGCACATTAAACAATCCATGTCGTTTTATATTTGTTTTATTATTTCACCAAAATTTCACATCGATATTAGGTTACACCAATAGAGATGGTAGTTAAGAACAAACCTTCACACTTCTCTTCCATACATTAGATGTTACAACACCAGAAGTCAACATATAATAAAATTTCACTACTCTCGTAATACAGTCTAGAAAATGACATAGACTTTATTTTATTCCTTGCAATTACTCAAACTTGTGACTCTAATTCTTTTCACAGTGGGCTGCATCGTATGTATCTTGTTCAGGTGTGTTTAAACTTAAAACAGACATTTTTATTTTTATTGGTCACTTCCTTCATATATCCACAATATGCATTTGGTCCTACTAAGAAAAGGTATTACAGCCAGCCCTACTCGCAACTCACCGAGGATAGATAAAACTACTAAAGTTTAAACATAAATAGATCCCTATTCCAGTTGATATTCCACAAGAAAGAAATCAAAAAAATTCTGAAAATGGACCTTTCTTAACCATGGAAAATCCTACAACAAAAGCCAAGATTGCAAATGCAACCAAAATCAATATTTCGACCTGCTTTCATACCAAAAGCCTAGAAATAGAGGGACACCATTTTTCCTTCTCTCTGGAAATCAGAAAGTGATGTCTTTAAATCTTTACGTAAGGCAAACGAATTCTGAGAGTGATAAACTCCATTTTGTACCAATTGCAACTATTCATCGCTTTTTATCCAAAGACCCAATGACCACCCAGATCGTATGTATCTTGTTCAGGTGCGTTTAAACTTAAAACAAACATTTTTATTTTTACAGGTCGCTTCCTTCATCTATCCACAATATGCATTTAATCCTACTAAGAAAAGGTATTAGAGCCAGCCCTGCTCTTAACCTACTCAGGATAAATAAAGCTACTAAATTTTAAACATAAATAGATCCATATTTCAGATGATATTCCACAAGAAAGAAATCAAAAAGACTTTAGAAAACGGACCTTTTTAACCATGCAAAATCATACAATAGAAGCCAAGAGTGCAAATGTAACCAAATCAGCATTCCCACCTGCTTTCGTACCGAAAACTTGCAGATAAAGGGAAGTCATTTTTTCTTTTCTCTGGAAATCGAAAAGTGATTTCTTTAAAACTTTACACGAGACAAACGAATTCTGAGAGTGGTAAACTCCATTTTGTGCCAATTGCGACAACGATCTATATAAAATGATCAAACAGTTCATTAAAGGAAAATCCATGGGATGATTAATTTCTAGTAAATCCCTTCTTTCACTGTCTATATCCACTATACTGTCCCAATTTGTATTTGTTTTCTGATCATTATCAAGTATGAATATAGAACAGAAGCCATGGGATACAATAATGGTATAATGAAACTTGTAATCAGTTGTATCTCCATTCTGATCATCCAAACTTTACCTATTATAGTGCAAGTAAACCTGAAAATTATGATTTTCTGTTGTGATCTTCTCTACTAACTAAGAGTTGAGGTGTAGTCAAATGGCACATTAAACAATCTTTTTTTTCTCTAATTTAAAGAATTTTATTTGGATCTCTTTCGAGTTCGCACATTAAACAATCCATGTCGTTCTATATTTGTTTTATTATTTCACCAAAATTTCACATCGATATTAGGTTACACCAATAGAGATGGTAGTTAAGAACAAACCTTCACACTTCTCTTCAATACATTAGACATTACAACACCAGAAGTCAACATATAATAAAACTCCACTGCTCTCGTAATATAATCTAGAAAATGAGAGACTTTATTCTATGAGTTATTCCTTCCAATTACTCAAACTTGTGACTCTAATTCCTTTCACAGTAGGTTGCATTGTGTGTATATTGTTCAGGTGTGTTTAAACTTAAAATAGACATTTTTATTTTTATTGGTCGCTTCCTTCATCTATCGACAATATGCATTTGGTCCTACTAAGAAAAGATATTATAGTCATCCCTGCTCGCAACCTACCCAGAATAGATAAGCTACTAAAGTTTAAACATAAATAGATCCCTATTCCAGATGATATTCCACAAGAAAGAAACCAAAAAGACTTCAGGAAATGGACCTTCATTAATCATGGAAAATCCTACAACAAAAGTAGAGTGAAAATGCAACCAAAATCAGCATTTCAACCTACTTTCGTACCAAACCTACAAAAAGAGGGAAGCCTTTTTTTCTTTTCTCTGGAAATCAGAAAGTGATGTCTTTGAATCTTTACGCGAGACAAACGAATTATGATCGTGATAAACTCCATTTTGTTCCAATTTCTACAATGATCTATCGCTTCCTATCCGAAGACCCAATGACCACGCAGTCATTGTTCCTCCAACCACACAATAGCAACAACTATCATCTCTTTCTTCCTTTTGAAAACTAAAAGTTATTTCGGAGCAAAAACAATAAATTGTGTACCTTAGAATTTGTAGCGGATCTTGATTTTTGCTTCTGAAAGGATCTTGCTCCATGTCAATTTCGTTTCTCTTGGATACGGAATGTTATTCACAAACTAAAAGCCTTGTTTCTAGTGTTTTTGATGTTCTATGTTTTGTCCCTTTTCTGTGTCCCGTGTCCTCCTCTTGTCAGAAGGAAAAATAAGAACTTATAGCAAGTATTTTTGGGATGGGAACATTACTTTGTAACCGTTCTCCCTTTTTCTTTTGAATTAAATTCAATCTGACAAAGAAATGGGTCGGTTCGGGTCGGGTTGGGTCGGTCCACATGGGTGACCCATGACCCATAATCTAACATCTCACACTTCACGCATGGTGGACATTACCCGAGCCAGTACAACATCAAAAAATCACCAATTCATACGACAAATAGTTAGTGCGACCTGTGAGCATCATGAGCTTTACCCATAAGGTTTTACAAGCTATGTTTAAGAATCCAATCACGTGTGGAAAGAATTTTCTACTAATATGAGGATACTAATACTCAAAATACCCCAGACATTATTCACTACTTCAATAGTTACTAATCTGATCCCTCATCCTCTTAAAGAGATGAAATCGAGTTCATGATTAACTTTATATACCCAATTACACTTGACTCTTATATGGTTAGTGTAATAGCCAGCTTGTGTAAATAAGTTAAAAATATTCATTTTAATCGTCTTCCCTTTCTACTCGAATCTATCTGTTCCAAACCAACTGCTTTCCAAGACATGCACAGAATTGCCGAATCTTTCATGGCTATTAGTAACATGCTAAAGTAGCAACACTGATCGAAACTTCAAGAAATAGTTAAAGTTCTAAGGTTATTCCAATGAAAAGTAAAAATAACTTTTAGGGTCTCACACAATGAATAAGTAGAGATTCATTCTTTCATTAACCCATTGGTCGCTAAGCACACGTAGTATGAAACACGTGCTCCGATGTAATCACCTTATATTGGTGTGTGTGTCTCATTTTTTTAGTCATTCAACATCTTACAGATCTAGGCCTAGACACTTCTAAATGTCTAACCTGAGTTTCTTTCTTTAATAATCCTAAAACCCACATTCTTACAGAAACTCACATCTGTCTTTGCAAAACAAGTCATTATCTTATGGTGGAACTTTTCTCTTCACGTTCCTTGACGTAAGAGGCGATTGCTCATGTAAGAGAGCCAATCTCGTGACTTGTTTGACACACTATTTTAATACAACACATTTTCATATGCATATGAGATTGAACATAAATTCAAGATTCTTATATTGATAATAATTATAATAAAACTATCTATAATACATAAAAATAATCATATCCTACGTAATCCTACAGCCATAACATATTTCTCAAACAAAGTCTCTAGGTATCGCCTTTGTAAAGGGATCAACTATCATTTCTCGTGTAGGAATGTATTGTAAATTTATTTCTCCATTTGCTACTATTTCTCTTATAAAGTTATATTTAATATCAATGTGCTTGGTCTTGCTGTGATATTTAGGATCCTTCGTATATGCTATAGCCGCTTGACTGTCACAATATAAAATCATAGGACACTTAGAATTCTTTGTGATGTTCAAATGCTCAAAGAATCTCTTCAACCAAACAACTTCTTGTACTACAGATGCATAAGCTACAAATTTTGATTCCATAGTTGATAGGGATGTGCAAGTTTGTTTCTTACTTTTCTACAAAATTGCTCCACCATTTTGCAATAAAGCATAACTTGAAGTTAATTTTCTATCATACCGATCACCAGCCCAATCAACATCTTAAATCAAATCCACTATAACATAGTGAATAATCTGCAGTTCCCTTCAGGTATTGAAAAATTCTCTTTACTTCTTTCCAATGATCTCTTCCAGGATTCGATTGATACCTGCTGATCAGACCTATGACATAACAAATGTCTGGGCGAGTACACATCATAGCATACATCAAACTCCCAACTACACTAGAACATGGTACTCGAGACATGTCTTCTTTTTCTTTTTTTAGTCTTTGGACATATTTCAAGCCTTAAAGTTTCACCTCTTGCTATAGAAGTATCCATGGATTTGCAACTATTCATTCAAAAACGTCCCAAAATTTTCATTATGTATGTTTCTTGAGACAGACTCAAAATTTTCTTGGAACGGTCTCTTTGGATTTCAACACCCAATATATAGTCTGTTTCACCCATATCTTTCATGTCAAATGACTTTGAAAGCCATGACTTAACATTTTTTACATACTACAAATTATTTTCAGCTAATAAAATATCATCCACGTAAAGCGAAAGAATCACAAACATTTCATTGAACTTTTTTACATAGATGCAATGGTATTCATCGATCATGGTAAAATAAAATAAAATCACTTTCTTATGAAATCTCAAGTATCACTGCCTTGAAGACTGCTTAAGACCATATATTGATTTGTTTAATGACAAACCTTCTTTTCTAGGCCTTTAACAACAAAACTTACTGGTTGTTCCATGTAGATTTCCTCATTTAGTTCTCCATTGAGAAAAGAAGTCCTCACGTCCATTTGATGTAATTCTAAATCTAAACGTGCAATTATAGCCAAAAGCAAGCGAATTGAAGTAAATTTTACAACTGGTGAAAAAGTTTCCTCATAATCTATTCCATCTTCTTGAGTAAAACCTTTTGCCACCAATCGTGCTTTATACCTTTCTATTGACCCATCTAATTTGCGTTTAACTTTGAGAGTCCATCTTTTCCCAATAGCTTTATGCCCAGAAGGAAGATCAACTAGATCCCAGACTTTATTGGTCTTCATATACTCTAATTCTTCTTTCATCGCTTTTATCCATTCATCTTTTTCAGGACTTGATAAAGTCTCAGTCATAGAATTAGGTTCATCTAATTCTGTGGGAGTTACCAAGAAAACATAATCCTCAATCTCATAAGATCGTTTAGGTACATCATTTCTGGTACTCTTACGTAATTGAAGTTCAGATTCCTCAATAGGATTTTGAGATTCATGACTCCTACTTGGATCAAGAATCATTTCTTGATCAATTGAATTATCAAGCATGTCCTGCGACATTATTTGATCATCTAAATTCAACATTTCATAAAGAGGTTCATTTTCCTTTATTTTATGCCTTTTTGAAAAATTATTTTTCAGAAATGTGACATCTCGTGATTCAATTTCAGTAGTACTTCCATCTTCTAATTCACCAATGAAACATATCCTTTTAAGTGTTCTGAGTATCTTATAAAGATACAATTATTTCCTTTTGGACTTAGTTTCCAAACTTACCAAAACGATCTTTAATATACGCAGCAAACCCCAAGGTTGTAGATCATTAAAGTTTGATTTATTACCAGTCCATAATTCATAAGGAGTAGAAGACATTGATTTGCAAGGCACTTTATTCAATATGTAGGCCATAGTTAATAATGCATCTCCCCAGAAAGAGATTGATAAATTTGTCTGCGCCATCATGGACCTTGTTATATCCAGCAATGTTCTATTCCTTCTTTCGGCTACACCATTTTGTTGAGGTGTATAAGGAATAGTCAATTGTCTGATAATTCCTTTTTCAATACACAGTTCCTCAAACTGTTTTGACAGATATTCACGTCCTCTGTCGATTCTTAATGTCTTTATACTTTTGTCTAATTGATTCTCAGCTTCATTCATATATCTTTTGAAGCATTCAAGTACTTCTAATTTATGAGATACCAAATAGACATAACCAAAGTGCGTGAAATCATCAATGAATGTAATGAAATATGAAGCACCAGTCCTTTCCCTCACATTCATTGGACCACAAATATCATAATGGAGTAATTACAATGAGATTTTGGATCTTTTAGCCTTCTCAAATGGTTTACGTGTAATCTTTCCAGTAAGACAATTTTCACAAGTTGGCATTTCAATTTTGGGGAAAGAACCTAGATGTCCTTCCTTTGTCAATCTATTCATTCGATCTTGCCCTATGTGAACCAATCTAGTATGCCATGTAATTATATCAACATCATTATTACTAGAATAACATGACATTACACAACAGTCAACATAATAGTCATAAGTTGAAGGATTACAATCTAAAATAATAAAGCGATCATAACGATGTCCAAAACCATAAAAAACATTATCTAGAGTAATTCTTACACAATTATGACTAAAAAATAAATGAAAACCAACATCTAAGATAACAGACACAGATACTAAGTTTTGTCAAATTTCTGGAGCATATAGGATGTCATGCAACATTAAAGATCAGCCTCCACACAAATCTACTTTGCAAGTGCCAATCCCTTTGACTTCAGGTCTTGCATTATTTCCTACATAGATCCACCTTGATCCAGGTGAAACTCGATGGAACTCCACAAACATTTCTCGATCTCGACTCACATAGTCGGTGGCTCCTGAGTCTACAATCCACATAGGATAAGATTCAGTTAATAAAACAGTGCTAGAAACATATGTAGCACTTAGAGATGCATTTAGAAATGATACCTTTTTCTCCTTAGGACATTCACGAGCAAAATGCCCCAGATTTTAGAAATTGTAGCACTTCATCTTGCTCTTGTCTTTCTTCTTGAAAACCCTTTTTCCTTCTTGGAATTTGGCTTGTTCTTTTTCTCAAAGGGTCCTTCTTCGGTGTCTTTACCCTTCCTGTTCTTTTTCCACATCTTATGCTTTAATCCTGAAGAGTTATTACCACTTGATTCTACCATGAAGGCATTAGAAGCATCTTTAGTAGTACCAAGCCTCTCATCTTCAAGTTCAACGTGACGTGCAACATCAGAAAAAGTTTTGATGCTGTCATTGTAGGTTAAGTTGATCTTCAGGTGTTCCCAACTATTGGGAAGAGATCGAATCACTTCCTGAACCTTCTTCTCATCCGAGAGAATGTGACCAATATTTTTGAGTTAAGCTATCATATTCGACATCACCCTAAGGTGTTGTTTGATGTCTGATCATGTCGCTTCTTATAAGTGTCAAATTTAATAGTCAATTGTCTGAGGCGGGTAACAGACGTACCCCCATATGTTCCTCGCAAGTATGCCTAAATGGCATTGGCATTAGAAAATTCCTCATACTCATGTATGAGATCATCAACCACAGAACTTACAATGATCCCACGTGTAATAGAATCTGCCGTTTTTCAAGCTTTATAGGATTCAAGTTCTCTTCTGTGTTATACAGTATTTTCCTCTTCTAGTAGACTTAAGACATGGTTAATATCTTCAAGAGCGTTTTGCTCTTCCAGTACATACCACATCTTACGACTCCAAATGTTGTAGTTGTCTCCATTTAGTTTTTCTCCTTTGTTCAAGTCAGCAATTATGCTTTTTGATGCCATGTCGTTATTAAGAGACAATTACGCAAGTGTTTTATCAATTATACATGCAAACTATACATTCAAGCAAATCGTTTTACATAAAGGTTTCATGTTTAGTGTATAATCGAAAGGACACTCAAGAATTCAATTATCTTCTATGAACTAAACATTTGACCAAAATTAGAAATTAATTACTTAATGTGTATTAGATTGATAGCTTTCAATTAAGTCTTTTTGAACTTAAAAAAATGAATGAAATTCATATAAAAGGAGATAAACAACTTAATATTTATATAATATAAAGTTAATAAAAAACTTCATCTTACAAGTCAATCTAAAGATAAAAGTCATTCCACAAATATTCTAGACGACTTATGTACACCCAAAAAGGTTTGCTAGGCCAAATCTCGTGGTAAACATCAATTAATATCTTGCCCCAAGGGCCGCATAGAGAATTTGCTAAAATAGCTAATGCTTTCCAATCCAATATTTCTACGTAGTTTTCTAATTCAACACGTTTCAATTAAAAAATTTGAATAAAACTAGCAACTGTAACACTAGGTGACATCTTAAAAGACTTAAAACTCTTTCAGTTTCTTTTCTCTTTCCCTTCGTATGGCCCTTTCATTCCGTAATAGATTTTGTGTCGCCCTGGGGACACCATTTCGTATGATCTCAAAACCTCGAAAACATGCCCTTCGACGATGTGCTCTTCCACTTTGTCTCTTTGCTCGACATCCAGAACTCCCACTTGGAGTGATTCGAATTTGTCCCCGTTCAGCCATTTCTGAAATAGGAACCAAGAAACAATAAGAATGATTTGACCACTCAATGTCACACTTAATCGTAGAAGGCTAAATCCGAAAACAAAAGTTAAGGGCTAATTAAAAAATATTATTATTAAGCCTAAAATATTCTTCACTTTCCAGTAAGTTAGAAGTAGTACTTTACTATAAAACAAATAAATGGAATAAGAATTTTTCCCTTTTTTAATAATAATATTATATAAAAGGGAACAAAAAATGGACCCATACAAAATCATGGAATCGACTGATAGTATTTTCTAGAAGGATAAAGTCACACACTTCAATAGAAAACTTTAAATTTTTTTGAGAAAAGTTAAAGGCAAATTTTAAAGTCCAATTACCACAGAAGCCCATCCGATTATATTATTTTATATTTAAAATCACACCATAAAATTATTCATTTACAAGTTGTACAGCACTTCCTTAACAATTCCATAGAATTGCTTTGTACGCGCTTTTACAAAACACACGCACTAACTCCTCTTACTTCTCTTTTCTTCTCAAATCAAAAGCAAACAACCAGAACTCTTCATTATTTCTCAAAAAAAAAAATTGAAGGATATGGAAGAAACTCTTTTTGCACAGATCTATTTAATCATGAAAATAGATCTTGTTATGCTACTTCTTCTTCTATCCTTTTTCCTTTTTTTTTTTTAATTTACAAAAGAAAATCTCTCTGTTCTTTAATAGAAGAGAAAAAAAATTGTTGATCCATGTAGCGCGTCTGACAGATTGGAAGGCTATTAATCCGATTTTTGTCAGGACCAAAATCTCGATCTACAACCGGTTCTGCTATCTTTCTAACAGGTATGTCCATTTTCAATAATAGGAAGAGTTAAACTTAAACTCGACACCAAAAACATTCAAAACGGAGCAATTTAACATGGCTCTGATGCCAATAAAAGTTATTTCGGAGAAAAAAAATAAGTTGTGTACCTTAGAATTTGCACCGGATCTTGATTTTTGCTTCCGATAGGATCTTAATCAAAGTCGATTTTGTTTCTCTTAGATACGGAATGTTATTCACAAACTAAAAGCCTTGTTTCTAGTGTTTTTTATGTTCTTTGTTTTGTCCCTTTTCTGTGTCCTGTGTCCTCCTCTTGTCAGAAGGATAAATAAGAACTTATAGCAAGTATTTTTGGGGCGGGAACAGTTACTTTGTAACTGTCCCCCCTTTTTCTTTTGTATTAAATTCAATCTGACAAAGAAATGGGTTGGTTCGGGTCAGGGTCGAGTCGGGTCAGTCCACATGGGTGACCCATGATCCATAATCTAACAAAAACCCTTTCATTCACTACTCCAAAACTTTCCACAATGTAAATGTTCTTCTTCAAGGTACAACTCCTAATCACTGTGCACATTAGTGTGAGAGCCTCCCCAATGTAGACAGACGTACTGAATCAGTATGAATATCATTCTTCTTACATAACAAATCAATGAAATTCTACAGTCGTCTTTCTTGCCTTTTACACAGACGAATCAATCAAAAGCCAATTCATTATACTTATAGTATGACAAAAGAACACATCACAAACTAAGTCAAACTCCAGTTAAATCTATTAAATAATGCTTTCAGAAAACAAACTCAATGTCGACGTACTAAATCAGTATAAATATCGTTCTTACACAACAAATATAATTCTATAGGTCACCTTTTACGGCTTTCTGCAGAGCCAGCTCAATCAAAAGCAAATTCATTATACCTATAGTATAACAAAAGAACACATCAAATTAAGTCCAACTCCAATTAAATAATGCTTTTGAAAAAAAGGAAAAAAGAATTCTCAATGTCTCAATACTGAATCAGTATAAATATCCTTCTTCATACAAAAAAAAATGCAATTCTACAGATCGTCTTTTTTGAATTTTGCAGAGATATGAATTGAAAGAAATTTCACTATACCTATAGTAACAAAAGAACACATCACAAACTAAGTCCAACTCAATTTAAATAATGCTTTCGGATAAAAAAATCAATTCTCAATACTCAAAGTGACTGCTACACACTCAAAAGAAATAACCCTCTTTTGACACCACCTTACTAAAATATCGCTCACTCTAATTGTAACACCCCAAATTTTTTTGAGCTAGAAATTGAATCATCGTTCCTACGTGTGTAAACTTTAATCTCATGACTCATATTTAAATACATGGGCCATGATCACTATCCTAGTATGTTAAGTGATTATGAGATGAAAAATTTTCATGGAAGTCACTTAGAACAAAGTTGAACTAAGATCCTTTGAATCGTCCAAAGTTTGGTAGTCGATTCTACAAGGGTCAATTTTGAATGTGTATAACTTTTGATGTATGTAGAATTTTTCAGCTCAAGACCCACCAAATTGTACATAATTGAATTATCTTTCCAACCATACCGATTTTACATAAATCCGATACATGGGTGAAAATTTATAGCATTTTTATGTGAGGCAATAAGCTGTCGTGATTACACAGCTCGGCGGTGCTATAGCGGTGGAACCAATACCACTCAACGGTAAACCTCAAAATTGGAATTGTCAAAAATAGTAGATCACCATAATTACACCACTTAGCGGTGCCTATAGATGTGGGACCAATACCGCTCAGTGGCGAGCCTCGAAATCAAAATTTCTGCTAAAACTTCTAATTCTGAGGGACAGTTTTGTCTTTTCCCTACAAACCCAAGTCATGTAAAGAATGAATTGAAATGTCTTTTTGGAATAATATGCCCAAATTCACTCAAATTTATCAAAAATAAAACCCTAACCTCCCTCCCAAAGATCAAGAATCCATATTTAAGTTCAAGATTTCTATGAAACGAGTCAAGATTCGAGTCCTATTCTTCAAACTAAGTAATCTAAGGTATGTGGAGTTTTCCTAAACTACATGGGCATGGTGAAATCTTTTTAATAAGGTTTTGAATGTTGAAAATTCATATACTTAGAAAGGGTTTAAATTTACAATAACACATGCATAGTGAACCCTTTTGATGATAATGCTTTGGTCTGGAGGCCTTCCCCAAAAATTTGATTTTTGTTTATGTGTGTATATATATATGTATATATATATATATATATATATATATATATATATATATGCGTTCAATGTTTCGAAAAGTATAAATTAGCATGAATGATGAATTTCCCTCTCATGGTGTTACTTCTTGATTGACAAGTCATGGATTACTCAATTGCATATCTTAAAGCATGAACCAAGGGTTTTACTATCAATTATGAATTTTATGTTGATTGTGAATTGAAGAGAGAGATATTTCTATTTTGTAAAGGCTGAATGTGATAATCAAAAGAATTGAATGATTATTTTACGAAATTGACCACCATGTGTTGAATGTTGAAAAGAGAGAATTTTTGCATAGTTTGATGTATGTTTTGGAAATATGAGTTCTGTTGTACCATTTGACTGATTTGGTGGTCCAAACATTATGTTTTTAATGAAAGGATTGTATCATGATATTTTATGGCTTAGAGATATGACTTGCAAGTCATGGTATGATGATACCAAACAGATGAATACCATAGCAGATTTAGAACAAACTAAAAATACATATTTCACTTAGATTTTGAATTCAGAAAGATACATGCTTTGAAAAGGTTAAAAATGGGCTTAAAGAAAGTTAGATGGTTACCCGAAGAAAGTACGAGTTGAAAGACTCAATGCTAGAAATCGTGATTTGCCGACACGGGATTATTGGTACCATGCTTTGTTATCTTGTGTACCTTGATTTATGTCATCCAAAATTACGACCATGGTTAGGAGCCTTGCTTTGTGATCTTTCGCAATACCTTGACATATTGATTTGATTGAGAATTTTGGCACCATGCTTTGTGATATTGCATGTCCCCCTTATAGATACTCCAATCCTTGTGGCAAACATAGATTGGGGGCTTGGCCGTCGAGTAAAGGGCGGATTCCATATAGCTTATGAAATTATAGATTGTAGGGTGTATCATCTAGCTCAGAACACAAATAGAGAGTAGAGTCATGATCTCAAGAAAGTTTTTTGAAATTTATCAAATTATGTCCATGTGTTTTCATATATGGTATGTAAACTATTTTATAAATTGCTCTCACTTATGTTGTATAAAATACATTATTTTGGATTGATCTGTGTACCAGTACATCTGTATTGACCCTTATATTTCAAGATCTGAGGCACAGTCCCAGGGTCCCATTAAGTAGTAGAGTTATTTGGTCAGAAGTTGGCGAGCCTCCCTTATTTCGGAAGGCCTAGTTATGAGTTATTGTTATTTTATTTTGATTCATGGTCCGACTTGGGTATTTTCCCAATTTTATTACGTATATTGGTTCTTGTATTGTTAGAGATTTCGTACACTGGTGTCATGTTGTTTGAATGTTAAGAACTCCCTTTGAAATTGCTCTGTTGAACTAAGAGATTGACCATGTTTCCATCTTATTATATTTTCCGCATGTCTTTATAGTATATGAATGGTATGCATGATTGCCAGATAGAAAAGAGCACTCAGGACTTCATGGTTTGGGATGCTCATCGTGGCCAAGGCCCCAGCTCGGGTCATGAAAAACTTGGTATTAGAGCACGATTCATGATCCCAAGGTGTCTGCGAAATCGCATCAGGTAGAGTCTTATTTATGGGTGTGTAGCGCGCCACACTTATAAGGAAAAAGCTACTAGGCTACTAGATCGTGCATTATGTTGTCCATTTGGAATTTATAGAAATTCTTTCTTTACTCTGGTTTTATTAATTATGTCTCATTGTCGATTCGATTCAAGTGCAGAATCTTAGAGTCTAAATAAGGTGGTCCCTCCGGATTGAGTTATAAAAGAGTATGAAATTTCACAAGGAATTGAGAGGAGTCCATAAGTGCTTTAAACTGGATTGATTTAAGCCTATACCCCTATCTACATCAATCGTACGTTTGAGTCTGAGGTATGAAGTGTATTCAATCCCTTTCAAAATTCTTGTTAGAGATGACATGCTAAAGGGTAGTGATGTATGTTAGAATGTTGGAACAATATTTCTACTTGAGTAGTAGTATATGTTAAGGTGCCATACCCTATTGGTAGTAATATGATCCTAAAGTTAGTGATATAAAGACACAAGGTTAAAAGTCAGGGTAAGGGTGACTTTTGCATAAATAAGTAGTTTGAATTGTATAACCCTTCACTAAGGGGTGGGTTGCTCTTCTATGGTGATTGGCTAATGTTGTAGCAAAATATTTAGAGTGTATGGTAGTTTATGGAGGAAGTGTTTGGCTGTGATTATTAGTTATTCAAAACAGAGAAAGATCTCAAATGGATAGTTATGGTGGTTGTAGAAATTATTTAAAGGTTGTGAATGGAAAAGGGTAGATTTGTCAGTAAGTTATGGCTAAAGAGTCATTGGTGTAAATGAAATTTGAAGGTAGTCTAAATGTATGCTTGGGTAAGTAAATTTAATATGAGGAAGTAGAGCATGTTGATAAGGTCGTAATGGGTCATATTATAGGATTAAGATTGACTATACCTATTATGGTGTGTAGTAGTGTTGTAGAGAGGATGAACTTATGGGCGGTAGTTAAGTGAAGTAAGAGACTTAGGTTGATATTTCTATTTGATGGACTAGTATAGTATATGACATGCTTTATCGGTGTTACATTATTGCTGTTTGACAATAGACTTGAACTTTAAATCTGGATTGTGGTGATGAGGATAGTAGCTTAAGGTTAATGATGCTCGTTTTGTAGGAGTAAGCAGTAGGCTTGATTTGATGTGTGCAATAGCCTAAGTTTGTAACTTTTAGGAAAAGGATTAGGTAATTATGATATATATATATATATATACATGGGACTAGTGTTAGAATGATGAATTATGGTTGAGTCATTAAGCGGATAAGGGCGTAAGTATATAAGAATAAGTTTCACCCCCAGGTAGTATGTTGTTAGGTAAAGTTTTATGTGTATAAGTGTTTTGTGTACCTAGTTTTCGTTCTCGACTTTTGTAGTATGGAGAAGTCTGGGAAGTTATTGTAGGGTGTTCTTTAGAGTTGAATTGAGGAAATATAAGTAGGCAATATGCACCTTTGGTATAGTTTTACAAATTTTGTTGAGTTGTAAGTTATGTGATTGGAGGTGTAATGTTAGTTTTCTAAGGAGTTGAAGATGGAGTGTTAAGTGTTTTGAAGCATTGATGTCCATGCCCATGGTAATGTTAGTCATAAGTTGATGACTTTAGGGGTTGGAGAAAGTTATGATTAGTTTCCCTGAAGGGGGATGTCCTAGAAAGAAGTTACTGTGTTTTTATTAAAAATTACCGAGGGAAGTTTGTATTCATTTGTATACTGATACCCCCATTGTATTGAGAACTTTGGCTATAGATTGATGAGAGGTTATGTTCTCAAGTCTAGGATTGTGACTTGATCTAAGGGGGAGATGGTGAGTTAAGGTAGTTCCCGAATTTTCTCATTGTGGCAAGTTTAAGGAAGAGTCATGATGAACCTATTCCTATTCAAGCATATTCCTCCTACTTCAGTTTAAGAGTTCATTCTACCAATGTCTTATGTATTCAAGTTCTGCCTATGTCTAAGGTTTGAGTTCTTTATGAAACTTACATAATGTTCCGACCTCCAAACTAGAAGAAACAATGTCTCAGTAAATCCAATCTTTCATGTATTCAAGCCCTATGTTATGATATTCATGATCCATAAATCCATGTGCCGAATTAGGTTCTAAGAAACTATGTTTTCCTATGTTATTGATTCATTTTATATTCGGATTACTAAAAATGATAAAGTTTATGCAAATTCATGACTGTCTCAGCTCGAAAAATAAGAAGCAATAGCTTCAGGTGGCAATCCTTTTCTCAGTCATTGAACCCATGAGTTCCGTCTTTATATTATACCTCTCATGATATATGCTCATATGTTTCTCACTATGCCCATTCCTAGGGACTCTTGTTGTGTAAGTTTACGTCCGAATGACTCTCTGTTTATGATCCAGGCACTTTATATATGGAGCACTTCGTGTCTATTATATTTTATTTTCATCTCATATCCCACCTTGAGTATTGCAATAAGTATTTGTTATAATTGAATAATGTTACTCCTTTTCTTAATGCATATGTTCAGGTCCCTCAATGACCCTCCGAATGATAGTATGATAGTTGTTATGGAAGAGTAGTACTGACTTGGGAAGGGGGGAGTAGATGTTCTTGAATATGAAAATTTTGATTTGATCTCTTTATCTAAGGTTATTGATGATGGGGGAAAGAAGGGGATGGACTTTCATTATGAAGAGGAGATGTATGGCGAAAATCTTTGTAAAAGAGATTGAATTTACTGGTCTTAGTGGGGGAAATTCATGAAGTAGGTGTAGTAATAATAGGCTTGAATGTTGTGATTGATGAAAACACAACACATGTACTATGTGGTTAGTATTCCCTAAATTAAAATCGGATGGTGTTTGATTGTAGTGATAAGGTGAAGTAATATTCTTAGATTGAGTCCCATAGCTTGAACTAGCACCTCTTTTCTCTGAGTTAGGCTTCAACCTAGAAGTACCATGCAGTGGGACTCAAACTCTTGTGTTTAGATGTGTGAAGGTAGAAATGTAAGATGGAAAGGAAAATGTATGTTGTTAATGTTGGGGCATAGCCGAGTAGGGTCTTTAAGTTTAAGTATATTCGTTGCATCATGAAAGGTGGAGAATGCTTCTATCCCTATCTTCCATGAAATCTCATTTCATAATTGTACCAATGTAAATCAGGCCTATTATCACCAAATCAACTCATGCCTTGTGTTGTGATGATTATGATTCATAAAACTCACATGCAAGGTTATCCCTATGTAAAGTCTCATTACCCCACGCTTTGTGCTTACACGTTTCACTAGGGGTTATTATGAAACTTATTTGATGCCTTTACATATTTTGTTGAGGAAAAATATTCAATGTGAGATTACGTTCCTTATTCCATTCCTTTAGAGCTCCATCAAGTTCCTACCCAACATTTGGGGACAAATGATCCCAAGGGGGATATAATGAAATACCCCGCATATTTTTGAGTTTGAAATCAGACCATCGTTCCTACATGTGTAAACTTTAATCCCATGACTCATATTTAAATTCATTTGTCATGATCATTAGCCTACTGTGTATAGTGATTATGAGGTGAAAAATATTCATGGAAGTCACTTTGAACAAAGTTGAACTAAGATCCTTTGAATTGTCCAAAGTTTGGTATTCCATTCAACAAGGATCAACTTTGAACCTTGAACGTGTATAAATTTTGATGTATGTGGAATTTTTCATCTCAATACCCACAAAATTATAGATATTTGAATTATCTTTTCAACCATACCAATTTCGCCTAAATCCGATACCCGGGTGAAAAGTTATGGCATTTATCGTGTGAAGTAGTAAGTTGTCGTGATTACACCGCTAGGCGGTTCTATAGCGGTGGAACCAATACCGTTCAGCGGTAAACCTCAAAATTGGGATTGTTTAAAATAGTAGGTCACCGCAATTACACCGCTAGTGGTGCCTATAGCAGTGGAACCAATACCGCTCAACAGTAAGCCTCAAAAACAGAATTTCTACTGAAAGTTCTAATTTTGAGGGACAGTTTTGTCTTTTCCCTACAAACCCAAGTCGTGTACACAATGAATTAAAATGTCTTTTGGGCATAATATGCCCAAATTCACTCAAATTTATCAATAACAAAATCCTAACCTCCCTCCCAAAGATCAAGAATCCATCTTTAAGTTCAATATTTCCAAGAAACGAGTCAAGATTCGAGTCTTATTCTTCAAATTAAGTAATCTAAGGTACGTAGGATTTTCCTAAAATATATGGGCATGGTGAATCTTTTTAATAAGGTTTTGAATGTAGAAAATTCATATACTTAGGAAGGGTTTGAATTTACAATAACACATGCATGGTGAACCCTTTTGATGATAATGCTTTGGTCTTCAGGCCTTCCCAAAAAATTTGAGTTTTGTTTATGTATATATATATATATATATATATATATATATATGTTTGTGTGTGTGTATGCGTTCAATGTTTTGAAAAGTATAAATTGAGAGCAGAATAACGAATTTCCCTCTTATGGTGTTACTTCTTGATTTACAAATCATGGATTACTCAATCGCATATCATAAAGCATGAACCAAGAGTTTTACTATGAATTATAAATTTTATATCGATTGTGAATTGAAGAGAGGGATATTTCTTGTTTGTAAAGGTAGAATTTGATAATCGAAAGAATTGAATGATTATTTTGAGAAATTAACCACCATTTGTTGAAATGGTGAAAAAAGAGGATTTTTTCATAGTTTGATGTATGTTTTGGAAATATGAGTTCTCTTGTACTATTTGAATGATTTGGTGGTCCAAACATTATATTTTGAATGAAAGAATTGTAACATGATATTTTATGGATTAGAGCTATGACTTGCAAATCTTGGTATGATTATACCAAACAGATGAATGCCATAGCAGATTCAGAATAGACTAAAAATTCATATTTCACTCAGATTTTGAATTCAGAAATATACATGCTTTGAAAAGGTTAAAAGTGGGCTTAAAGAGAGTTAGATGGTTACCCGAAGAAAGTACGAGTTGGTATACTCAACGCTAGAAATCGTGATTTACCGACACGGGATTATTGGTATCATGCTTTGTGATCTTGTGTACCTTGATTCATGTCGTCCCAAATTGGGACATGGTTAGGAGCCCTGCTTTATCTCAAGAAAGTGTTTTGAAATTTATCAAATTATGGTCATGTATTTTCATATAGGGTATGTAAACCATTTTATAAATTGCTATCACTTATATTGTATAAAATACATTATTTTGGATTGCTCTGCGTACCAGTATATCTGTATTGACCTCCTATATTTCAGGATCTAAGGCACAATTCCGGGGTCCCATTAAGGAGTAGAGTTGTTTGGTCAGAAGTTGCAGTTTGTGAGCCTCCCTTATTTTGGAAGGCCTAGTTATGAGTTATTGTTATTTTATTTTGATTCATGGTTCGATTGGGGGCCTTGTCCTAGTTTTACTACATATGTTAGTTCTTGTATTGTTAGAGATTTCGCAGATTGGTGTCATGTGTTTTGAATGTTAAGAATGTCATACCCCATTTTAACACAGGTCAAACCGAGGTATTACAACATATTGAAAAACTTCTGATTAAATTGAAGAAGTCGCCGCCTAATTAGTTCTTCGGTGCATTAGGACACTTATTTTAAACTATGTGATTAAAGTAATTAAAGACTTCATTTTAAGGTCTACGTAACCTAAAATTCTAGGTAGGGATTCTAATTATCCTAAAGGGAAGGGATTAGGCACTCTAAAGGATCTGTTAACTACGATTAACCGGCCAAACTTAGATTAAATAATTAAACCAAAATTATATTATGAAAAATATTAGTGAGGCATTACAAAAAATATATAATATAAAACATGCTAATTATTTATAAGAAAAGATTTGAGAAAAAAAAAGAAGAAAGAAAAAAAAATTATGAACATCCTCGCCATAAATTTATTTTTTTAAATTACCGAAGATAATTCTCATATAACACTTTCTAAAAATGATGCAATCTTATTTTGTTTTAAAAAAAGAAAGCTATTTTAGATCATTCATTTTAAAGATATGAAAAAGAGTTCAATTAATAATTAAAGGGTTAGTTATGTTAAGAACTTCACATTTTCCTTTATCCTTAGAAAAAGACTCTTTTGCCCTTTATTTATTATTAAAATTTATAAAAATAAGTTAATTATCCTACGCTAAATGATTAGATAAAATATACGATTGTTTAAATATATAATGACTCGAGAATTTATTATTTATTACGACACAACTAAAAATAAATAAAATATTTTTATTAGTCATTAAAAATCCTAAAAAGGGCTTGCGAGGTGTCATCTTTTATTATTAATAATAATAATCATAATAAAATAAATAAATAAATAAAATAGAATAAAATTTGAGTTACCATATCCAAAATTAGTAAAGTCGATCTTCCGAATATTGCTATAATAAATTCACCTACCGCAAAAACCTATATTTTATTAATCCGATATTAATGATTAGTGAAGAACTAACTTGATTATAAGGATAAACTCCTATTTCTTATTAAAGAAGAATTAAAGACTTTCTAATGACTCGGGCATTAAATTCTAAAAGGTATGTTGTCTACCAAACTTTAACCTTTTAAGGATGTAAATTAAATGCCGAGGTCCAGTGATTATGCTAAGCTTGAAATATGAGAGACTATGAGGGAACAAATAAATTTGCCATCTATTTAAAGGAATTAAACAATTTCAAACAATCATAAATTTCTAATGAAAATGTGCAATATTTTTTAAAGCGATAACAACATTTGTACTAATACAGAGGGAAAACAAAAGCTTAGAAAGGGAAAGAGGCACTAGACTGCTAGATGAAAACACGTGATGCATCTTTTGTCGTTTCTCTGATTTGAATAGAGATGGAGTCAAGCCATGAGTCTCCAAACACGCTCCTGAGTTGACATGAGACAAAGAAGAAGAAATAAAGATTAGTGTCTATTCATGATAACGACATGAGAAATCAAATTAAAAAAAGATTTGAAAGTTCGATCACGACAAAATCATATCTGACTGAACTTTGTTTTTGAAGGATAACTCTTGTACGAACAAATTGGTCTATGATAATTCCACCATACATAAAAACTGGAGCCAAGCTGAATTTATATATTCACTGACCCTTCCAAAATTTAAAGCCAACAGTAGAACAAAGTATAATGAGACTTTATGCTTTATTACAAAAATAACGAACAGAAACCATGCTTGAGGTGAAATTAATCATCGAAAACCAATGTTTTAAGAGGTAAATCTTGGCTTTAACTGGTCACTTACGTCATCAGCAGAGAACTAGAAGGAAGGATATGCACACTGTTAGTGTATGAGCCCTACTAATTGTCTATCTGTGGAACAAGTAAGTAAATGTGGTTCATAGAAGTAAATACTAAACACAGTGTTTTTACATAAAAAACACCCAGCTCAAGAAAGGTGTAAAAAACCACGACCTGTACCTCTACACGATTTAATACCAATATCACTATACTATTTGAGCCTCAACAATCAATAGAAATACAAGACTTCTTGTTAACTAGGAATTAAAACTTCTAACTCTTATCGCTACAAAAACACAAATCTTCTCAAGAAAAGTGTTCCCAAGTCTTCGAGTTCCCAACTTGAAGACACAATTCCTAACTCAGTTTTTAGATCACTGAGACTAGAACAATGACTCATTACTACACAAAGAACCTATCTACTACACAGTCTACAACTTGCTAAGTAAGGGACCAAGTTCTTCTTCAAGTATGTGAATTGTTATGCTGATTGTTGATTTTCTTTTCAGTGTATTGAGTGAATTACTTGATCGTGCTTTGTTGTATATATGCACCCTGATAATTACTCCTGTGATGGAGTCCTTGTTGATTTATTCTTCTTTCTTCTTTTCTCTTCTATCAAGTAACTTCACTCCTTGTTGTAGCCGTTTCTCCTCCTCTAGTTGAATAGGACTCTTTTTCTTTATCTTTTATCCTTACAGAACTCTTCTCATTGTTGGACTTCTAGATCAACTCAAATTCTGAGTATTTCATTCTTCTTCCACTTTACTGAAGTGATAAGTGTTTGAGAAGGTTCCTGAATATTCTTGCTTATCCACTCCTGTCTATGCGCAGTATCATCTTATCAACAGCTTTGCCTGGAGCTTTTCTTTGTACACTTGAATGGACCATCTTTCACAACATATTTCATTCACATGTCTATCATCAAAACTCCATATGTCTTAAAAAATTCCCCTTTTTTGTTGATGAAAAACATAGCAGCACATCACAGAACCTGACCTACTCAATAAGGCATTGAATAAAAGACTAGAACAGAATGAAACAGGTTAGTCATTGAGTTATAAGAATAGCATAGCCTACTCTACTCTTCTCCCTTTTGACATTATCAAAAAGCTGGATCAACAAGTGAGAAAAATTTAATAATTCATGGCCATTGAGGCTATCACCAAGACAATCAAAATTCAGAATAAGGGAACATGAATGCAATATGATAAAGCAGGAACAGAAAATAGTAGAACAACTAAGCCCATTTCATTCATTTGTAGAGATGACTGCATATACCAAAAAGTAAAATAAGAAAGAACAAGCTGTCAAGAAAAAGAACAAAAGAAGATAGGCTTAAGATATCAGTGAAGATACTAAGTAGAAGAAGAGGAGGGAATAAAAGAGGTGAGTTTCCGAATAACATCTGCATTTTCAGCTCTCTCTTTTTCTAACAAGGAATTAAGGGAAGCAATTTGAGCATGCAGAATCCCTTTTTCTTCTTCGTGAGTAGCTTGTACAGCCTCCAAAGCTGCCTGAGCAATTTCTACCTCAGTTTGTTTCTCTGCCAGTGAATTTCTCAATCTTTGCATCGGATTATCAGCACTCTTCATGGAAAAAGGTAGCATCATATGATTCACATGCCCTATGATATCTTTGGTAGTCTGTGAAGACCAAAATTAAATAGAAACACCAAAGTCCTCAAATATGGGGGTGAGCCAGAATTGATAAAGTAGAGCATGTCCATTCACTTCCTTAAGTAAAACCCTTTGCATGAGTGTAAGACCAAGAAAACTAACCACACACCGTCTCTCTTTCCTAGGGATAATCATTTTATCGATCAAATCAAAATAGAGCTGATGTAATAGGGACATCTCCCCCTTAAGGATTCTTTTATGGTGGAGCAAGTTAGAATTTCCTTTCTACATATGTTGAGGGAAGAAGCAAGATTATCCAGAGGACTCCAGGCACCCTTGACATAGTGACCTCATCCCCCAGAGGGAATACGTAAAATTCGAGCAATGTCAGCAACATAAAGGTTCTTGGTAACCTTTCTGACAGTGGTGGAGAACAACTCACCAATTTTCACCCATTCATATAAAACTCATACACTTTAGGCTTTGCAAATATCACCCTGAAGAAATAAATGTGAACGACCTTGAAACTCTAATTTTCCCAGTAACACTTGCATATCAGCCCCCCAAAACCACTAACAACCCTTCCTCTAGCTAATTTCCTCTTTTGAAAGTGAAGATGTTGAGCCTCAGGATTATCCTGATAAGAAGATGAATGGGGAACTTCAAACTCAGGTTCTAACTCATCATTAGCATCTGGAGTAAATTTAGAGTCAGATGAGTCAGAAAGAATAGGTGGGGTAACCTATTTATTGAGACGAGTAGAAGTCTTGGAAGGGGAAACTTTTGACGAGGAGGATCCTTTGATAGTAGAAGGAAATTTCGAAGAGCAAGAGGCCTTTTGAGCAGGTTTAGAAGAGGATTTCATGGGCAACGAGGGTTTAGAACTTTGGCCATGATAGTTTTTATCTTTCTGATAGATCAAAGTAGAAGATAAGGAGAAGATGCACGAGTCAGGTTGGAATCAAATGTAGACACACGTTTCTTTTTATTGGCTCGAAGAGCCTCAGCCAAGGATGCATCTTCTCATTGTTTTCTTCCTCGAGTATGAGTAGTGCGAGGGATAGCTACATTTGAAGAAGGCTATAAAGGGCAGTGTTGTGAACAGTGATAGGAATGGAAGGGGGTTTTCTTGGGAGCTTGGACCTTAACCTTCTGGGGATTAACTCTACAATAGGAATATCATATCTGTCACTAGGATTATCATCATCTTTAATAATTTGGAGTGGTATAGGAGGAGGAAAGAAAGGTTTCAAAGATAATAGAGAAGGTCAAGAAATTTGGGCAAAAGGGTTTGGGAAATTTCTGAAAGTAACAAAATTGGTGAATTTTTGGGAGAGTGAAGAAGGAATTAAGGGAGGTAAGGTGATGTTTGGATGAAGGATAAGTGTAGTGAAAGGATTTAGAATAGAGTCAGTGGAGGGGGGAAAAGAAGAGGAAGAAGATGATGCCATTGTTGAATCAAGAAGGTATTCTTGAGTATGAAGAAGGTGCAGAGAATTTTTAGTGTAGAAACAAGACAATCAAAAACGTATTTAAGAGAAAAAAGATGAGGAAGTTTAAGAGGTGAGGGACTGTATTTGACAGAACGTAATGATAAGTGTTTCAGTCCTAATGGGAAAGAAAGTGGCAGCTTTTTGACAGGAAAGGGGCTCTTTGTATTTTGGCGGTTTAAATGGACCAATAAGGAACCAGGAAAACAACTTGTTTCTCTTTAAGCTACTTTGAAGTAATAATAAGCATACCTGAATGACAAAATAAACAAAATTGCTTCTGTAATCAAGGCTTTCTGCAAAATCAACACACACATATTAATCAACCATACTCTAAAATCTTGGACTTAGGATACACAACTTAATGTGTGAGACTAAATTGATTAACAATCATTTGTAAAGTCAACTTATTTTAGTCAATCATTGAGGGAGACTTATGCAATTTTAATCATCCCCAAGGCTAACCTATTTTTTTCAAAGTGTTCTCTACTCAAGGCCTTAGTGAAAATGTCAGCAATCTATTCCTCAGTAAAACAAAACATAATGGATATATTACCTTTTTCAACATTATCTCTAAGAAAGTGATGCCTAATATCAATATGTTTGGTTCTGTTGAACAGGATTTTTAGCTATGTTAATAGCACTGGTATTATCACAAAAAATAGGAACACAACCAACATCTATACCAAAATCCATGAGTTATTGCTTAATCCATAGTAATTGAGTACAACAGGATCCTACAACAACATATTCAGCTTTAGCAGTAGATAGAGCAACTGAATTTTGCTTCTTAGTGGACCAGGTAATCAAACATGATCTAAGAAAGTGTGCCATTCCTGTAGTTCTTTTCCTGTCCACCAGATATCCTACATAATCAGCATCTGAGTAACCTATCAGATTAAAGTTGCTTCATTTGGGGTACCATAAGCCAAGATCACTGGTTCCCTTCAAGTATCTGAAGATTCTCTTCACAGATTTTAGATGAGATTCTTTGGGTTTTGCTTGAAACCTATCACATAGACCAACACTGAACACAATGTTAGGCATGCTTGCTATGAGGTATAATAATGACCAAATCATACCTTTATACATCTTTTGCTCTACATCTGAACCTGTTTTATCTAACTCTGAACCTGTTTTATCTAACTCTAACTTTGTGGCAGTGGCAATAGGAGTACTTGTCTCTTTTGCCTCTTTCATGAAAAATCTCTTGAGAAGCTCTTTGACATACTTCTATTGGTAAATCATTGTCCCTAAAGCTGACTGCTTTATTTGCAAACCCAAGAAGTAATTCAGCTCTCCCATCATGCTCATCTCAAATTCACAACTCATGAGTTTGGCAAACTTATGAGTCATATTCATATTTGTTGAGCCAAAAATAATATCATCCACATACACCTGCACAACTAACAAATCCTTCCCATTAGTTTTCATAAAGAGGGTATTATTAATTTTACCTCTGGTATGTCCATGTTCCAATAGAAACTTTGACAGTCTCTCATACCAAGCTCTTGGAGATTGTTTCAATCCATACAAGGCTTTATCCAATTTGTACACATGATCTGGAAACTCCTTGCTTTCAAATCCTAGAGGTTGTTTAACATACACTTCCTCCTTGAGAATGCTATTTAGGAAGGCACTCTTCACATCCATTTGATAAAGGATAAAATCTATGTGTGCAGCAAAAGCAACAAGTAATCTTATAGCTTCAAGTCTTGCTACAGGATAAAAAGTCTCATCAAAGTCAATTCCTTTTTCTTGATTGTATCCTTGAACCACCAATCTTGTCTTTTTTCTTTTAACTGTTCCTTGCTCATCAACTTTATTTCTACACACCCATTTATTTCCAATTACTGATCTATCTTTAGGGAGAGGAACAAAGTCCCATACTTTGCTTCTCTCAAATTGATTCAACTCTTTCTGCATGGCTATGATCCAATCAGCATCAAGCAATACTTTAGTTATCTTCTTTGGCTCAATATCTGACAGGAATGCCTTGAAGGTACATATACTTCTCAATCTAGACCTTGTGGTGATCCCAAATAAGAGATCAGTAAGAACATTCTCAATGGGATGTGATCCTTGATACTTATATCCTTTTGGAATCAAGTTTGGTGAGCTACTAGGATCATTGTTAATGTGCTGAGCTGGGGTATGCTCAGTTCTCCCTATCACTGTTCCCTCAGCTTCAGTTCCCCCTATCGAAATATCTCCATATTTGGTAGCACCAGTTGATGCACCGGGTTGTATAACCTATTCCTCCATGTCACTTCCTTCCTGCAGGTTAGTCTTAACATAGGATTCATTAAGGATTACATGCATGCTTTCTTCAACACATTTAGTTTTGTTATTTAAAACCCTATAGACCTTACTATGAAGTGAATATCCTAAGAAGATTCTCTCATCACTTTTAGCATGAAATTTTTCCAAATTATCCTTTCCATTATTATGTGTGAAATATTTACATCCAAAGATTCTAAGGTGAGAGATGTTAGGCTTTCTTCCTTTTAGTAATTCATATGGAGTCTTTCCTAACAAAGGCCTGATATGCATCTATTTATGATATATGCTGCAGTACTTATAGCCTCAGCCCAAAGGTTTTTAGCAATATTTGTTGCAAGCATCATTGTTCTAGCCATATCTTCCAAGGTTCTATTTTTTCTTTCCACCACTCCATTTTGTTGTGGTGTTCTAGGAATTGAGAAGTTGTGATCTATACCATTTGCTGAATAGTATTTCAAAAATTCTACATTCTCAAATTCTGAACCATGGTCAGACCTTATGGAAACTAAAGAAGTACCCAGTTTCTTTTCTATTTTCTTAGTGAAGATTTCAAAAACATCAAAGGCATCTTCTTTAGAGGCTAGAAAAAAAGTCCAAGTAAACCTGGAATAGTCATCAACAATTACAAACACATACCTTTTTCCACCTCTACTTTGAAGTCTCATGGGTCCACATAAGTCTATATGAACCAGGTCAAGGTACTTGGTAGTACTAACATGGTTCTTTGACTTAAAAGAGGATCTTACCTGCTTTCCCTATACACATGCACTACATAGCTTTTATTCCTTGAACTTGGTCTTGGGTAATCCCAATGCCATGTCTTTGGATGAAAGTATGTTGAGTTGTTTCAGACTTGCATAACCAAGTCTTATGTGCCAAAGGAGGGGATCATTTTCCATAGCACTTAGACAAGTCAGCTCTGGTCCTGGTAGCGCCATGATGTCAACTTTGCATACATTTTTATATCTCCTTGCAGTGAGCACAACCTCTTTAGTATCCATCATTTTGACCTTGACTCCTGCAGCAGCAGTAAAAGTAACTTTATTACCTTTATCACACAGCTGAGAGATACTCAGCAGATTATGCTTTAATCCTTCTACAAGATAGACATCCTCTAATGCTTTTGACTCAGATGAGCCAATTTTTCCAACTCCAGTTATGATTTCCTTTTTTCTATCTCTAAAAGAGACTCATATCTATTTATTTTGGATAGTGAAAGAAATTTTTTCTTATCACCAGTCATATGTATTGAGCAAGAACTATCCAAATACCAGTGCCTTTTGTTTCCTTTCACCTTCTTCTGCAAAAAAATTCAAAGGTTAGCCTTAGAAACCCAGACAAGCTTGGGTCCTGATTTATGAGTGAAAAGATAAATTAAATTTTTCTTAGTCCATGCTGGCAACATGTAGTGCAACCTATTTCTCTGACCAGAATTGGTTTTGTTCTTTTTGGTCTGAGAAGATCTGTTAGCCAGATTTTGACTGGCTAATCTGTTTTTCGCAGCTACTGGACATTCAGTGGTGGGATGTCCAAGGTTTCCAAAAATGAAACATAAATCGTTTGGATTATCAAAACTTTTATGGAATCCCAAACCTGCCTTTTCATTGAATTTTTTCTCACTTAATTTGTGAACAATTCAAGAGGAGTTTATCCACTTGTTAGCCCTTTCAAGATCCAATTTGAGTTTAGATATTTCCTAATTCAACTCATTCAATTTTTCAGTTAAATCATGGCATTCTTGTTTGTATTTAACAAGCTCAAGTTTAGCAGTTTCTTGTTCATTACTCATTGTCTTCTTTATATTTTCAATGAGAGTTAATTTGTAAACTTTAGACCTGAGATCATTGTTTGAAATCTCAAGTTCTGCAACCTGTTTCTTGATTATGTAACTTTCCTTGTCAACTATATCTGAGCAAGCCCTTAAATCAATGAGATCAAATTTAAGACTTGCCAGACTATTGAACAATTCATCCCTATTAGAGGTTAACTCTTGGAAATCATCAATCAATGCATTCATCAAAGAAATAAGTTTTGACTTAGAGAACAATTTCAGTTTTTCTTTGTGTTCGAGTATACTTACCTCAGAGTCCTCATCTTTTTCATCTAGATCTGAATCCCTAAGATCCATGAATGCAGTTTCATCAACTTTATCTTTATTAGACTTAGATCCTCCAGGCTACTATCATTGCATGCTCCACTTTCCTTTTTGCCTTCAGTTCTTTTTCAGCCCTTTCCCTTTTCCATTCCATTTCCCAGACTGGACAGTCCCTAATCTGATGATCAATTTTGTCACATTTGTAACACCCATTTGGATTGTCATTGAAACATTTCTTAGTACCTGTTCCCTTCTTCTTCTTAAAGAATTTGCAGAAGTTCTTAGTTATGAAGGCAACTTGCTTCTTATCAAGTTCAAATTCATCATCACTCTCAGAAGCCTTCAATGCTAAGATTTTCTCAGGAGCTACTCGTTCTTTGACTCCATCAACTTCCATTTCATAAGTCCTTAAGTTCCCTACTAGTTCATCCAGAGTCATACCTTCAAGATCCTTATTCGCCTCTCTGATTGCAGTCACCTTGACATTCCATTTTGATTTTGGTAATACCCTCAGTACCTTTTCAACTTATTCTTACTCAGAGATGACTTTTCCTAGGGAAGTCAGCTCATTTTTTAAAGTGGTAAGCCTAGTTATCATTTCGTGCAAGGTTTTATTTTTCTTCATTTTAAATGCCTCATACTCAGTGAAAAGGAGAGAGATCCTGAAATTTCTTACTTGAGAAGTGCCTTTATGAGCATTTACCAGTACATCCCAAATTTTTTTTTTGCATTAGTGCAAGTAGATACCCTATTGTATTCAGCAGGTCCTAGTCCATAGACCAAGATATTCTCGGCCTTTGCATTTCTCTTCAAAGACAACAAGTCATCTGGAGTAAATTCACTCCTAACTTTCTTAAATTGTCCACCATCAATCGTCTTCATTGGAATAGTGGGACCATCAGTAATCTTGTCCCATAGTTCATAATCTTTACCTTTAATGAACATCTCCATTCTTGCTTTCCACCAGATAAAATGAGAGGCATCAAAAAGTGGAGGTCTAGTAGTTGACTGAACTTCACTGTGAGTAGTAGGAGGTGTGAAATTCATCATATTGATCTTTTCTTAGGTATAAGCCTTATTTAAGAAAATCTCTCTCTGATACCACTTGTTATATTATGAGCCCTACTAATTGCCTATCTGTGGAACAAGTAAGTAAACGTGGTTCACAGAAGTAAATACTAAACATAGTGTTTTTACGTGGAAAACACCCGGCTCAAGAAAGGTGTTAAAAACCATGACGTGTACCCCTATAGGATTTAACCCCAAATTCACCATAATACTTGAGACACAACAATCAATAGAAATACAAGACTTCTTGTTAACTAGGAATTAAAACTTCTAACTCTTATCGCTACAAAAACATAAATCTTCTCAAGACAAGTGTTCCCAAGTTTTCGAGTTCCCAACTTGAAGACACAATTCCTAACTCAGTTTATAGATCACTAAGACTAGAACAATGACTTATTACAACACAAAGAACCTACCTACTACATAGTCTACGACTTGCTAAGTAAGGGACCAGGTTCTTCTCCAAATAGGTGAATTGTTATGCTGATTTTCTTTTCAGTGTATTGAGTGAATTACTTGATCGTGCTTTGTTGTATACATGCACCCTGATAATTACTCCTGTGATAGAGTCCTTATTGATTTATGCTTCTTTCTTTTTCTCTCTTCTATCAAGCAACTTCACTCCTTATTGTAGCCGTTTCTCCTTTCCTGGTTGAATAGGACTCTTTTGCTTTATCTTTTATCCTTGCAGAACTCTTCACATTGTTGGACTTCTAGAACAACTCAACTTATGAATATTGCATTTTTCTTCCACTTTACTGAAGTGATAATTTTTTGAGAAGGTTCCTGAATATTCTTTCTTATCCACTCCTATCTATGCGCAGTATCATTTTATCAGTAGCCTTGCCAGCAGCTTTTCTTTGTACACTTGAATGGTCCAGCTTTCACAACATATTTCATTCACATGTCTATCATCAAACTCTACATTCCTTAACACACACTCAAACTACATATTAATTCCACTTGAACTCCCACTTAATCCAGTTACAATCACTAGTTATTTCAAGTCATTATCCAAGTAAGCTTGAAAACTAAAGCTTTAGACCAAATTAATAGGGAAAAAGAGAACGCTTGATTAAAAGATATGACACCCAACACGAAATAGAAAGTCATTTCTAAATTACCTAATGCAAATAGGAAAAGAGAGGAAAAAATTAAGGAGCTTAAACTCCGAAATGGTAAGATTGGCGAGTAGCCTTTGTTAAGAATTTGTGCCCTACTAATTATCTTATTTTCTCCTAATTGTTGTCTATTGATAGAACAGGTTTCTTGACGTGTTCCACAGAAGCAGTAAAATAGAAAGTAAAGAACACAGTGGATTTTTACGTGGAAAACACCCAGCTCAAAAGGTGTAAAAAACCACGACCTGCACCTCTACAGGATTTAACCCTAACTTCAGTAAATAACTCTAAGCCACAACAACGACTGATTACAAAAATCCTGTAACCAACAAATAAGAATTATAAACTCTAATCCCTATAACTCAACAACTAAGAATTATAAACTCTAATTCCTAACTACACACATACCTCCCAAGGTATGCGTTCCCAAAGTCTCTAAGTTTTCCCAACTCGAAGACTAGCTCCTAGTTCAGTTTATAACATACTGAAACTAATATTAAATCAATAGTTCAAACATAATGAACACCTCTAAAAATCAACGCTAAAACTCTTAGCTTGATTCTGTACTGAGGACTAGGTTCTTCAACGCGTTTCTTCAGTGATTGAGTAGTACTTCATAAATTTAATCTGTCGATTGTGATTTTCTGCTTTTTAAGAGCGTGTCTTATTCTGACTGATGCATCTTCTATTTAAGCACAGCTCTTCAAAGAGTCATTATTTATTTCAAACTCCTCCTTTAATTAGAACTCTCATTGCATAGAGTTATACTTCAAGTGAGACTCTTTCTTTAATTCCAACTCTTGTTTCCTTAGTGTTGTAGTAAAACTACAACCCTTTTAAATCAGCACATGTTTATTTATCAGAATCTTTCTCCCCCCACACATAAGACTCTTCAAGATATACTCAGAAGTGAAACTCCTTCACGTAGGACTCATTTTTCAACTCAAATTGCTTTCCCTTATCATTAAGTATTTGAATCAAATTCAATTTGTTATATTCCCCATATGATCAGAATCTTGAGTATATCAGAATTAGGCTTGCTTATTCGTTCTTTTCTTTAAGCAATCTTTTCTACATCTATCAGTGAAACTGGAAATCTACTTTCCTATGCGTGGACCAACACAAGTAACATATTTCATTCATGTGTCAGTTTGTCAATCATCAAAACTACATAGTACCCAACAAATTTCTTTTTTTTTTTATGATGACAAACCTCTTGTCTTGTGCATTCAACGATCTTCACCTGTAGGTACTAAAGTATGAAACACTAGAATGAAATAATTTAGTCAATGGGTTATAAGCATTACACAACCCTATTATCTTCCCCCTTTTGGCATCATCGAAAAATTATTTCAATGCAATAATATACTAGCCAAAGTGATTCGTTATGCTATCCATGACCATTGGGTCTATCACCAAAACAATCAGACAAAGACTCTAGCCAACATAGTAATGTATGAAAGAGAGCAAAAATTAGTCAATTTAGCAAATAGAACCATTCCATTTAACTGACAGATCATGTTCCACATTAACCTAAGCTAGTACTGAACAAAGTAAAACAACTGAGCATTAATAAAAAAATATGGTATAAAAGTGGGACATGGATAAGGATACAAATAGTGAAGAGAAAAAAGGAACAGGTGATATCAACTGTGTCAATTGATGAATGACTTTAACATTTTCATCCCTCAATCAAGTTCAAGCTTCAAAGTCATGAACCAAGCATGAAGGACCACTTATTCCACTTCATGACTATCTTGTGCAGCTTCAAGTTCAGATGGTTTTTTTTTACCCAAATTATTTTTTTCAATTTTTTTAGTGTTAGCCCTCCTTATTGAAACTGGTAGAGCAACATGATTCATCTGTGCAAGAACATCTATTGTTATTTTCTAATTCAACCTGAACTAGGACTGAGAAATCCAAAAGAAATAACCAATTAGGAACTAAAAGGGAGATCATATCCCTTTTCATTTCTTAAAAAACTTATGTTGCATATGATTGATGATCAAGCTTGGAAAATCCATGATACACAACTGATATTTTGGTTGACAGAAAAAAAGGAATTTCTGGTGTAGTATTAACATATTTGTGCACAACCATTTGGAGAGAATCAAAGAAAGTTTGGTCAACCAATTCATCATCTTTATAAGACAAGGGGAGAATGAAGTATGAGGAATTGAATAGGTGTGCTCAACTATTTCAACTTAGACAGCCTATACTTATGTCATTGAAGAACATACCTACTAAGAACTTTGTGGTCACAGTTGCTTGCTTGTACCTATTTTTCTGCACAATCTAATACAAAATTAGGTTAGAAAAGTCAAAAATTTGGAATTGGGACACACAACTAAATGTGCAAGAGTGAATAGAATAACTTTTTAACTAATAAGATTAAGAAAAAAATGATTATTCTAGTCAATTATTGAGGGGAGTTCATGCAATTTTAATCATCCTCAAGTCTAACATATTCCTTTCAAAATGCTCTCTACTTAGTGCCTTTGGTGCTTACATAGTCAATATTTTTATAGCCCTCAAGAGTTAAATTGCTTTCCTTTGGAAACCATAGTCTGAAGCCATTGATTCCCATGAGATATCTCAAGATTCTTTTGACAACATCAATTTTTATGAACTACTAACAAAATTACCAGCAACTTGTGTTGGTTTTATTGATACATCCATTTCTTTATTTATTGTTCCCCTATCAATATGTCCTTAGTCTGTACAACAGTTGAACCAGGTGGTACAATATGTTCCTGTGCATGCTCATCAGTTTCACAGTCATCCTCTTTTCTCATTTTTTTTTAAATAAAATCTTCCTTGCTTCCCCCTTACACGAGCACTACAAATCTGGTTATTTTTCAAATGATCCATTCCCCCTTTAAATGTGGTAAGTGAAGGAAACTTTATTTTCTTCTAGTATTATGCCTTGAGCAAGCTTTATTTTTGCACAAATTTTGCTTACCTCCTTTCACTCTCACCTGCAAAACAAATTAGGGGTTAACTTTAGGCACCCGGACAAGCTTGGGTCCTTTCTTATAAGTAAATGGATGAACCAAATTTCTTCTAGCCCATGCAAGCAACAGGTTATGTGACCCGTTTCTCTGACTAGTTTTAGTTATCCTTTTCTTGGTCTGAGATAATTTATTTTCCAAATTTAGACTGTTGGATCTGCTTTTGGCAGCAACTGGATATTCAGTGGTTGGATGTCCAAGGTTTCCACAGATATAGCACAAGTCTTGATAAACATCAAGACTTTTTGAAAACCCAACCCAGCTTTTTCACTGTGATATCTTTCACTCAACTTATGAACAATTCTTGAGGAATTTGTCCACCTGTTTGCTCTTTCAAGTTCAAGTTTTAGTTTAGAGACTTCTTGACTTAGTTTATTCACTATTTTTGTTGCGTTCTTGCACTCTTCTTTGTACTTGACCAATTCAAATTTAACTTTTTCTTGTTCTTTACTCTTGGTGTTTTTTCCTTTTTCAGAGAGTGTCAATTTTAGAGCTTTAGAATTAAGATCATTATTTGAAGAATAAAGTTGCTCAACCGTTTCTTGAGAGAGCAGTTTTCCTATTCAACAGTGTTCTTGCAAGCTTCTAAATCAATAAAATTAAATTTGATTCTTGCAAGACTGTTGAATAGCTCATCCCTATCAGAAGTTGATTCTTGGAAGTCATCCATTAGTGCACTCATCAAGGAAATAAGTTTTGTTTTAGAAAACAAATGCAACTTTTCTTTAAGTTCAAATATACTTACCTCATTAGCATAATCTTCTTCCTCCAAGTTTGAATCTCCAAGAGCCATGAGTGCTGCTTCATCAACTTCATCATCATCTAAGTCAAATTCCCAAGCTGCTACCATTTTAGTTCCATCAATTTCCATTTCATAAGTTCTTAAATTCCCTACTAATTCATCCAGGGTCATGCCTGCAAGATCCTTATTTGCTTCCCTGATTATAGTTATCTTAACATTCCACTTTGATTCTGGTAATAACCTCGGTACCTTCTCGACTTGTTACTCTTTAGAGATAATTTTTCCTAAGTAGGTCAGCTCATTTGTTAAGGCAATAAGCTTTGTCATCATCTCATACAAGGTTTCATTCTCCTTCATCTTAAATGCCTCATACTCAGTGAAGAGAAGAGAAATTCTGAATTTTCTTACTTGAGATATACCTTCATGAGCATTTACTAGAGCATCCCAAATTTTCTTAGCAGTGGTGCATGTTGATACTCTGTTGTATTCAGCAGGTCCTAATCCACAGACCAAATTGTTTTTGGCCTTAGCATTTTTCTTTAATGCCAATAAGTCATTAGGAGTGAATTCATTTCTTACTTTCTTGACCTGTTTCCCATCTTCTAGCTTCATTGGAATAGTAGGACCATCAGTGATCCTATCCCATAACTCGTAGTCTTCGCCTTGAATGAATGTTTCCATCCTAGCTTTCTACCAAATGAAGTGAGAACCATCAAAGAGTGGAGGTTTAATAGTGGATTGACATTCACTGTGACCAGTAGGTGGTGCGAAATTCATCATATTGATCTTTGTCTTAGGTGCTAGCCCTTTTTAAGACAACCTCGCTTTGATACCACTTGTTAAGAATTCGTGCCCTACTAATTATCTTATTTTCTCCTAACTGTTGCCTATTGATGGAACGGGTTGCTTGATGTGTTCCACGAAAGCAGTAAAACAGAAAGTAAAGAACACAGTAGATTTTTACGTGGAAAACACCCGACTCAAAAGGTGTAAAAAAAATCACTACCTGCACCTTTATGGGATTTAACCCCAACTTTAGTAAATAACTCTGAGTCTCAACAATGACTGATTACAAAACTCTTGTAACCAACAAATAGGAATTATAAACTCTAATTCTTATAACTCAACAACTAGGAATTATAAACTCCAATTCCTAACTACATACACACCTCCCAAGGTATGCGTTCCCAAAGTCTCTGAGTTTTCCCAACTCGAAGACTAGCTCCTAGTTCTGTTTATAACACACTGAAACTAATATTACATCAATAGTTCAAACACAATGAACAACTCTAAAAATCAAAGCTAAAACTCTTAGCTGAATTCTGTACTGAGGACCAGGTTCTTCAACATGTTTCTTCAGTGATTGAGTAGCACTTCGAAAAGTCAATCTGTCATTTGTGCTTTTCTGCTTTTTAAGTGTGTGTCTTATTCTGACTAATGCATCTTCGATTTAAGCACAGCTCTTCAAAGAGTCATTCTTTATTTCAAACTCCTCCTTTAATTAGAACTCTCATTGCATAGAGTTCTACTTCAAGTGAGACTCTTTCTTTAATTCCAACTCTTGTTTCCTTAGTGTTGTAGTAAAACTTCAACCCTTTTAAATCAGCATATGTTTATTTATCAGAATTTTTCTCCTCCCACACATAGGACTCTTCAAGATATACTCAGAAGTGAAACTCCTTCTTCAAGTAGGACTCATTTTTCAACTCAAATTGCTTTCCCTTATCATTAAATGTTTGAATCAAATTCAACTTGTTATATTCCCCATATGATGAGTAGCTTGAGTATATCAGAATTAAACTTGCTTATTCGTTCTTGTCTTTAAGCAATCTTGTCTGCATCTATCAGTGAAACTGGAGATGTTCTTTCCTATGCGTGGACCAACTCAAGTAACATGTTTCATTCATGTGTCAGTTTGTCAATCATCAAAATTACATAGTACCCAACAGCCTTAGTGAATAGCACAAACTTTTCATTAGAAAAAGTATGATCTAAAGATGGTTCAAAAATTTTAGAATTCATTCGATGAAACCAAACACCAAAAAAAAAAAAAAAAAAACTCATTGAAACCATTCGATACTTTCAAACCAATCTAAGCATGCTTACATTATATTAACTTGTTCGAATACAATTGACGAGGTTTACAGGAAAGTATCCCATGAGCAGTTCATCCAAGACATCATAAATAGTCTGTAAAAGAAATTATCGATACTTACACAAATCAAATGAACACGGCATATTTACTCACTAATTAGCTGTTACAAATATGACTTGGGATAAAACAACTAACCCGACCAGCCTTCTTTTAGTCCATGAAACAAAACTGACAAGCCAAACAAACACACAAGATCATTTTACAACTCAACATCCCTTCCTTTCAGCTTAGCACCAATTACCGGGGAACCTATTCTTATTGAATGGTTTGAACTCTTCACTATATTGAAGTGCATACACACAAGAGACTCGCATTGGAAAATGTTCATACAGTAGTGCAGAACCCACTTATTCGAACACATTGAGATTTAAGTTGCTGCTTCCATATTCATATCATGAAACCGAGCAAAACAGTGAACTCAAGAACATACAGATAACCACTCTTGTAAGGCCTTTCGTGCCAAGTTAGAAATTGAGAATCTTTCTTTAACTAGATGGCTAACCTAAGACTTGCAACCGACTAATTCAAAGTCCCCAAAGTGATCTATGTACCGATTGAAAATAGCTTCTTTCAAAGAGTTGTAGCTTGCGAACAAATAAACAAAAGGAGGATGCCAACTATAGTAGTAATAAGTAGGCTTCAAATTTCAGCAAAAGCAATTTTAGGAAAGAATACATTTCAACCTGACTCCCGAATTATCACAATACAACATAGGTAAAACTGAAGCATATAAAAGGCTTAAAGACATAATCTACCAAATCTCTATAACCAAATAAGGAACTACGTAAATTGAACAACAGAACATAAAGCAAATCCGGATGAATCATACTAAGAAGAAGCTTCAAGGAAAACTTTAATCCAAAAAGAACCTAAGACATGTACTGTTGAGAGGATTTAAACATATTTACTAACTAAATAATATAAAGACACTTATGCCATGGAGAGTATCTCTTTTTACAGAAGAAACAACACTAGATATCCGCATCACACCAGGAAACCAAAACATTCACATAATCACTGAGTACTATATGCTTTCTAATTCACACTAAATATAGGAGGAAAATGATTAAACAGAAGGAAAGCCCTTTGAATGGCAGCAAACAATAGAAGTAACCTACAGTTTACTACTTCTAACTTACAGACGTGAAAAGGAATGAGATCAACGAAGTAGCATTTTGTATATATTGATATACACAGTTATTAACAAGCAAGAAACCAAACAATAAGCCTTGGTTCCAACGAAATCATGCAACTACTAAGTTAAGACGAGGGCAGTAAATTATCAAGAAAGTTTTAGCTAACTGTACTAAAAAAATTTCGAACATCATGGAGCTTATTTCGAGCTAATAGAACAACACATAGATGACATAATAAATAAAATGGATACGCTTTAGTTCCCAAGCCTTTTAGAGCCTTGATCATGCTAAATTAAGGTTGCCGAAACCTTGTAAACAAATGGACAAGTATAGAAAGAGCTAAAACAGCTACTGTGATGTGCAAACACCCCAACCGACATTACGATTATCCCAAAATAGGCAGCCAATCACACTAAAAAATACTTAAAAATTCATAGAATTTACTCAGTTAAATCGCAAGTCGCAAGCACACATAATCCCGAAATAATAAAATGATTTTTTTCACATCTGTATATCCAAAACCAGTCGGCTATCATCCCAACTAACCACCGATAAACAATTAACAAAACTAAGTGTAACGTAATTAAGACGGGAAAGGATTTGCTCTTATAGGTGTTCACAAAACAAATTCCAAACGCATCGAAACATGAAAAATGAAAGAAACATAAAACTAGGAACGACCAACACCTATACACACATATCCACATAACCACATGTTCTCACACAAAACATTTTTTGGAATCAAAATTACAATTTTATCCACAAGACCAAAAACAGCAACAACAACACAAACTCAAATCAAGGTGTCCCATGCTCGTAGAATCAAAATAGATGAAGGAAAGGAAAAGAAAAAGAAAATAAAATGAAAGAGGACGGGTTCGCACCTTTTTCGGAGCTGCGAACTAGGGGCGTCCTCATCGAGAATCCGAACTAGGACTTGCGCTCGAACTCGGAAAGAAGGCAGAAAATAGCCGAAGTAGTAGTATGAACTTGTTTGCGCTAATTTAATAACCTCTTTTTAATGATTCCTGCTTCTTGCTTCTTTTTCTTGCTGCTGAAAGAAATGAGAGTCCAAAAGGGCTCTTTTATAGCCAAATTGACGTGCTCAACGGCTATCAATAGAGGCTTCAAGAATTCCAATTTTGAATTCTTGAAAAGCCCCAAATCTCAGAGAGAAACAGAGGGGCCAAATTGGAAGAAGAGAAAGTCTCAGTTTTTAGATTGATGTGAATAAGGAAAATCTTGATTTTAAGGTGAAGGACTTGGAACCACTGATTTAAAAAATAACAAACTCAAATCCAATGGATGTTCATTCCCCTCACCTTTTACAGAAGTGGTAGTGGCGGTGAACAACTTTGGGGAATTGATTTGACCAAAAAAAAAGGTGATAGAATAGATATAAAGTTGATGGAGAGCTGTGATCTTGGTGGGCATGATGGAAAGGTGAAAAAGAAGGTGAGGGACCATCGGAACGACCATTATCCGATGGTCCGAGAGATTTGCCATTTTACAAAGAGGAGAGAAAGAAGTGATGAACTCAACCCACAGGTAGCTTCATAATGGAGAAAACAAAATAAAAGGAAAGAAAGCAGAGAATGGAGAGCCTTCAAAACGTTTGCAGAGAATGTGGCTGAATTAATTTTATTCAATACTATTAGTGGCCTTATATAGGCTTACATAGCTTAAAAAGTCACTATCTCACTAAACCACTACTGTAATTCAACTAAACAAGTTCTCCTAAACTTAAGGAACACATATCTGCAGTACTAAAAACTGGGAAAAACTATCACAAACTGAAAAATAACAAATGTTAACTGAATGCTAAAATTTAGCTACTAAAGACTTAGTCAAACTAGAAAGCAACAGCAGCTGATGTTGTACACTTTAACACTCCCTCTCGATATCAGCTCCTGTCTTAACCATGCCCAACTGGTGACATAAACTTTCAAATTTATTGACACTTAAGCCTTTTGTGAATACATCTGTAATTTGCTACTCGATTTTAATATGCTTCAAGACTCAAGTCAATCTCTCCTTGCAACACCTTTTCTCTGATGAAGTAGTAATGTATTTCCACATGCTTAGTTCTTGCATGAAAAATAAGATTTTCAGCCAAGCAAATCGCTACTGATTGTCACAGTACAAGGGAACTGTGTATCCAACTGATTGTTGCAAGTCCTCCATCAACTGCATAAGCCATGTACTTTCTTGAGCTGCAACTGCTGCAGCTCATTACTTTACTTCTGTTGTTGACAATGACATTGTTGGTTGCCTTTTGCTGCACTAAAAAATTGCTCCAGCTCCAAGCTTAAACATAAAACCAATAGTTGGACGACAGGTATCATGGTCCCCTCCATAGTCAGAGTCACAATGTCCAACCAACACACATTTTTCACCTTTCTTGTACAAGAATCATACTTTTCACATATCTTAGTATTCGTCGAATAGCCTCCATGTGTTGCTTCTTTGGGTTATTCATGTAGCGACTCATCAAACCAACTGCAAAAGAAATATCAGGTCGAGTCTGAGTTAAATAAATTAAACTACCTAACAATTTTCAATACATCATCACATCTTCTAAATCTTTTCCTTCATGTACACACATCTTAACATTTGCCTCCAATGGTGTTGAGATTGGTTTGCAATTAAACATCCCAAACTTCTTCAACAAATCGTTGTAGTATTTTTTCTGATGCAAACAAATTTCTTCCTCATTACGATCAACCTCCAAGCCAAGAAAATGGTTGAGTTGTTCGAGTTCCTTCATCTGGAAGCGAATTGACAAATTCTTCTTGGTTCGGAGAATTTCTTCTTCACAATATCCTCTTAGGATTAGATCACCCACATATATTAGCATAATAGCTAGTTTTCTTCCAACATTTTCCACAAACAAGTTAGAATCTGCCAGTGCTACAAAATAACCACTATGAGTAAGAAATTCTGAAATCTTACCATACCATGCCCTTGGCGCTTGCTTTAATCCATATAGCGCCTTTCGAAGCTTACACACATACTCAGGATGATCTTAACTCTGAAAACCATTGGTTGGCACTTGTAGATCTCCCGATCTAATTCTCCATGTAGAAATGCATTCTTTACGTCCATCTGCCAAAGGTTCCAATCTTTACTAGCTGCAGGTGCAAGCAAAATTCAGATAGTAGTGAGGTTTGCCACTGGACTAAATGTTTCATCATAATCTAGTCCATATTGCTGAGAAAAAACTCAAGCTACAAGACGAGCTTTGAGCCTTTCAATTGATCCATTTATGTGACTCTTTATCTTGTAAATCCATTTACAAGAAATAAGTTTGACATCCTTTGGCTTAGCCACGAGCTCCCAAGTTTGATTCAATTTTAGCGCAGCAATTTCCTCCTCCATAGCTTTAATCCATCTCAGATTTTGGAATGCTTCCTCAAAAGACTCTGGTTCTTTTTCATCTTTGTCTTCTAATATGGCAGCATTCGCATACTTGGGATTTTGCTTTCTGATCCTTGTTGACCTTCTAATTGTATGTGGTGTGTTTGCTTTATTTAGCTAACCTTTTTCACCCGATTGTTGGTACAACCTAGTTTGCCAAGGATTTTGAGTCACACCTTTTTCAATATTATCTTCATTAGCTTCAGCTTCAGCTTTGTCTAAACCCAACTGGTTATGAGACGAGTCCAATACATCTTTGGGAGCATCTGAATCTGGCGGCAGTTCTTTATTTGAAGACCACCATGAAGAGGCTTCATCAAACATCACATTTAGAAAAGTGTAACACTTCCCCATTGTGGGATCACAACATTGCCATCCTTTTCGTTAACTATCATACCCTACAAAAATACACCTAACAACCTCTTTGTCTATCTTGCTACACAAGTGATTAGGTACAAATACATAGTATACACAACCAAAAACACAAAAATAGCTAACTGAAGGTTTCATATTCCATAACTTCTCAAAAGGTGAAAGAAAATTTAACCTTTGTTGAGGAATTCTATTGATCACAAAAGTTGCAGTCTTCATAGCGTTCGCCCAAAATTGTCTAGGAATATTTTTTCGCGTAAAGCATACTCTAATAAATTTCTGCTAGGTGTTTGTTCTTTCTTTCTGCGATGCCATTCTATTGTTGCGTATTTGGACAGGTAAACTGATGATGTATTGGAAACTTCTGAAGGAACTCAGCAAATTCATATGAGGTATATTCCCAACCATTGTCAGTACGCAAACAAAGAATTTTCTTGCCAACTTCTGCTTCAGCAACCTTCTTGAACTCTTTGAATTTTGAAAATGTATCTGACTTTTCCTTCAGAAAATAAACCCACACGTACCTGGAAAAATAATCAATAAAGATCAATATATATTTCATCCCACCAACA
>NC_061121.1:218341451-218406527 GCF_002878395.1 Capsicum annuum
CTAATATGTCCTATTTTAGGATGGAAGAATCCAAATTGCCAATATGTCCTACTTAAGGGTGAACAGACCCAACGTTTCATCAAACTGAAAAGCAGTGTTAATATAGGACAAATGAGTAATTAAACTTGATTTTCAAGGAATTCAAAAGATAGCATACTAAAATAAATAAATGATAAATACATTGCGAAATGTTCAATCAAAGATAAGTGAGCATAAATATTCAATTAAAGGTAAACATGCATAACGTCTTATTAGAGGGCAGACTAATCCAATTATGTCCTATTTTTAGAATGGACGAACCCAACATATCCTATTTTAGGGTGGACGGACCCAGCGTGTCATATTTTAAGGTGGACAAACCCATAGTGTATTGCAAACTTACAAATATTAATGCAGTGCAAAAAGCTTGGTGTGGTTTTCTCTAATAATTTTTGATAAAATTTAAGAGATAGCATGCAGCACTAGTAAATACATACTTAACACATTGTGATATGTTCAATTAAAGGTAAGTAAGCATAAATAGCTAATTGAAGGCAACGTGCATAAACAATCTTATTGGAGGGCCAACTAACCCACTATGTCCTGTTTTAGGGTAGACGACCCAATATGTCCTATTTTAGGGTGGACAGACTCATAGTGTCCTATTTTAGGGTGGACGAACTCAATGTGTCCTATTTTAGGGTGGACGAACCCTACATATCCTATTTTAGGGTGGATAGACCCAACGTGTTCTATTTTAAGGTGGACGAACCCAATGTGTCCTATTTTAGGATGGACAGACCCAATATATAATGCAAACTTACAAATATTAATGCAATGAAAAGAGCTTGGTGCAATTCTCTAATTATGAACATTCATAAATCAGTAAAAACTCTATGTAGTGCATTTGCAGTGGTGAAAATTCAAGATGGGGTACTTTTCCGATAGCTAACATTAACAGTACAATGCTAGTGACTATTCATAATGTGATATCCATAATTTGAGATTTTCCTCTTCGGCGAATTTTGCTGTGGGGGAAGCTCCTGCGCTCAAAGAGAACAACAAGTTTTTAAATTTAAACTTCATTGATTTTGCTTTATTTTTGCATTGTTTTTCTGGTGCTTTGTTAGCATGTGTTATCCCTTAAGAATAATTGAAAAATTAGCATCTTCATTACTCAAAGAAACTTGTTAGTATAAAAGAAAATGATTACCTTGCATTGAACCATAAAGTTTTGGCTTTGAATTTGCGCTTCTTGTAGTTATGGCCTTGCTGCAATTTGATGATGCGAATATGGCCCATGATCTCAAACATCTACTTTACTAAAACGGTGATAGGGAATATGCAAAACTGTCTCAGTTTTGGTTTTGGTTATGGGGGAAAATAAATTTTTTTATAATATTATGACCGAACCCAAAATAGGCGCCTATGTATCCTATTGCTAACAGGAATCAGGTCCAACGTAGTTCATGAAAGAGTTTGAAAAAGATTGTGAAACAGTAGTTGCTTATATAAGAGGCAAAGAAGAGTAGTACTAAGTTACAAAATAGTAGCTACTCATAAAGGAGGAAAAAGGAAAATGATATTTTCAAATTACAAAATAGTAGCTATTTGTAAAGGAGAGAAAAGGAAAATGATATTCTCAAATTGGAAAATGATGCCTTTGTCAGCCTTTTAGGCTTGTTGCCCTCTTTCTCTTCAAATGATTTAGTACCAATTTTGATGGATCACCCTTAACTTTGCATAAGGGTTTTATAATGAAAACCGATTATGTTTCTTTTTGCTTTAAACTGTAATCAAAATCAACAAATGTAGATTCCATCTCTTTGCTGAGTATCAAAAGATCTTCTTGCTTTAAATCTTGAAATAAGCTTATCAAAAAATGCTTAAAAGCATAGTCTTCTTAAAATTTCAATACTTAAACTTTGGGCTTAACACCCATGCTTTAATCTCATGTCAATTCATAAAAAAACTTCATGGTCAATAACAATCTTGAAATACTTCAACAATATCAAGTCAAAATAGTGCAATCTCATTCATAATATAAATCATGTAGGTTAAAAACATAAACATAAGCACTTCTTGATATACTTAAAGCTTTAAATCTCATGAAAATCACATGCTTCAAGAATATACATACTTGGGTATAAACTCTACTTCAAAACAATTAAATAAAAGCTTAAAATCATGCAATTTGGGCACAAGGGTGAAAGGATACCCTTATTCATAACCCCACATATCTTAATAGGCTTGATTTGATGAAGAAAGCTTGACCTTTAAAGCCTTGGAGATGATCTTGAAAGCTTTTCTTGAGATTCTTGGATTAGGGAACTTAATTCTTAGTTTTTGTTAAGGAGGATGAATTGAATTTGATGTTCTTGAGATTGGGTTAGGATTTCTTGGAAAGAAAAGTGAAGGAGAATGGGCAAATAATGCTTAAAATGACATCCTAACTTGTTTTTTTACGACTTGGATTGAGGGGAAAAGACTTAACTGCCCCTTGGACATTTAAATTCATACCCGGATTGCATTTTGAAGGTTCATCGCGACGCGGTCTAATTGCGGTGGCTTACTGGTTCTAACGAAACTAATCATAACTTTTTGCTCAGGTATCAGACTATGGCAAAATTGGTATCATTAGAAAGCTGACTCAATTATCTACAATTTGGTAGGTCTTAAGCTGAAAAATTCCACATATATAAAAAATTATACACTTTCAAAGTTGGAGAATCTTAATAGCTTAGTTGGTTAGTTACCTGAACTCCCATCTTGTTGGTGAGGGTTCGATTCCCCACATTGTAATCCCCTCCCCCATTCCCCTTCCCCTACCCTCATTTTAAAAAAAAAATACACTTTCAAAGTTGACCCTTATAGAATCGAATATCAAACTTTGGACGGATCATAGGTTCTTAGCTCAACTTGGCTCTAAGTGATTTCTATGAACATTCTTCACCTGATAAGCACTTCATACACTAAGATAAAAATCATGAAGCATGCACTCAAATTATAAATCAAGAACTGGATAAAATCACCTTCACCGCAACATGGTGATGTTCCCATCGCTATGCCTACCGCGACGCACCACTATCATGGTGAGGTTCTGGAATCAAAATCCAAAAGTGACCCAATCCTCGTTTGAAAATTTTAAAACTCCTCCGAGATATACTTCTTACTTTCCTGAACATGAATTAACTAAAAAACTTACGTCTTGGAGTCAGGAAGGCCAAATTAAAAGTCCTCAAAGTTAAAAGGCAAAAAATATGACCAAGTCTCCAACACTTAGTGAAATTTTTAGGTTCTAAGCCTCTTATGAATGCACTAAGAGCTAAAATAAACTAAGGATAATACGGGGTATGACACTTTAATAGGCTTGGTAGGGACAAAAGGACCATCTTTAATCACGTCCCACAACTCACAATCTTCAGTCATGCTAAAAGCATGCATTCTTGTCTTCCACCACTCATTGTATTGCCCATTGAATCTTGGTGGTCAAGTAGTAAATTATCCTTCTTCAAGGTTTAGAGGAGTAGCCATTTTCAAAGATCCTTCCTAGGTGTTAACCTTTTAGAAAGACCTTGTTCTAATACCAAATGAAGAAAATGGTTGGTTGCTCTCCTACTTTGGAACCTGGTCCCAAACAGACGTATATAGCTAGAAACTTAACAATACAATGCGTAAAGTAAATAATCAAGAACACAATAATATTTACGTGAAAACTCATTGCTCAAGAGAGAGAAACCACGACCTGCCTTCAGATTTTCAAAGCCCTACTAATATTCAAGCAACCTTGAATACAGACTCTATGAAATCAAGGATTAAAACTCATAATCCTTCTTCTCCTAGTGATAACTCTATAACAAAGAGAAATGTGCAATACCTCTACTGCACTAACACCTAGCTAACTCTAGCTGAGATAACAAGCTAACTCTAGCCTCTATATCACCTAACTCTAAATGACAATAATGAATTTGAGAGCTAAAATAGAACACCTACTAATAATAGAAATCAACAACAGGCAATATTATAATAAAAAAACAAAGACTCAAATACAACAAGAACATGAAATGCAACTTGTGAGCAATCAGTTCCCTGTTGCGAGTGAGGCTTTGATTCAAGAGCTTCAATGGAATATTTTATTGTGAGAATATGGAAACTTAGGTTTTTTCGTTCTAGAAGATGAGAAATATATATGAGACATGAAAACGTAGAATGCATCTCATTGGCTGAGACAAAACAATGCAACAGCTTTCTCACCAACTTTTGTACTATTGTCCAGTTGTGCATGACAGTGACGTGAATGTAGTCAACCAGGTCCCTAAGTAGCTACAGCTTTGTCATCATATCTTCTTCAGGAATCAGGTCCCAATTGATAATTTATCAATCAGCAAAACTTGGGACCTAACAATCTCCGTTATCTTATGAAACAAATTCAAACTCAGAAAAAAGTTCTCAATCTGCTCCATAGTCGAAAATTCACTTGGTCATGATAATCTCTAGCAAAAATCAAATATTAAAAAACAATAATATACCTAGTATATTCTCACATAGTGGGGTACCACATCCTCATAGGTGAGGTAAAGAGGTTGTTTTCAATAGACCACGACTCAAAAATATTTTAAAAACAAAAAATATGGGAGAGTTAAAAAAAGAAAGGGTTTGAAGAGATCTTCATTAGAGAAGTTTAGGGGGTGATGGGAGTGTTGGGGTAATCACATCTCGGCAATTTTTAACAGATCAGATGGTGATACAACTGAAAAGCTACTAAATTGTTAAGGAATAAGAAGGAGAAAACCTTAAATAATAATCAAAACATGAACATTTAAAAGTGAGAGAAGCGGTGGAGAAATATGAAATGTGCACAAATAAAATGAGAGTATAGTAATGCTACTTGTTTAACAAGTAAGCCCCAATGACATATAACAACAACATACCAGGTACAATTATATAGGATCATTACATACAACAACTATATACCAATATATTCCTACACGGGAACAGAGCTTCATATGCACAGTAAAAATAAATATAGATAAATAGAAAAAAAGTCAATTTGTGGTCCATTTTACCACTCCCACCCCCACTCCACTTCACCCCATCCTACAATACAATACATAAAACACACGCTAATAGAACTATAAGTATACAAATTCAAATTCAGTTTAATGGAGAACTTTCGTTGAAAATCATGAGTATGCCTGAAAAATAAAGTTATGTGCTAAGGTTTCTGCGGATGAAGATGATGTTGATGAATTCCGCGTTTCAATCTTCGATGAAGAGGAATTCATCAACGTTTTTTCCCGACGTTCTCAAGGCCGATAGTATAGATAGTCTAGTTAGTGAAGTTACATATGAGGTTTCGATAACTGAAGATTTTGATGAATTCAAGGTTCCAATACAAGGAATTCATCAATATGTTTGCCGATGCTCTCGGAGTTAATACATTCTCTCAGTATCAACAGTACATCCTCAGACGATCGACATGTTTAGACAATAGCAATGCTCTCGCACTAGATTGGGATGTGATCTATCAACTTGGTCAAGAAAACTCATCAACCTTTTCTTCAGCGACGATGAGGTGACGCAGAACGAGATCATACTAGTAGAGGAGCAGAATGACATCATAAAGAGGTGGAGGAGCAGAAAGAGATCACAAAAAGGAGGCCCAAAAACTGAATCGGCACGACTTTTCTGGCAAACAGGAGTCAGATACGAAAATAAGGTAATTTGATAACTTTTTTTAGCTTATTTTTCTTTCTCCATGCATATTTTTCTCTTATTAGTGGTTTTTGTTGTTGTTTGTTGTTTTTATTGTAGTTGCATGTGTTTGACCAAGTCCAATCCGTAAAGTGAGTTCAACATGCAATTCTCGCTAAATATTTGACCGAAAGTCAAATTTCCAATCAAATCGAGAAGAATTATAGAAGGAAAACTTTAGACAAATGAGGTAATACTAACTCCCTATACTCTTTGGAGACGGGCATTTGTACATTGCGTTAATAAAATTCCTCAAGTCCTCAACACTACCTTGTAGATCATTCAATTTTTTATGCGTCAACGTGTTCCTCTTTTTGGGATGATGTTGCTTGAATTTTAATAGTTTAAAATTACTGATTTTCTAATTGATTTACGTTGTTAAAAAAACAAATGAACGAATGAATGATTTCTAATCTTAAACTTGCTCCTTTATCAATTTGATATAATAATATTATTATTTATAAAAATAAAATCAATTGTAGTTGATAAGATGTTGGTCATTTATTTGCAATAGAGCACATAGGATATTCTTGTGAAAAAATTATTTATTTATATGAAAAACTAAAATATTTAATTCAAAGTTCTAAACTATTTTTGGCAAAAAGTTAATTTTCTTTACTTCATTAATATAAAGTTTGTAACTTTTCTATGGTATACAATATTGTTTTAAGTAAAACTAAAATCATAAAATTCTCTATTGAATTTTTTTTGGACGTCGCGATGAGGACAACAATCAATGGTGCAATATGTATTTGGCTATCACAGCTGGCAAATCGATCAGCCGCTTTTTATGTTGCTAATTAGCTCCTAAATTTTGTTCATTAATTACAGTCTCCATATTTGCTAATTAGTGTCTAAAATTTTACTTATTAATTAATTAGCTCCAAATCATGTTCATTAGTTCTGAATATTTTGCTAATTTAGCTTCTAAATCTTAGAAGACTCGAGTACTCTACATATTTTGCTCCACTCATTTTTTCACACAGTGGATCTGAAAAGGATAGAATGTACGTAATTTATACCACTATCTCAAAGGTGACATAGAGAAACTGTTTCCTATAGACCCTGGCTTGAGACCCCTTAAAAACATTACCGACGGCTGTAATTAGTTGTATCATGTATCACACAATTAAGAAAATAGAAGAAGCATTGCATTACTTTGTGGAAATATAGAGCCGAATGCAATTGGTTATATGACGTTGATTATAGTAGAGATAGCAAAATTAAATCCAACCTGTCCAACCCGATCCAACCTGTTCAAGGATAACTCCATCGTTATGTATGTGTTCCCACTTGTGTTGGGCATTGTGGTTTCCTTTTAGTGCTCGACTAATTTGAATTCACCCATTATTGTGCTCATACAATTGAGCTATTGGCAATATATTTGAATTTATAATATTAGATTTGAAATATGCAATTTAATTTTTTAAAAATAAAATAAATTATATGCTACAAAAATTAAAAATAATTTGATGATGTAAAAATTCCGCAAGCTAAAAATGTATATAACTTATTGCAAACAAGTGGCAAATCTCAAGTTCTTAACAAAGAGGGTAAAACATTACATTACATAATTATAATAGGCAAATTGTATCATCCATGTCATTAGAGAAATTTAATATAAATCTATTTCTCATCAACAATTTGAGAGTGGAAAATTAAAGATAATGAAAATTACAAGATATAATTAATTCAATCCTAATAAGAGAATTTAATTTATTAATGTCTCACTAAGAATTAATTCCAAGAATTTGTGGTCAAATCAGAAGGAAAAGTCTCCAAAGATATACGAATGCCTCTCATAGATGAATACCGACTTAATAAATAATTGTGAAAAACATAATTCCCAAGCTAAGAACCAATTGCATCTTGAAAAATGGCATAACTGAAGCTGCATTATTTTTGTCCTCTGATGAAGTAGGACTTGAAGCAAAACCTCCTAAACAAAAAGAAATGGAGTAAATAATTAGGGAATTATGTTTAACAAGAAAATGCATGGGAAAAATAGTAAAAAAAAAGTAACAAATATATAGTTATACTTTATGTATCTTATTTTTATGTATACTACTATTATTTGAGAGGAATAGTAATTAAAAGAAAGACTATTCCCTTTATCCCATATTAGTAATTGTGTCATATTTCGCTTCTCAAGAATATTAGTTTAATCAATATTTAAAATTAAATTAGATTAATTGAATACTTTAAAAATGACTATACTAATTTTCAAAAACTATACGAAAATGAAAATAATCATATTGTAATTTTTCTCTTATCAATTTGCTGAAAAAATATATATTAAAATAATTAATTATTTTAAGATGAAATGAAGAATGCATTAATTAATGTAAATATAGAAACCTAAGTATAACAATCATGAAATTTTCTTGACTAACGTTATCACTATAAAGCGGTTTGGTAACAAATTTCCTGTTGCACTTCACTTCGTCTTATTTAACTTATTCTTTTGTTATTTAAGTTTTGGACTCTGTATATCATTAGTTTAAAAAATATAAAAGAATTTTTTTTTAATTATTGCAATACTTTCGAGAAAATAAATTTAAATATGAAACTAATTAAGTACCAATAAATTTACCAGGTGAAAGAGCGGGAACTTCACTTGCTGTAGCAGGGCTAGAATCAAAACCTCCTAAAGAAATAAATAAAGGTTAATTAGGAAAATATAATTATTAATAACAAAAATATAATATTTTACTGTATATTTTATATATATTTAAGTGTATCAAAACTGTTTTCATTATTACAATATATAGTGATTAAGTGCAATAAATAATTTTACCAGGTGAAGTAGTAGGAACTTCAGCACTTGTTGGAGCTGCAACTGGGATACCCAAAGCTGTAAAACAAAGAAAAAAAATAATAATAATTAGACGAGTTCAGAATTTTAAGTTTGTAGATTTTAATTTCAAAATTTATCACAGTTCGTTTGATTTTCTTCGACTAGAAATCAATTATTTGCACTGTTTATTGAATTTTTAACGCAAATATACAAACTAAGTTTGCTACTTTTAAAACTTTAAGTTTGTTCAATTAAATAAAATAAAATTTATATAATAGTAATAGTTTCTCTAATCATTTAAAATTTTCAAATGGAAGTTGTATTTATTGATTTTTTAGTGAGACTTTAATGAGGACAATCATTGTCCTTTTATTTTTCCACCCGATGTCCATTATATGTCGTATGTATTGAGGTTCAATTAAACTTGAATCTGTGTATTGAAAGATTCATTTCTATCGTTGGTGCTTTCAACATAATTTTTTCCGTTCAAAATTTAAGTCCGAAATCTCTAGTTAAAGATGAAGAGAACCTGAATCATCCACACACACACCCCAATGTTGGTACCAATCGTAGTCCCTCGCACCTCCCAAAATTTAATGTCTTCGTTAAGAATTAAACAATTTTCTAGCATTAATTGTGGTGTAGGTAGGTGGTATATTTATATCATATCATACCACTAATTTATTATAATAATAAATTATACAAAAATATGTACTATTATTAGTTTATTTTTCTCCTTACCCGTCTTAAGAAATTATAAATAAAAACAAAATTTTTACTAATTTACTCTTTAAAATTCTTTTTCTACAAACTATTTCTGTGTCTTATCCATCTATATCAAGTACGTCTCAAACTTATAAACTCAAGTTAATCAAATATTAATTTTAAGGGCAAAATAAAAAGATTTAATTAAAAAAAAAAAATTGACTTTATAAACTGACAAGTAATTTGAATAAATGTTCTTAATAATGTGCACAAGTAATATGAGATAGTGGGAGTATGATTTATTGTTAAAGTATATATGAGAATATTTATCCCTAGAGAAAAATAATATTTACTCTCGCCAAAAATTTTTGAATTACAAAGATGTAAAAATTCTTTAATTCCGGTAGGAAGGGTGCACTCCAAGCGTGAAGTGGAAGAGAAGAAATGTCATAATTCGGGTTTTGTTCGTGTATTCATCAGAGTAAATATTAGATACAAATAATTTTTTACGATGATAAATACCCTCCAAACTTAATTAGGCCTAAAGTTTGAATCCTTGTAACGAAATTGTCATTGATAAGAAACACTTACTCATGAAATGAAAATTTATATTGCAACAGATACAGAACTCCCGACTAGAAACGAAACTAAACGAAAGTTTTGATAAGGAGCTTTATAAGCCCTAAAGTGAAACTTTCCAAGAACAAACATGGATAGTTATCAGGTCCAAAACATGTACCGAACAACGAATGAATCAAACAAAACAAAGTTTTTTAAGCACTAAAGTGAGACTTTCCAAGAATCAACATGGATAATTATCAGATCCAAAGCATGTATCAAACAACGAATCAATTAAAAAGAAAAAGTAAATAGTATAAGAGAAAAAGAAAAAAGTGGTACCTGCACAAGTGCTAACAGGTGGAGTTTCCAATTTGCAAATAGTAGGAAGTTTAAGTGCCCTATTGACATCAATTTGTACCCCAGTTTTTGTAGGATCACCAAGCAAATGGCACAAACAAATTGGATTACTATCCAATAGTCCAGCAAGTGATGGGCAACATTCTTTATCTGGCTTAGTCAAGTTACTTCCTTGTTCAACAAATGTTAAGCAACTTGACATGTTTATCAACACTGTCATACAATCCATTTCACCCGATGTTGCCGGCCCTGATGCTGCGGCCGGCGACATAGCCATCGATGGCGGCTCTGCAGCCGCCATCGGAGGCATTGTCTGTGCATCAACGGATGGAGTTAGTATCGTAGAAAATAGAGAGATAAGAATTAGGATGAGAAATGTGGTTGTCGAGGCCATATTGATTGTGTATGTTGTGATAGAAATTTTATGTGTACAATGGCACAAATTTAAAGATGTGGTGATAGCTTAGTTCTATTATTATTATTCAGTGGGAAATGTGATATAGCTAACTTTTTAGGTAGCCCAAAATTAAATTTTCCAACACCTACTACCAGACTATGTTTTTATTTATTGTCATGTTTCTTTTTTCTTTTTGGTCCTTTTTCTTGAGTTTAATTACAGTTTTGATCCTTGTATTCTAAGTGCTGGATAGTGTGATCAAGAAAAAGGAGAAGTGCAATTGGAAAAAAATTCTCAAGTCAAAACATATATTATAACAGGCAGAAATATTTGTCTCTATCTGAAAAATCAAAGTCTAACCAATGGGCTTTTTGGTCCACTTAAAAGTGATCAATCAATGAAGTGTTCTTATGGTAATGTGTAATTTCGTCAAAGGATATTCAAGTAATATTTAACTTATATATTATATATTTTTTTTCCAACGAAGAACGATGTTTAACTGAATACCCTCAAGCGAATGAGCTAGCGCGCATATTAGCATGATGTAAATATTGTATATATTAACATAACCATATATTGTTGTATATTAGTGTAATTACATAGATTTGATTTAGTAGTTAAAGTGAACAATAGTGGCTTTAGTAGAGCACATTTGGTGGGATAGAATAGAGAATTTAGAGGGATAAAAAAGCTGACCTTTAGGTATAGGAAGACGGATCTTTAGGGGTGTAATCATTGAATATTTTCTATTTAATGGTAAGACTCTTAATATTGAGAGACATTCAGCAGAAAATTGACATGGTATCAGAGCCTTCTCTTGGTTGTCTTGTTTCATAGAGTTCATTTGTGGTTCCTTTCAGTCTTTTTGAAAAATTTTGGTTTTTTGTTGATTGTTCCTCGGCAATTAACACCTTGGATTTTGATTTTGGTCATTTTGGTTATTCCAGTGTTTCTAGTTTTCATAAATATGACTTCATAGCTGTTTGAATCATTTAGTGTTCGTTTCACTGGAAAGAATTTTTCGTCATGGGAGTTTCAGTTTCAGTTATTTGTCACTGGAAAAGAACTATGGGGCCATATAGATGGAGCCGATCTTGCTCTTACTGATCCTACAAAATTAGGTGAATGGAAGATTAAAGATGCTCGGGTGATGACATGGCTTTTAGGGTCAATTGACCCTCTTATTGTTCTTAATCTCAGGCCTTACAAGACAGCTAAAGCCATGTGAAATTATTTACAAAGGGTTTATAACCAAGATAACAGTGCCCGACACATTCACTTAGAGTATGAAATTGCTAATTACTCTCAAGGAAGTCTTTCTGTTCAGGATTATTTTTCTGAATTTCAGAACTTATGGGTTGAATTTAAAGATATTGTTTATGCCAAAATACATGCCGAATCTCTCTCTGTAATTCAACAAGTTCATGAGCAAAGCAAGCGAGATCAATTTTTGATGAAGTTACGCTCTGAGTTTGAGAGTGTTCGCTCGCACTTGATGAATCGTGACCCGTCTCCCTCCTTGGATGTTTGTTTTAGGAAATTACTCCGTGAAGAGCAATGTTTTGTCAAATGCTTTCAAGAAAGTTGATGATATTATTGTTGCATTTGCTTCCCAAGGTAAAGGAAAGGGTAGGGATATGACTAGAACTCAATGCTACAGTTGTAAGGGATATGGTCATATTGCTAGCAATTGTGGCAGAAAGTTTTGTAATTATTGCAAACAACAAGGATACATTATCATAGAGTGTCTAAAAAGTCCTCAAAGCCGTAAGGTTAATGTTTTTCAAGATGGGACAAATGGTTTCACTATTGAGAACTCATCTTCGAGACAAGTTCTTACTCCTGAAATGGTAAGACAAATGATCATGTCAGCTTTTTCAGATTTAGGACTACAAGGTAATGATCTTGCATCTAATTTTTGGCTTGTTGATTCTGGAGCTTCCAATCATATGACCAACTCATCTGGTATGCTAAAAAATATTCGCAAGTATCATGGTCCTTCAAAAATTCAAGTTGCCAATGGTAGTAATTTACCCATTACCAAGGTTGGGGATATTACTAAAACTTTCAACAATGTTTTTGTGTCACCAAAGCTCTCCACTAGTCTTATTTCAGTTGGACAATTGGTAGATAACAATTATGATGTGAATTTTTCTCGTAATGGTTGTCTTGTGCAGGATCAGGTGTCGGGGACGATAATTGCGAAGGGACCTAAAGTTGGACGACTGTTTCCTATACACTGTTCCATTCCTAGTGTGCTATCATTTGCTTGTACTTGTACACCTAGTAAGACTGAGGTATGGCGTAAGTGCTTAGGACATCCAAATTATATTGTGTTGTCTCATTTATCAAATTTGGATTTATTGGGGAACGAAAAATAATTTTCCATTGCTTCCTTTGATTGTTCTACTTGTAAATTAGGCAAGAGTAAAATTCTTCCTTTTCCTAATTTTGGTAGTCGTGCTACAAAGTGTTTTGATGTCATTCATAGTGATGTTTGGGGTATTTCACCAATTGCTTCTCATGCCCATTTCAAGTACTTTGTGATATTTATAGATGATTATAGTCAATTTAAGTGGGTATATTTTCTTTGTTCCAAATCTGAGGTATTTTCCATATTCAAGACATTTTTGGCCTATATGGAGACTCAATTTTCTACTTGTATCAAATTATTAAGATCTGATTCTAGTGGAGAATATATATCTTATGAGTTCAAAAATTTTTTGCTTGAAAAAGGAATTGTTTGACAACGCTCCTGTCTATATACACCACAACAAAATGGGGTTACTGAACGTAAAAATCATCATCTTTTAGATGCCACTCGTTCTTTATTGATTGAGTCCTCTGTTCCATCTAAGTATTGAGTGAAAGCTTTTTCTACTACTATTTACTTAATTAATAGACTACCATCTAAATTCTTAAATCTTGAATCTCCATATTTTCGTCTTTATCACAAAAATTCAAGTTATGATAATTTTCATACATTTGGTTGTATTTGTTTTGTGCATCTTCCTCCTTCTCCGCACGATAAACTTTCTATTCAGTCTACTAAATGTGTTTTTATGGGTTATATTACTTCACAGAAAGGTTTTATCTGCTATGATCCATGTTCTAACAAATTTCATGTGTTCTAGGAATGTTTTTTTCTTTGAGAATCAGTATTTTTTTCTTACTCATGTTGAGTCATCTCCTTCTTCTCTTAATCTTCCTACTTTTGAGGATTTGTCATCTTCTTCTAAGAGGTTCAAACCTGTAGTTGTGTATGAATATCGGCGGCCAACTTTACTCCCTCCTGATATTGATCCGCCACCTGAAACTGCCCCATAACTAAAATCTGAGAATTCTTCAAGGCCTGATCCTTTTGAGCCCACTCGACGATCTACGAGAGTATCTCGTACTCCTAATTGGTATGACTTTTCAGCTACTTTATCCACCATTTCTATTCCAACTTGTTACTCACAAGCTTCCAAGCATGAATGTTGGCAAAAGGCAATGGAGGAAGAACGTTTGGATCTTAAAGAAAATGACACATGGAAGATTGTTTCATGTCCTTTAAATGTCCATCCAATTAGATGTAAATTGGTTTATTCAATTAAACTTCATTATGATAGAACTCTTGATCGGTACAAAGCTCGATTAGTTATTCTTGGTAACAAACAGGAGTATGGTGTGAACTATGAAGAGACTTTTGCACAGGTAGCAAAAATGATGACGGTGCGAACTATTATTGTCATTGCTGCTTTACAAAACTGGACTCTTCATCAAATGAATGTCAAAAATATTTTTTTTCATGGTGATCTCAAAGAGGATATTTATATGAAACCTCGACCAAGTTTGTTTTCATTGCTTATATCAAATGTATGCAAGTTGAAGCGGTCTTTGTATGGATTAAAACAAGCTCCCAGAGCTTGATTTGACAAATTTTGGTCTACTTTGCTACAATTCTCTTTTGAGCAGAGCAAATATGACTCGTATTTGTTTCTTCGAAAAACATCCACAGGTTGTGTTCTCCTTTTGGTATATGTAGGTGACATTATTATTACAGGAACTGATTCTTCACTAATTACTAGCCTGCAACAACAACTTAAGGATTCTTTTCATATGAAAGATCTTGGTACTCTTACTTATTTCTTGGGTTTGGAAGTTCATCATGATTCATCCGGTGTGTTTCTAAATCAACACAAATATACCCAAGATTTGATTTCTTTGGCAGGTCTTCAGGATTTCTCCTCTGTAGATACTCTATTAGAATTGAAAGTAAAGTATCGCCGGGAGGAAGGTGACCTTCTTCCTGATCCAACTATAATGTGGCAATTAGTTGGGAGCTTAAATTACCTTACTATTACCAGGCCTGATATTTTTTTTGCAGTTCAACAAGTTAGTCAATTCATGCAAGCTCTCCGTCATCTTCATTTGGTGGTTGTCCGCCATATCATTCGATATCTCCGAGGAACATATAATCGTGGATTATTCTTTCTGAGTGGTTCACCTATTCGTCTTAATGCTTTTAGTGATTCTAATTGGGCGGGATGTTCTGACACTCATCATTCGGTTACTGGTTGGTGCATGTTTCTTGGAGAGTCTTTGATATCTTAGAAGAGTAAGAAATAAGATAGCGTATCAAAATCGTCAACAGAGGCTGAATATCGAGCAATGTCTACTGCTTACTGCGAGATTGTGTGGCTTCGTGGATTACTTGCTGAGATTGGATTTCCTCAATCTAATCCTACTCGTCTCCATGCTGATAATACAACTGCGATTCAGATTGCTACTAAACCGGTTTATTATGAGTGGACCATATATTATTGTATATTAGTGTAATTACATAGATTTGATTTAGTAGTTAAAGTGAATAATAATGGCTTTAGTAGAGCAGATTTGGTGGGATAGAATAGTGGATTTAGACGGATAAAAAAGCTGATTTTTAGGAATAGAAAGACGAATCTTTAGGGATGTAATCATTGAATATTTTCTATTTAATGGCAAGACTCTCAATATTGAGAGGCATTCATCAGAAAATTGACACACACATATATATATATGGGGCTCAATCACTAGATTTCATTCCTCTATTCTTAAATATATAGAGGTCTCAAATATGAGATATAACGATAAAGCATATATTATTCCAACAAGCAATTATATTGACCAAGAAAAACAAAAGGAAATTTATATATTACTCATCCACCACCCCATGCCACTCACTCAACTACAAAAAGAAAAAGGGAGTACGATGAAAACAAGAAGAACGTGCCAGCATATGGGGAATTACGTAAGTGGCATGGCATGCACGTTAGAGAAATAAAACTTCATGCACAAGAATTAGCTGGATTTTTTGTGGCGGTTTTTGAAAACACTACAATTACATTTGCTACGAGCAATACAACAACGATATACCTAGTATACTGTAAAATGGGGTATACTTGCCACAAGCAATACAATCTTTTTGAGTCATGTGGAAAACGAACAAAATGATTCTTGTGTTTTTTTTTTTTTTTTTGAAATGTCACAATTACAGTTGCCACGAGCAATATATTTTGTGTGTATAAAATATATGTATGTAGCCGATCAATGTTAGGAAAGACAAGGACACTATCAAAGTACACGACGGAGTAGCAACGGAAGAATACCTCAGTCTAAATTTTCTCTTTCAATTTGAACCAAGATAAAACAAACAAATCCAAGCGCAATGGTAATAAGACAATAGATAAATCATCCAACAAATACGACAAGGCAAGAATAAAATCAATCACACGAGACACCAAATATAGGTGGAAAATCTTTTGACGTGAAGAGTAAAAAAATCACGGGACCAAAACCTCCACTATAACCACCAAAAGTTATAATTATATCCTCCAAAATGGTCACCGAACAAGTGACAAATAATGAGCAGCAATCACTCAAAAAACGGATAAAATTGCGAGAGTTTATTTGTGGGGGTTATTTTAACTTTCGTAAAATTATATAAAATGCGGGGGTTAAAAATCTGTCGCTAAAATTTATAAATTTGTGGGGGTTTTAAACCCCCGCTATCAATTACCGGAGTTTTTAACCCCCACTATCAATCAAAAAAATAACGCTTATGCCATAAAAAAAATATGTTTCCTTTCTTTTTTTAATTGGCCAAATATAGGGGTGGACATTCGGTATTCGGTTCGGTATTATCATAATTCGTATTCGGTTCGGTATTATCATAATTCGTATTCGGTAATTGGATAATCGGTAAATGAAAGTACTTCCCAAATAACATACCATTAAACTTCAGTTTGGTAATTCGGTAATCGGTAAATTAAATTTCGATTCGGTACGATATTTGGTAATACCATATTTAAGTTAAATTTGGTAGGCTCTACTCTAGGACAACGATAACAATTTACTTTAGAACTGAATCAAAATACAAGATAATGTTTCTGCCCTATGCCTTATGGAAACCACATTTTTTAACACTTCATCAATGATTTTTATAGCTCATTCATCTTCTGCTGATTTAACATAATAACTGTTTAATGCAGAAATGACTCCGAAAGATAATAGCCGCACCTATTCCTCAAATATTTGCCACGTAGTGACTAGTGAGTGAGTTTAAATAAAAGAATTCACTAACCCTTTCATCAAGAATAACTTATGAGATACTTAAAATCATACAACATAGTGTCTTAAAATCATACAACTTAGTGTCAAACCTTTTTGATTACTTAGATATGGCAGGAAATGAGTATCTCTGCATCAATTCTCCCACTGGACATAACTTAGATATACCTAAAAGTTGCATCAAGACTAGACAAGTTCAGGTTATCTTGATAGATAGAACCAGAATGAAGAAAATGCGATTCATATGAAACAATAACTTTATATTTGAACATGTTGTCCACTGCTGCTAATAATAAAAAATTTAAAAGTGATTTTCATTTTAAAATTTTAAAATTAATATAGTATTATAGACTTTTAGGTTGTGGAATTTTTTTGACCTTTTGTAGAATATTAATTTGAACTTGTGGCCTATGAATATAGACTATGATCAGTTAATAATAATTTGGTATTCGGTAAATACCAAATACCAAATGATAGTAATATCTTTTACCAATTCCGAACCCAAATACCATAAGTTTAAAATTTTACTCCCAATTACCATACCAAATATCGAATTACCAAATACCGAATACCAAATTCTTCGGTTCGATTCGGTAATTCGATTTCTGATATTTTATGCCCAACCCTAGCCAAACATTTTCCCTCTTGGCCAAAACATTTTTCCTCTCGTTTAATTGACAACTTTCATTTTCCCCCAAATCACCCTCTCTCATTTTCCCCCAAATCGACCCTCTTTCTCATTTTCTCCAAAATTGACTCCGATCGGCGGTCATTGCTACTATGGTCGGCCATTGCACTAGGTGTTGAAATTTAGCTGAACTCTGAGGTTGGTGCACTTTCCTGTATTGACAGATTATTGTAAGTCCTGAAAGGAACACTTGTGTCAAATTGACTTCTGTTCTTGGATTTAGTAGCTTATATTGAGAATAAATACTTGTCACATTCACCTAATTTTGGTTACTAGTTTTATTTATGTAAGTTTTGTACTTTGCATATTTCAGCAGAATGGTGGCTTCTTTTGAACAATTTTAAATGGTTATTGTTTTTTAACATATAGAATTCGAGTGATTCATTTTCCTTATATTTGCTTGAGGCTCGTTGAGAACTTTTTTTTTCAGTCGATGGTCTGTAAAAAATAACCTTTCTACCTCACAAAGACAGAGGTAATGATTGCGTTTATCCTACCCTCTTCAAACTCCTCTTGATTTACAATCAAATACTCTACCACTAGTATTACATTGGATATGTTTGTTGTTGCTTGAATGCTCGTCATTAAACTGAGACATTAGGATGGGTATGTTGTTGTTGTTGCCCTCCACCCCCCATCCCCCCACATCACCTGGACCTGGGACTACGCTCGAGCCCGAGCAGTTTTTGGATGAGCCATTCAGAAACTGCTTTGTAATGAGAATTTATCATTTCTATTTTTTCCAACTCTTGTAATTTTGGTGCACTTATATAGATAGGGGGTAGGTACATCGAACACGTCACTGATATCTTATTTATCTTTGATGATAACCTCCAAAGTTGCTATTATACTATCTCATGAACCTATCGTGAACTATAAGAATTTTCTTAGTATGACGGAAGGGAGTAGCATGTAATTTTTCCTACAGGACTTATGTTTCTCACCTCCAAATGTGCTCATCATGTTTGGTCTCACTAAGAGAGGGGTCATTTGTATGCTATATTTGTTGTTGAAAACTTTAATTTGTTTCAGTGATATAAATGTTTTTGAAAAAGATGGTTCATTGATACAGTTTTAAATTTAACTTCAATTGTTTAATCCTATTTCAGTTTCAATTATCACTGGTTCTTACTTATCTCTGAAGTGAGTGATTGCTTTTATTTTTACTTAGCTAAAATTTGTGTGTAGTAGTTGAAGTAGAAAATGATAAACCAAAAAGTGATAATCGTGCATAGCAGCTGATTATCCGTGATATTTTGTGCTTTTAGTTCAAAATTTTTTTGATTGAAATTATTAGTTGAATCTACTAATCAAAATTAGAGATATCGTCTCTTGTTAATGATAGTGATATTTTGGGCTTTCATTTAAGAATTTCTTCAATTGAAATGATTAGTCTCAATTAGGCTATTCAAAATAAATGATATCATGCCTAGCAAATGATATCATTTAGGAATTTCTTCAATTGAAATGATTAGTCGATTGTGATAAGCAGAATAAGTGATATTGTGCCTAACAACTAATAATCAGTGATATTTCGTGCTTTCACTTTGAATTTTATTCAATTGAAATGATAAGTCTAATGAGCTAATTAGAAAAGTGGTTGAATTTCAAGTGCATTAGTTCTCTATCGAAGCTTTCTATGTACATGTATGTATGGTGATTGGTATAAAATTACAATGAGCGCAAAATTGGTGTATAAAAACTAAAGCTCGTGCTTGTCAAAGATAGTATAGAGAATTCCAATCCCACAATGATTAGGTTTCTAATACTCCAATTATACTTGATACGAACAAACTGTTCAAATAGTATTGGAAGTGAAGATTTGTATGATGGATCCAAGTACTCAAAGTTGGAATTTTTATTAAAGCTTTATCACATAAAGTGTTTGTCTGGGTTAAGTGATAAGGGAATGACTATATTTCTAGATCTACTAAAGGATACATTTAAATTTGTAAGGATCCCTATACCTTTTTATGAGGCTAAGAAAGCCATAACAAGTTGTGTCTTGATTATATCAAGATAGATGCTTGCCCAAATGATTGCATGTTGTACTGGAAAGATAATGCTAATGTAGAATCATGCAAGCATTTTCACACTTCTAGATGGAAGCCCAAGAAGCATAGAAATCTTGATCATGCTCCAAGTACAAGTAAGAAACAAAAGAAAAGAAGCAAAAGAAGCCTACAAAAGTTTTGTGCTACTTTTCATTAAAAGCAAACTTAAAAAAATTATTTATGTGCTCTAAAATTACATAGCATATGAGATGGCATGCAGAGGATGATAAAAAATATGGGATCTTAAGGCACTCTCAAGATGGTGAAGCATGGAAAAGGCTTGATACAAATTATCCTGAATTTGCTTCTAATCCTCGAAATGTTCGATTAGGACTAGCTAGTGATGATTTTAATCCTTTTGGAGCAATGAGTACTAACTATAGCATTTGGCCAGTGGTTTTGTTTCCATACAATTTTCCTCTTTGAATGTGTATGAATCAATCAAATTTTATCTTCTCAATGATCATTCCAGGTCCACGTACAGTAGGAAATAACATAGATGTATATCTACAACCACTTATTAAGGAGTTGAATGAGTTCTAGGGTGAAGGTGTGGATACTTTTAATTCATCAAAGAATGAAATATTCAAAATATGAGCAACTCCGCGATTTTTCTGGACTTGATATCTTATATGGTTGGAACACTCATACTGGTCTTGAATGTCCTTCTTATAATTTTGATGCAGAACTTTTTTGACTTCTCCATAGTAGAAAGTGGTGTTTTATTGGTCACTATATATTCTTAGCAAGAAATCATAAATTTAGACTGAAGAGACATTGTTTTGATGGAAATATAGAAGAGAGGACCCCTCCAAAGAAGTTATCTGAGTTAGAAATTTTGCAGCAGGTGAAGATATCAAAGTCACATTTGGAAGGCAATTAGAGTTGCGGAAAAGAAAAAGGAAAAAGAATATTGGGGAAGATGCAACTCAACAATGGAAGAAGAAAAGCATATTCTCTGATCTTTCATATTTGGAGTTTAATCCATTGCCCCATAATTTAGATCTGATGCATATTGAAAAGAATGTGTTTGACAATGTTATATACACTTTGTTAAGTGATAAAAAAAAGTCAAAGGATCATGTTAAGGCCCAAAGAGATCTACAAGATATGGGCATAAGGCGTGATCTTTGGGCCAATGAGAATGATGAGTTTAAACTTGCTACATTTGCAATTCCAAAGAACAAGAAAGTGGACTTCCTCAAAAATTAAAGAACATCTCAGTACCGAATGGTTATTCAAGTAATATATCTCGTCGTATTGATTTGGATAAAAAAAATTGAATTAAAAGTCATGATTGTCACATTCTTATGTAACAGTTGTTACCCATAGCAATTTGTAATGTGCTTCCAAGACAGGTTGTTGCAACTTTAGTTGGCTTTTCTTCTTTTTTTAGGCAGCTTTATTTGAAAAGTTTAAGTCTTGCAAACTTAGACAGGCTACAAAATCGAATTGTGGAAATTCTTTTTCATTTAGATATTTTTTTCCTCCATCATTTTTACTATAATGATTTATCTAACTATTCGTCTAGTTGATGAGGTAAAAAAAGGTGGCTCGATACATTATCGCTAGATGTATTCTGTTGAAAGGTAAAATATTTGTTATTCCAAATAATTTTAGTTGATTTTGCAATAGTATTTCAATGTAAATGCTTTATCTTACACATTAATATTTTGGGTATAGATTGTTGGGTCATTTTAAGTCCCTTGTAGGGAACAAATCACAAGTAGAAGGTTCCATAGCCGAAGGTTACATAGTTGAAGAAGCTCTTACTCTTTATTCTTGTTATTTCGAGGAAATTAAGTCAAGGTTAAATCGATCTAAACGTGTAAATGATGAACCAAGCCTAAATGAGGCTTCTGAAAAGCCAAGTATGTTCCCTCAACAAGGTAAGTATATTGGAGGCTTCATAATAGAACCACTAGCTCATTTGGAGAAAACACAAACTTATCGATATGTATTACTTAATTGTGTGGCCGTGAAGCCATTTATTGAGTAAGAAATCAATATTGATTTGATTTGTAAGATATATTTTGAGTAATTGGATTAAAATTGTTAATTATAGTGCCTTTATAGTGAATTTAGAGATTACATCAAAATAAGTACAAGAACCTGAAGAGTTTCAGCAATAGAGATAGAGAGAAGAGTTAGTAAAGAGTTTCTTGATTGGTTTCCTAAGTGAGTGAGTGAATGATATTAGAATTTTTTTCGTATAACTTTCTTATATCAATTAATAATTTTTGATATAAGTGTTTTATATCTTTAGATTTTGAATCAAGATATAGCATATACTATCTCTGATGAGATGAAGTTCTTAGCACAAGGTCAAGCCTGGGATATAAGAAGATTCACTGCTTATAACATTAATGGATTTAAATTTTGAACTTTTCTTGAGAACAAGGATTAAAAACTCAAAATAGTGGAGTTATTCTTTTCTCTAATACTTTTTGTGTAGCATCTAGTACAGATAGACATGCAACATAAGCAGACTTGCCATATTATGAAAAGTTGAAAAATATTATTGAGCTTAATTATTATGACCAATTTAGGGTTGTTCTTTTTAAATGCCAGTGGCCTGACATTACTTGAAACAGACGGTTCAAAATAGATGCTTGAAAACTTAATTGTGTCAACTTTTCCAAATTAATTCATACCGGTGATCGTGTTGATGATGACCTATATATTGATGCATCACGAGCAAATATGGTCTACTATGCTGATGATGAAAATGATAAAGAATGGAGTACGACTGTACATCTAAAACCAAGATATTTGTTTGATATGGAAGAGGTTGATGAAAATGAAATATATGAGAATGAGTCATACCAACATCAAGAATTTGGACGATTTTTTTATGTTGATTACAAGAATGTCCAAATTGCAATAGAGGAGCATATGACTGAATAGATATATCTTTATTTTTTAGTTTCCTTTGGAACTTTATTTTTCTCACTTGATTAATGTTTTTTTCCAAGACTTACTATCTTTTGGCTGAGAAAGTTATCTTTGTTCTTTATATAATTCTTGATCTTTCTCATTTACATCTTGCAGATAGTTATAGATCTTAACCATGTAGCCATTTAGTTTTTAACATGTGGATAATGGCCTTGTAGAATATCCAGTGTCCCCTTGTAGAATAGGTAAGTTGCTATCCTACTATAATGGCTAAAAAAATGGCCTTGTTTCTGTTAACTGATGTTGTTGTTTGTTATTGTTGTTGTTGTAGTATAAGTTGGCAGTGTTATCATAATCTTCCTCCTCGTTGATGTCCTCGTTGTTATTGTTGTTTCAGTAATACTAGTTGTTACTGTAATCATTGCTATAGAACTGTTGCTACTGGTTGTTATAGTAGTTTTTAGTACTGAAGTCACTTACACCATGGTAGTACTATTGCTGGTTATTATTGTTGTTGTTGTTGCTATGAGAATTGGTGAGAGCATAGAATGAATGAAGCCAATCCATGTCAATAATGACATCAAAATCGGTCATCTCTAATTTTACTAAGTCTACTGAAGTGACTTTCTGAGACACAATATCCGGATAGTTGCTGTATACTTATTGGGTTATGATAGATTTACCCACTGGGGTAGATACTGAGAAGGGCTCTGCTAGGATTTGAGTACTGATTCCAAAGTTAATAGCTATATAAGGAGTTACAAAGGACAAGGAAGCTCCTGGATCTAGCAAAGCATAAATATGCAAATGATAAACTTGTAATGTACCAGTGACCACATCAGGAGAACTTTCCTGATACTGTCGGGACTGAAGTGAATAAAGCTTGTTTGGACATTGCCCACTGGTGGTACTGGAAACGGCATGCTGCAAATTCGGGCGACCAGACTGAGCTGAAAGATGATTATGCTGACTCTGCGAAGCCACCTGAGGACACTCTCTGACCCTATGGCCTTGCTTGCCACATTTGAAGCATACATCACTACTAGCCCTGCAGACAGCCTGGTGGTTTCTGCCATACTTCTGGCAAAGAGGATTTATTCGGGCACTGCTAACACTACCTTGAGGTTTAGGGCTTGGTTCCCTATCTTTATTGTCATCTCTGAATTTCGACACTAGAGCACTGGCTGAGGATGGAGCGAGAACTGAAAATTTTAGGTGGAACTGAGAACTATTTCCACCTTCTTACTTAGGGTGTAAGAAGTTAAAGGTACCTGTTCTAGCTCTCTTATTCTCCCTCTCATTTTCCTTATTCTTAGCCTCCTCTATTTGTTGAGCATGGACTATGAGCCTGGATATATCTATCTTCTTAATAAGCATTGCGGTCCTACACTCATTGACCACACTGTTAGATACGCTAGACACAAACTTACTCATCTTAGATCTTCTATCTGCTACCACATGAGGGGCATATCTGGCTAACTGAGTAAACTTGAGAGAATACTCTTTCACTGTCATGTTGCCCTACTTCAGATTAATGAAATCCAAAACCTTCGCTTCCCTCAACTCTAATGGAAAGAACCTATCCAGAAAAGTAATGGAAAACTTGTAACGCCTCGGAAAATGGGTCCCGGAGCGTCACACGGTGCTTGAGGCTACGAGTAGCCCCAAGCTAACCCTTTGAGCCATTTTCATCCAGTTAAACACAAATAAACGGGGTTTTCATAAATAACCCTCAAATATCAACAGAGTAATCATCATCCAAGAATAAAAGAATTTCAGAAAGATAACAAAATACGACTTATTAGTCAACTCCCAACATCTATACTAATCTGACAAGCCTCTAAGAAAATCAATTAAACCAGCAAGCCATTGAGACATGCCCCAACTAACTCATACTTAGTTATCAAATGTAAGCAATTCCGTGAAACCAACATCAAACATCACATCCTCGAAACATGAGGACTCACCACAACAAAGGATGTAGAACAGCATGCCCGAAGAATCACTGTTGAACTTGGAACTGAGCACCTGAACCTACATTCCAAGAAAATGCAGCCCACATCCGAAGATGTGGGTTAGTACCATGGAAAGGAACCGAGTATATGGGGGTGTATGCAGTTGTGTAAACATCATCATCATAAATATTTATAAGAAATATGCAAGATGTATGAAAAACTCCATAGCCCGAATAAAATCATCATAATCATGAGAAGATGAAATAAGTACAATAACATATGTGAGTCATCATATAATTTGTCAATCACTTTCAATTCATCAAGAATATCAATTCTCATAATGTAAATATCATTTAAATCTTTCGAAAGAATAACTTTCACAATTCCACTTTCAAATAACTTCACCATTCACCATAGACACAAGGAAATACACACACACTGGGAGGTCCTATAACCGACATAAACCATGTGAGCTACATGGAGTCCAACGTACAACCCACGTTGGGGAGTGCCGTCCTATCCTTGCCATCGGAGTAGGACTATCGATATCAAATCCACACAAACTAGTGATCACTATATAAATCAGCCTCAGGCTCACTCCTATGGGGGCACATAGTTCTAGGGAAGTAAGGTCGCTTTATACCTCCTACTCGGTGCTATAGATTTCTCCCGGACTTAGCTCATATCATTTCAAAGACAATCCATAAAAAAATAATTTCAGTAATATATAAATATACATCGGGAGCCATCATGCTTTCTATCTATCAAAATCAACCACGTTGTGGATTTCTTTCATACTCGAGTTCAAAACAACTCCATTAAGAAAAAAAGGTCAAATCATTCAAAATATCTAAAATATTCAACATCAATGTGCTTATAACCCACACTTTCTAAGAAAAACACAATTTCCAATGGGGATTCACGACCCAAATACCAAAATCATGATAAATATCATTCAAGATTCATGCTTTATATCTCCACACATGTAAATTCATCTTTCAAAATCATAAACATCAAGATTTCATAATAATCATCATTAGATATGGGTTCATGCTTCAAATTCGTAGAAATCAAATAAAAATCATGCCTTTGTAAAGAAAATTACTTTTGTGTACAAAAACGAAAGAGAGTTCTTGTTGAAACACGCCACATACCTTGAATGATGAACTTTAGATCGATAATCATTTTTGAGATGTTAATCGTGCCTTTGAATGATGGTTCTTGGAGTTCTTGAACTAGGAACTTGGAATCTTGAATAAATTTGCAGAATTAATGGTGAACGTTGGAGGTTCTTGAAGTTGGATGTAGGAGCTTAGGGTTTTCTTTTTGAGGGAATTTGATGAAATATTACATATAATGCTTCTAATAGCTTTAATATAGGGTTTGGACAGATTTTGGGTGAGGGTGAATGACCAAAATGCCCCTAAAAATCAAATAATTCTCAAATCTGTCCTTTGGTGGACTGTTTTGATAGTCTAAAGTAGATCAACCATAACGTTTTACTCTGATATCCAAATTGGATGAAACCAATTTCATTAGAAAGAAAACTATCATATATTTTCATTGATATATAGTATCTTACCCAAATCATTGTGTACGAGGAGTTATGATCGTTTGAAGTTGACCCAAAAATTTGCTTTTGATAGGCTTAAGTAGATCAACCATAACGTTTTACTCCGATAGGCAAATTGGATGAAACCAATTTCATTGGAAAGAGGACTCGCAGAGCTTTCCATTGATATATAGTAGATCACCTAGATCATTATGTATAAGGAGTAATGATCATTTAAAGTTGGAGAAAAAATACGCCAGGCCTCGGTACTTTTTCCTGCACGTTTTACTGTTCACTACTATTCACGGTTCGATCGGAATGTTCATAACTCGTCGCTCGGGTGTCCATTTTGGATGATCCACATATCATTGGAAAGATTATTCGATACTCTACGTAATGGTGGGTCATAATCTAAGACATTCTACACAGAATATTTATAATTCATTTTAGCAGATAGAACCTAACACGTTTACACACAAAATTTCTCGGGGTGTTACATCATCCCCCCATTGGAAACATTCGTCCTGGAATGACGCTAGACATGACAAGATTAGATAGGGAATAGAGCATACAGCTGAAACCATTCGTTAGACTCATCACCATATCATTTCTTACTCCGAATGCAACATAGAATGCATAAATTCAAGAAACTACAGCTGAACACATAATAAATGACAGCTGAACTGCTGCAACTTTTATCAAAAGTTCATGATTTAGGAAAGAACGGTACCTTCGGCTTGATCGAAGTTTGCAAAAAATAGGTGCGGCTACTTGGATCGCATATCCGCCTCAGCTTCCCAAGTTGCACCCTCAACAGATTGGTTTCGCTACAACACCTTGACCAAGGGAACGTCTTTGTTCCTTAGTCTTCGGACACTGAAATCAAGAATCTCAACAGGAATCTCATCAAAAGAAAGATTTTCTTGAATGTCAGTACTCACAGGGAAATCCACTACCACAGCATCGCTAATATGCTTTCTAAGCATAGAGACATGGAATATTGGATGAACAGAGGATAACTCGGAAGGAAACTCGACCTCCTAATATACCTTACCAACCCGGCTAAGAATTTTGTAAGGACCAACATAACGGGGACTAAGCTTCCCCTTTTTTCGAATCTCTTCACCCCACTCATGGGTGAAATTTTTAGATACACTAGGTCACCAACTTCAAACTCAAGGTCTCTCCTTCTAACATCCGCATATGACTTCTGACGACTCTATGCAGTTTTCAACCTTTCCCTAATCAACTTAACTTTTTCCATATCCTCAAATATCGAATCAGGACCACTCACAGCCGCTTCACCCACCTCAAACCAACCTATGGGTGATCTACACTTTCTCTCATATAAGGCTTCAAACGGAGCCATGCCAATACTAGAGTGAAAACTATTATTGTAAGCAAACTCTATCAATGGTAAGTGATTATCCTAACTTCCCTTAAAGTCAAGTGCACAAGCTCTCAACATATCCTCTAAGGTCTGGATGGTCCGTTCAGCCTGACCATCAGTCTGCGGATGAAAAGAAGAACTCAAAAGCACTTGGGTACCAAGACCCTTCTGAAAAGCTTTCCAAAATTGCAAAGTGAACTGAGTACACCTTTCAGAAATGATAGACAAGGGATCTCTATGCAGTCTGACTAGCTCTCAGATATATAATCTACCGTAATCCTCAGTAGTATATGAAGTATGAACAGGCAAAAAATGAGCAAACTTAGTCAACCTATCAACCACAACCCAAATGGAATCATGATGGAGTTGGGAAGGCGGTAAACTAATCACGAAGTCCATATTTATCTCTTTCCACTTCCAGGTGGGAATACTAAACTCTTGCATTATACCACCAGGTCTTTGGTGTTCAAACTTAACCTGTTGGTATGTTGCACACTTGGCTACAAACGCTGCTATATCTTTCTTCATGCCACTCCACCAATAGATTTCCCGCAAGTCTCGGTATATCTTGGTGGCACCAGGATGAATAGAATATCGCGCCCCATACGCTTCAGCCATAATCCTCTATCTCAGATCATCAACATTTGGCACACATAATCTACCCTGCAATCTCAACACACCATCTCCCCATTGGGAGAAAACCTCTACTTTTTGATCCTTGACTAACTTCTTCAGTCTGACCAAACTAGCATCTAAGTATTGTTTTTCCTTCACTTCCGAAACCAAGGAGGATTTGGAACTACTCTGAACCCCTATACTACCTTCAGCAGAGTCAAACAGCCTAATCCCCAATCTATCCAAATGATGTACATCATGAGCTAACTCTTTCTTACCTTTTACCACATGCGAAACACTATCCATGGACACTCTACTTAGGGTATCCGCCACAACATTGGCCTTGCCAAGATGGTAAAGCACACTCATATCATAGTCTTTGAATAATTCTAACCATCGTCTCTGCCTTAGATTCAATTCTCTCTGGGTAAACACATACTGTAGACTATTATGATCAGTGAAAACATCAACATGGACACCATACAAATAGTGTCTCTAGATTTTCAAAGCAAACACAACAGCAGCCAACTCAAGGTCATGGGTGGGGTAATTTTTCTTATGGGGTTTCAACTATTTAGAAGCATAAGCTATCACCTCACGCTTCTTCATCAATATGCAACTCAACCCAACTCTCGAAGCATCAAAGTACACCATAAAACCATCAACACCATCAGGCAAAGTCAAAACAGGGGCTGAAGTGAGTCGAGTCTTCAACTCCTGAAAACTCTTCTCACAAGATTCGGACCACAAGAACTTCACTTTCTTTTGGGTCAACTGAGTCATAGGAGACGCTATAGAGGAGAAACCCTCAACAAAACGATGGTAATAGCCATCTAAACCCAAGAAACTTTGGATATCAGTTGGAGAAATATGTGTAGGACAATTTCTAATAGCTTCGGTCTTTTGGGGATCAACTCTAATACCCTCGAAAGAAATGATATGACCCAGAAAAGCAACTGACCTTAGCCAAAACTCACAGTTACTGAACTTGGCAAAAAACTTGTGATCTCTAAGGGTTCGCAAGATAGTTTGGAGATGATCAGAATGTTCATCCTCACTACAAGAGTACACCAGTATATCATCGATAAACACTATGACAAACATATCCAGATATGGTCTGAACACTCGATTCATGAGGTCCATGAAAGCTGTTAGAGCATTAATTAACCCGAAAGACATAACAAGAAACTCAAAATGGTATTAACGAGTTCGGAAACTAGTTTTCGGAATGTCACACTCCCTAACTCTGAGTTGATAATAGCCAGAACGAAGGTCTATCTTTGAGAAATAACTTGCACCTTGCAATTGGTCAAACAAATGATCTATTCTTAGAAGGGGGTGCTTTTTTCTTACGGTGACTTTATTCAGTTGGCAGTAATCAATGCACATATGCAAAGAGCCATCTTTCTTTCTCACAAACAACACAGGAGCACCCCAAGGAGAAACACTGGGCCTTATGAAACCCTTATCTAGTAGATCTTTAAGTTGCTCTTTCAACTCCTTAAGTTCTACGGGGCCCATACGGTAAGGAAGAAAAGAAATGAGTTGAGTATCGGGAAGAAGATCAATCCCAAATTCTATCTCTCTATCAGGAGGTATCCCTGGGAGATCATTCAAAAAGACATCAAAAAACTCATTGACGATGTTAACAGACTTGAGAGTTGGAGTCTTAGACTTAGTGTCGTTGATTCTAACCAAATGGTAAATACACCCCTTGGAAATAAGCTTTCTAGCTTTGAGGTAAGAGATAAAATAACTCTTGGGTGACACAGAATTCCCAGACCACTCAAACACGGATGCACCCGAAAACTGAAACTTGACCACTCGGGTCTGACAATCAATAAAGGTATAAGAAGAATACAGCCAGTCCATACCTAGAATCATATCAAAATCTACCATGTATAACTCAATTAGATCAGCCAACAAGACTCTATGAAGAATGGTACTAGGTCACTTTTTATATACTTTCTGGGCAACAATCGAATCACCCACTGGGGTAGAAACTAGGATAGGCTCAGGAATAATCTCAGGACTCATTTCAAAATTCATAACAATCAAAGGTGTAACATATGAGAAACTAGATCCAGGATCCAACAAAGCATACACATCAAACTAAAATATATGATGCATACCAGTAACAATATCAGGAGAGTCCTCGTGTTCCTAGAGGGACGATAAAGCATAGAATCTATTCTGGTGCTACCCGCCAGCATTGCTAGAAGAGGCGCCCTGAGCTGGGGCTGGGCGAGTCACTGGAATTGGAGCACTAACAATTTGAGTCTGGGTCTGAGGGCGATAGTCACGATGCCCTTGTCCATCTAGTGGACAATCTCTAACTCTGTGACCCATGTCACCACACCAGAAATAACCCATCCTCTCACCCCAACACTCACCCAAATGAGCCCTACCACACTTAGGACACAGGGGATGATTTGTCTTACTGCCAGCACTGTACTGGGACTTGGATGCATATGACCTGCTACCTTGCTCCTGCCTACCTCTAGGAACGGGAGAACTAGGAAATGATGCTACTGGCATAGACGAATGATCCTGATACTGAGGTCGACTCCCTCCCTACGATCTAGTCTGACCCTGTCCGTGCTGCTCGGACCTAGCTCTCTTATATCCTCTCATTCTATCTTTCTCCTTAACCTTGTCTGCCTCAATCTATTGTGCATGAGTCATCAGCCTAGAAAGATTCATCTCACTATTCAGCATAGTAGACCTAATCTCCTTAACCACATAACTAGACACTCCAGTCATAAACTTACTCATATTAGCTCGATTATCAGCCACTAAGTCAGGAGCATACTTGGCCACCTGATTGAACTTTAGACAGTACTCCCTAACAGTCATAAAGTCCTGTCACAGGTTCATAAACTCTTCCACCTTTGCCTCCCTCATCTCCAAAGGGAAAAACTTATCCAGGAATGCATCCTGGAACTCTTGCCAAGTTATGGGGACATCTCCCTCACCTTTACCTTTCCTCCAAGCAATAATCCAGTCATAAGCAAGGTCTTTCAACCTATACGTAGCCAACTCCACACTATGTTCCTCAGATACATGCATCACCTGAGTAATCTTCTACACCTCCTATAAAAACAATCGTGGATCCTCATCAGACTTGGACCCATAGAATTCTGGAAAATTCTTCCGCATGAAGTCACAAATCCTGGCAGTAGCTGAATCACCTCCCTACTGCTATGGAGCCAAGACTGGGTTAGCCTGAACATTTGCAGTAATAGCTTGGGCCAGCGCCTGAAAGACTGTCCGAAATTCAGCATGAGACATATTTTCATGTAATGGGTCAGCGGGTTGAGGTTACTGACCATTATTATTTTTTCTCGCTCGACATGGAGCCATATTTCTTAAAGAGAAGAGCATGAATCAATAGCAGAGAGAGACACTTTAAGCACAATAGACTTCTAAAAGAAAGAATCACACTTTTTTCCTAAAACATCTTATAGCCTCTTTCTCATAGATGTGGCACGCTACACACCGATGATCAAGACTCTACTTAACGCGGTTTGTCAGACTCCCTAAGACATCTTAAAATCATAGGCTCTGATACCCAGTTTGTAACGCCCCAGAAAATAGGTCCCGAAGCGTCACACGGTGCTTAAGGCTACGAGTAGCCCCAAGCTAACCCTTTGAGCCATTTTCATTCAGTTCAACACAAATCAATGGGGTTTCCATAAATACCCCTCAAATATCAACAGAGTAATCATCATCCAAGAATAAAAGAATTTTAGAAAGATAACAAAATATGACTTATTAGTCAACTCCCAACATCTATACTAGTCTAACAAGCCTCTAAGAAAATCAATAAAACCGGTGAGCCATTAAGACATGCCCCAACTGACTCATACTCAATTATCAAATATAAATAATTTTGTGAAACCAACATCAGACATCACGTCCTCGGAACAAGAGGACTCACCACAACAGAGGATGTAGAATAGCGTGCCAAAAAAATCACTATCAAACCTGGAATTGAGCACCTGAACCTATATTCTGAGAAAATGCAGCCCACATCTGAAGATGTGGGTCAGTACCATGGAAAGGAACCGAGTATATAGGGGTGTATGTAGTTGTGTAAACATCATCATCATAAATATTTATAAGAAATATGCAGGATGTATGAAAGACTTACATAGCCCGAAGAAAATCATCATAATAATGAGAGGATGAAATAAGTACAATAACACATGTGAGTCATCATATAATTTGTCAATCACTTTCAGTTCATCAAGAATATCAATTATCATAATGTAAATATCATTTAAATCTTTCGAAAGAATAAATTTCACAATTCCACTTTCAAATCACTTCACCATTCATCATAGACACAAGGAAACACACACACACTGGGAGATCCTATAACCAACATAAACCATGTGAGCTACATGGAGTCCAACGTACAACCCACATTGGGGAGAGTCGTCCTATCCTTGCCATCGGAGTAGGACTATCGATATCAAATCCACACTAACTAGTGATCACTATAGAAATTAGCCTCAGGCTCACTCCTATGGGGGCACGTAGTTCTAGGGAAGTAAGGTCACTTTATACCTCCCACTCAGTGCTAAAGATTTCTTCTAGACTTAACTCAGATCATTTCAAAGACAATCCACAACAAAACAATTTCAGTAATATATAAATATATATTGGGAGCCATCATGCTTCCCATCTATCAAAATCAACCATGTTGTGGATTTCTTCCACACTTGAGTTCAAAACAACTCCATTAAGACCAAAATATCAAATCATTCAAAATATCTAAAATATTCAACATCAACATGCTTATAACAAACACTTTCTCAAAGAAACACAATTTTCAATGGGGATTCACGACCCAAATATCAAAATCATGATAAATATCGTTCAAGATTCATGCTTTATAGCTCCGCACATGTAAATTCATCTTTCAAAATCATAAACATCAAGATATCATAATAATCATCATAAGATATGGGTTCATGCTTCAAATTCATAAAAATCAAATAAAAATCATGCCTTTGTAAAGAAAATTACTTTTGGGCACAAGAACGAAAGAGAGTCCTTGTTGAAAAACCCCACATACCTTGAATGATGAACTTTAGATCGGTACTCGTTTTTGAGATTTTAATCGTGCCTTTGAATGATGGTTCTTGGAGTTCTTGAACTAGGAACTTGGAATCTTGAATAAATTTGCAGAATTAATGGTGAACTTTGGAGGTTCTTAAAGTTGGATGTAGGAGCTTAGGGTTTTCTTTTTGAGGGAATTTGATGAAATATAAAATATAATACTACTAATAGGCTTTAATATAAGGTTTGGATGGATTTTGGGTGAGGGGGGATGACCAAAACGCCCCTAAAAATCAAATAATTCTCAAATCTGTCCTTTGGTGGACTGTTTTGATAGTCTAAAGTAGATCAACCATAATGTTTTATTCCGATATCCAAATTGGATAAAAACCAATTTCATTAGAAACAGGACTCTCATATCTTTCCGTTTATATATAGTATCCCACCTAGATCATTGTGTACGAGGAGTTATGATCGTTTGAAGTTGACCCAAAAATTTGCTTTTGATAAGCTGAAGTAGATCAACCATAACTTTTTACTCCAATAGACAAATTGGATGAAACCAATTTCATTGGAAAGAGGACTCGCAGAGATTTCGATTGATATATAGTAAATCACACAGATCATTATGTACAAGGATTTATGTTCATTTAAAATTGGAGCAAAAATACGCCAAACCTCAGTACTTTTTCCTACACATTTTACTATTCACTACTATTCACGGTTCGATCAAAATGTTCATAACTCGTCGCTCGGGTGTCTGTTTTGGATGATCCATATATTGTTGGAAAGATTATTCGATACTCTACATAATGGTGGTTCATAATCTAATACATTCTGCACGAAAATTTATAATTCATTCTAGAAGATAGAACTCAACACGTTTATGCACAAAATTTCCACAAAAAATTTCTTGGGGTATTACAAAACTCCTCCCATTCTACGGGACCTTCATCTGCGGCCTTATCTGCCTTCCACCACTTGAACCATGAGTGATCCATATCCTACAACTAATATGCGGCTAACTCCGTATTCTCACTCACAGTCACCCCTATAATATCTGTGACTTTTGCACCTGATCAAGGAATTCCTGTGGTTCCTCATCTAACTTAGACCTGGTAAAGGTTGGAGTGTTCATTTGGGTGAGTCACAAATTCTAGCTGTAGCAGTATTGGCCATTGGGTTGGTCGGAATGGTAGATGGGTGCTCATTTTAGGCTACCAAATAATGAGCTAGAGTGGTGAAAGCTGCTTTGAATTCTGTATGGGAAACATGCTAGTCTAGAGGATCTGGCTAGACGGGCAACGGTGTTGGCTAGTTTTTTGTTCTCCTTTCATTGTTATTTTTGGGAGGCATGTTCTGTAAACGGAAGTAAGAAAAGAATTACACTAAGAGTGTAACTTGAGCTCATGCTCACTCACACATTATGAACACTAAAAGAAGGGAAAATTTTCCTAAAAAGCCTCATAGCCACTTGTTTATATATGTGGCGTGCTACACACCCATGCACAAGACTCTACTAGAAGCAGTTTTTTGACTTCCTAGGACTCTATTGAATCTTAGGCTCTAATAGCATGTTTTAACACCCTGATTCTACACCTCGGATGTCACACAATGCTCATAATCCCAAGGGACTACAAGCTAACCCATGACTGGTACCTGCTACAATCACTGAACAATAATACTGTGTAATGCAGAAATTAGGTGAAAATTTTCCATAAGGTTCAAAACTGAATTCAAATACTGAATAATGAAATCAATACTGTAAACTGAACATCTGTCTAAAATACTTTAGTTCGAAAGCCTCTAACTATCTGAAGGTGGAGTTGATAGGAAAAGTTCCCAACTAACTCCGACTACTGAGAATATACTAAAAATGCTGAAATAACAACTTTGTCCTCAAACTATGAGGACTCGCCACTAACGCTATTGTTAGATAATCTGGGCTGCTAAGAGTATTCAGGAGCCCGTACGTCTGAACCTATGATATAAGACATCATAGCATAAAAGAGAGGTATGTGTTAGTACTTTGAATGTACTACTACGCTAAGTGAGGTAGGATGATAGGCATGGGTTCATATGCATGAACAATAACTGACTAAGTAACATAAATATAACTTAATGAGAGTAAATATATATTTGACACTGCTGCAAATAAAGATTATGCAATGATATGTACATAACTATGCATGATATGACTGAAATCATGTTATCACTGGGTACTGAGTTCTGATAATTGAATGACTGATATCTAAGTTTACATATACTACATTACAGTTAACTAAGTAACTACTTCTGACAGTCCTAATTTTGTGGAACAGAACTGGGATCCGTGCTGAACTAGGTGACTGTATCTGACAGTCCTGATTCTAAAACTGAATTGAGAATTCATACTGAGTTTGAAACTAAAATTAAAACTGTAGGGGTGTTCATCTAACCAACATACCCCGATTATGAACTGAGTTAGGGTCCAATCTGTGACCCCAATTGAAAGGGTGTTAGCACCTTACCAAGGAATACTAAAAATGGTTATGGTTAACCCTCTCTGGCAGGAAGCTCTTTGTCAACCCTCGCTGGCGGGAAAACTTGTATGAGATGTATCAACCCTAGACTGGTAGGAAGACATCTCAACCTATGTTGGCTACGTAGTTCTGTAACGCAGGGATTGCTACTAAGGGTCAAACCCTTTCCTGACAGGAGTGCCCCCATCCCTGGGTTCACTCAGTGCTAATTCCTACTCCCAACTGAATAGACACTGAACTAATTTCTAGACTATACTAGGCTTGACTGAACTGTTATAGATTGTGCTTTCTAACTGAACTGAACTGAGTTCACTGAGTTCTGTTAACTGATTGAGTATGCTGAATTTTGTTAACTAACTGAGTACACTGAGTTCCGTAACAGACTGAATACTACTGAATTTTGTCACTGACTGAATACTACTGTATGTGACATCACTAAGACTATTTTGAAACTACTATAAATCTAGGTAAATAGCTAGATTTTCGGGTATTAGATACCCCTAGGACTTGATAACATAAATTGTAAAACATAGCACAATCTTGAAAATATGATAACTATTCACTTTGTCACTATTCATTATTGAGACATTTTAGCAAACACCTACATGACATGAACTTGTATACTTGCTAACATGATATGATTTCATTATTCAACTTAAATTAACAATTCATCAAACACTTGGGGAGCATAATCTATATAAATGACAATACTACAATATGCAAGCATCATGATCAAAAACCCAAGCTCACAAATTCAAGGGCTTTTAATATGAAACCATATAACAACACACACATGTTATTTGTTACTCAAGATACATGTAATTAACCATGGATTATAAACCCAACTACATCATAATCACGAGTAAATCAAATTCAACATGAAATTCATGAAATAAATCAACTTGTAATTTGAAAAGAGTTCTTGAACTCCAAGAGTGGAAAGAAACCCTTGGATAAACACATAACATACCTTGAAGCTTAAATTCTCGAATATTGATGGTGCGTTCTTGAAGTTTAAATTTGAAACCAAAGCCCTAGGGTTTTTTCTTGAGAGAGATTTGAGAAAAATTGAGTATTTTTACCCTAGGAATGATTTAATATTGTGTTTTTGGGGCTGAATACGGTGGAAAATAACCCAATTACCCCTCTAGATATGAGCTTTTGATGACTGAAAAGTGTGCCCAACGATGTGTATACTAACGTGCTATGTCGACGGCATCAACGTGATGACCAACATGCCATGTCAAGTTCAGCTTGGTTCACTGGAATTGCACTGAAAGCTGGCAAAAAATTATCTGTAGGCATGATGGGCGACATACCGCATCAAGATCGCATTGACCCACTATTTTTGTCACCTGAATATGATTTAAACGAGGTTTGTAAAATCCAAAACTCACCCAGAGTGATCTATTGACACACCTGATCATGATTCAATCCAAGGATCAACGTTTTAAGGTCATAAGGGTCATAAAAGAGGTTCTCCAACTTATGAAGGCTAAAAATAGTTCTAAGTATAAATACTTAGCTGAAATTTCTAAGTCAGGGACCTCTTTTTAAGCTTTAACAGACTGAATTAAGCTTAGGATTTTGTTGGGCCTTACATGTAGCATTGGGTCAGCTATTAGGCTTCTCAATATGATGTTGGATCGGCTGTTGGTCCTCTCAATGCAGCATTAGATTAGTTGTTGGCCTTCTCGATATGATGTTGAATCGGATGTTGGCCTCTCGATGTGGCACTGGATTGGCTGTATGGTCTTTCATGATAGTGTGATTCCTATCATCTGTACCTGTTAGTCTTGAAACTTTTAACTTAACTCGATAACATAGTTAGCACGGATATGTGTGTATATACCTAAGGTTAAGCAATGTAATGAAAATAATTATAGTAATAATAATAATAAGAGGAGATAAGAAAATATGTATGTTGTACCATCGGATCTGCTATTTGGCTTTTCAGTATGATGTTAGATTGGCGTTTAAGCCTCTTGTGATGGAGTGATTCTTGTCATCTATACTTGTTGATCCTATACTTACAGAAAAATTGTGAGTTTGTAAAAAGGGAGAGGTTGATTTGTGACTCTTCCTAAATTGAAGTGTCTTCCTCTTGATGTCGTTGTCTTGTTGATAAGCCTCGTCCGGGCCTTCAATTGGGTAGACAGAAAATAAATGATTGTTTAAAGAAAAAATCATGTTTTTAAATAGTTGTCATTTTAAGGCGATAAGTAAAGTTTGTTGTAAAATGTGAAATGTTGTTGAATCATTGACTATGGCATTTTTTGAGATAATACAACATCTTAATAGACCTTATTCTCTTGGTTAGGAATTTTTTAGGACTGCTCAAAAATTTTTACCCCAGTATAGAGCTATCTTGTTGCAAGAATCCCAAAGTCTATTCGTAGGAATTTTTGAGGCTGTCTCAAAAATTTTGCCCCAATTCATAATATATGCCAATGTCATGCTATATAGAATTTGGGAGGCCCTCTCAAAAATTTTGCCCTAGTTTCAATGCTCATGGAGAGGGAAAAAGAGAATTTTGTTATAATGCGACCGAACTCCACAAGAGCGCCTACGTATCCCTTTTAAATGGGAACCAGGTCAATTGTATTTCTAATTGCAATGTAATAGGGCATGAAAGATTAAACAACAATATCTCTTGACAACATCTAAATTGATGGGCTTAGACCCAACTACACCATTTATTTTTGCAAGCATGAGTGATCTTCCTGTGAAGACTCGATAAACCACGTACGAGATCTTGTTTCAACATCAATTGTCCAAGCGTGAATTGTCTTGACTTATCTTCCAAATATAATAAATTCCCTGAGGACTTCATTTTTGTATGATCTCGTTATGTGTCACAGACTCAGATTCAATAAATTAAAAAGCGACTTTGTTATAAAAAAGAAATAAAAAATATTAATTATTTAAAAAGCCCTTATTAATGATGCTAGAATGTCTCAAAACATAGTTTAAAGAAAAATTGAAATTGCAAGATTGCTCGAACACTAAGCCTATTTATTTTAAAAATCATAAAAATATTAAAATTTGTCAAGTTGACCCAAGTACTCGATGTGGTATGGAAGGAGTTGTCTTCGATCCCTTGCATTCCCTAGGGGCTCCTCTCTACTCATCGATAATGACGATCATTTCCCTTTGTCAGAATTGTCATTGTTCCAAGTCCATATGTTCATCAATATCGAGCATATTTATTTGATGGTCTGGAAGAGGATTGTTGGTAACATTTGGCTCTGGGTCCTTCAAATGAATGACCTTTGTGTCAATCAGCTATTGAATTTTACTCTTTAAAGCAAAACATGCCTCAATAGGATGTCCTCTCATCCCAAAATGGTAGGCATAAGTTTGATTATGTTGATATCATTGAGATTTAGTGTCGACTTACACAGAAGTAATGGGTGTGATATGGCCTGCTTCTTTAAGCCATTCATATAGTTGATCCAAGGTTTAGCTAAGGGCGTATGTTGCTTTCTTTCAAATTTGCCTTTGGGTTTGGGAATAGCACTCTTGGCAGTGGAGGTGTGAATAGGTCAGGGTGTTTGGACTTAGATTGGTTGGGCATTGTATATGGGATAAGAAAGTTTTGAGAATTGTGGGTTCATTTGATAATAAGTAGGCATTTGGTATAGTGAAGCTTGGTAAGGCATTTGTAGTGGGTAGGGGGTGTTGGGTAAGGTGTTGGAGCTTGTGGGTAAGGTAGAGCGGATGGAGAAAAAGTTTGACAGCTTAGAGAGCTCTCTGAAGGTTGGGCCACCATCACAGCCCCTACCTCTTTCTTCTTTTGGTTCTCCACAGCTCCTTCAGATTGAGTGTTCAAGCTGATGATGTTACCATTTTTTAGGCAATCTTCAAATATTTCTTCGATCCTGATGATCTCAGAAAAACTGTTGTCTATAACTGTCAATAGTTTGTCAAGGTATTGCAGCTCTTATGCCTTAACAAAGTACTCTTTCATTTTTTGTTCTTCAATTTGAGGCCGAGCACTTACACCTTCAGCCCTCCACCTCTTAGCATACTCTCGAAAGGACTCATTGGTTTTCTTCCTCAATGCGTGCATGTAAGACTAACTGAGAGTGTTGTCTATGGTGTATCCAAATCTTTCGATGAAGCTGGAGGCCATGTCAAGCCATCCATCCCACTTCTTCACATCTTGTTCAATATACCATGTGAGGGCCTCTCCTGTGAGGCTTCTCATAAATAGCTTTATTCTAATATTCTCATTCTTCCCTACTCCTGCTAGTTTATCACAATACACGTGGAGGTGTGCCTTGGGATCCCCGGTCCCATTGTACAACTCAAACTTGGGAAGCTTATACCCTTCCGGCAATTCCACATCAAGATGAATGTACAGATCCTTATAGTTAAGACTTTTCATTCCTTTGCTTCCCTCTAATTGTCTCAGCCTCTCAACCATGTCCTGCATTATATAGTCATTCTCTGGAGTGTCAAATGCGGGTTGAGGAAAAGTGGGTGGAAGGGTTTCAACATAGATGGGATTAAGGTTATGGCTACCGGATGCATGATAGTGATATAAGTCTGGATTTTGAGGCTTTTATAGGGAGGGATAAGTAGAGTTCTTAGGATATTGAACATGGTGGGTAGGCATATATCGCAGAGTTGGGATATTTTGGTTGTTTGGGATAGGATTTGGGAGGCTTTGGACATTTGCGGGAATTTGATTCTGAGGAGGAGGCATTGGAGGGTTAGGAACACTTTGGGAATTTGGTATGGCATAGCTATTGGCTTAAAATTCAGGAGTATTCAAATTAAGAGACAGCTTGGCCAGATTGCGCACTTGCTCCTGTTCCTCTTATAAATCTAGAATCCTTTGCTCCATTTTTAGTATTATTTCGTTTTACCCAACAACACTATTCTCTTTTAGAACGAGCACCCTCTTTATCCTTTGCTTCTTTGCCTTTGAGACTTAGAGGAAGGGGAGGAGGAGAAGGAGGAGCAACTTTCAAACGGGTGTGATAAGCCAGGGTGCACAAATCAACCTATGGGAAGGGAAAAATAAAACAAAATAAAATGAACAAAAGGTGAAGAAATTAGTGTGTTAGTGATATAAAAGAATGAATTAGATTAACACATAGCAAGCACATTGTTTGACGTTTCCTATTGTGGGAGCCTCTTTTGAGCCAGAGGTAGGCCTACCGTTGTTTGAGAGTTTGAAAGATTGTGAAAAGTCATTTGAAAAAGATTTCTAATTTTCACCCTCATGACATTATGGGAAGGTGAAAGAAATGGAGGATATAACTTGATAGAAAAACTATTTGAATGATAAAGATTGTTTGACATTTTTAAATATTAGGACATTTTGTAAAACAAAAAAAAAAAAGGATGATCTCACCCTATAAAGGATTGCCTACGTATCTTGTTAGAATAAGAATCAGGCCAAACGTAGTTCGAAATTTTGAGAATTGTAGAAGTTGAATAGCAAGTGGGGATTTTGAATAGGCCCTAAGAGTGTATTGTAGGGTCCTAACATAATAAAAATTTTTAGAGTAAAGAGCTCTAAAGTGAGGGACACTAAGAGCAAGGAATGACTAAGACAATAACAACAAGATAGATAATACATACATAGAAATGCAACACATAACAAACAGTTGTGCGTCCTCTTAGGGTCGTGAATCCCTTTGGACTTTGAATGATACTAACATATAATGCATCAAGGATGCCAAGGTAACCTACATTGAATGGGACGCACATTACTTAATAAAATAAATATTTATCCAAGACCTAAAGGAAAAAAGTGGGTTTATGACAGGGTTCCCTCGAGTGGACTACTCGATAGTGGAAAATCTTGTGACTATCGACGCACCACTGATCGATCGACCCACAAGGCATTTCCCGAAGGGTGTATTAGGAAAGAACATCCGCGCTACCATGCAATCGTCCATAAAATAAAAAAAAAGTTCCAAGTGGAGGAAAGTATGAGCGAAATGCCAATTTTATAAAGCAGTAACACATAGCACATAACAAAATACAATAACATGCTTAAAAATATAAAAGTAAATAAACATTAAAGCACATAACAAACAAAAAGAGAGAGGAATGAGGTGGATAGGCATGGAGAAATAAAACACATAAAGAGGAAAAGGAGAAGAGACTAATATGTAAAAATAAATCATGATATAAATAATAAAAGGGAAATAGAGAAAGTTATTACGAAAAATAAAACAAACAAAGTAAAAGAATCTCACATAAAACATAAACTTGTAATGGTTAGAACCTAAGATCCGCAGCAGAATCATCATTCTGTCGCGCCCCATTTTTCTCGCGAAAAGCGGGATTCAACATAACCACTCTTTTTGGAATTGTTTTGAGGGAGATTGTGAAGAGTCTCCACCTAACAAATTAAGGTGCGTTAGGGCACCGGTCTAGGATACTACGAACCTATTTTGTTATTTTTGCTTAGTTCACCAAAGTTACGGGTAAGGTTTCAAATTACCTAAAAGAAGGTGTTAGGCACCTTTCGAGGTCCACAAAGATGGTTCCCGGTCGAATTCGTATTTTACGTGGGATTCTATGTGATAAGCAAAGGTCAATTATTTTATTAACTTAAATGTTAACTAAATGATAAAGTAATTAATAAACAAAAATATGTTATTTTATCATGTCTAATTATTAATTATCTAAGTGATAAAAGTTAGTAAAATATGTAAATAAGACAAGCGAGGAGAGAGAAGTGATATAAATTATAACAAAGGGAACTGCTCATGTGATAAACTAACTACGCCAAATAAACAAATTTATAAAGTAAATAACAGAACGTCAAATCAAGGAATTGTTTTGGTCTCATTCAGATCAGAACCCCAACTTGTTTAATCCTTATCCAACCCACTGGCCGAATCCTTAAACAAGTAACAATGTCAAATATCGTGTAATGTCTCTGGAGATCATCACTTCCGAATGACTACCCGTCCCACCCCATCTAGGCTGGTTGTCAAATCTAAAGGCGTTCTAAGAAAAGGATAAAACTATCGGCATTAGAATACCTATCGTCCCACTTATCGTCCAAGAGGCATTAGACTTAACTATTCTGAATTTGTGATCTAGAAAAAATAAAGCTATGTTTTTCTAAGACTCGAAGCGCGAAACAAACAGGACGCCACATAGTACATAATTATCCCAAGTTAGCCTCTTGGTTATTAAAAAAGTTGATTACGGTGATTAACATGCAAAGATAAATAATTACTTATTTTGATGTCATTACCCTATAGGCATGATATCTAAGTGTTGAACAATTGTTTAATATGACAAAAGATAATTGTTATTCATGTCTAAACAATGTGTTGTCAATTTATTAAAAGAGCATGTCAAAGTGAAGTAAATATGTCAAAGAGTTGTGCTCATGAATTTCATTGTACAAGACGTGTTGTAAGCTAATGACGGTGTAGGAAGTTAATGTTGAAAATTATAACCGACATTCATTTTAAATGTTGTGAAGTCTATTAACATGCTAAAGGTGCATTTAAATGCAAGAAAATGAATGAAAATGCAGAAATTTTCATGTTTAACATACTGAAATTTTAATATTGACATGCTGAAAGGAATTTTAACATGTGGAAGGTAATTAATATGCTAAAAAATGTCTAACTCTACCATTTTGACATGCTGAAAAATATGTTAACACACTGGAATTTTATGTTAACATGCTCTAAAAATATTGACATGCTTAATTTTGTATTAACATGCTAAAACATACAATGACATGCTTAATTCTAATGTTCAACAAGCTAAAAATGTATTAATATGTAGGAATTTAATTGTTGAAATGCTCAAAAATACTAACATGCTTAAATTTGTATTAACATGCTAAAACATACAATGACATATTAAAATCGCTTAAGCCTAATGTTTAACATGCTGAAAATTATTTAAACCTGCTGTTTAACATGCTGAAAAATATGTTAACCCGCTTGAATTTAATTTAATATGTTTAATATGCTGAAAATATATTAACATGCTTAAATCTAATTTAATATACTAACATGCTAAAGATCATGCTTAAAGTCAATTTAATGTGCTGACGTGCTAAAATATATTAATATGCTTAATGCCAATTTAATTTAGTATGTCTGTTTTAGTTAAATCCTGGAATCAAGAATTCTAAGCAGATCAATTAATAAACCATAAATTAAGTGTCTAAGTGATTCATGTGTTAATAAATCTTAGGATTGTGTGCCTAAATAATTCACGTAACACATATACAACCTAAGTTGTGTTTATCTATACTGTTCATATAGCACGTAAGTCCCTGCCCCTAAGCAGTCCCCAAATTTTATTATTACAATATAATCGTTCGTACAATAAATTACAAACTAATGAATAAATAAGAAAAAAATAAAACTAATCTACGAAAGGAACAAGACTCTCCATACCCAAAATATCACTTTAGTAGTATGTGTAAATACAACCAGTACGCCACAGTACACAAGAAAAAAATCAATACCAACACATAATCTCAAATAGTAAACACATGCAAGCATAGCAAGCGAACATCAAATAATATTTTAATTGCCCCTATTGACATGCTTTTTAATGATTTTTACAGAACAAATAATTATCACCAAAAGAAGAAAAGTAATTGCATTGAGTGGGAACTTATCGGTCGATGATAAAAAATAAGAAGAAGAAGAAGAAAATCAAGCAATCTGGGATTCAAAAAAAATAAATTGCCACCGAGAGGTCAAGATTAACGCTCCAAAAGTAAGTGCAGAAATACTAAAGTAAAATGTTTATTTGTTTAAAGCTTTAGTAGAAGAAAGTATATGTTTTTCTAATCTGTTGTAACCTGTCCCTTAAAAGGAAGAGAAGGGGATTGTTTATATAGGCTAAGGGGTTAGGAAAATCAACAATCACAAGGAAGGCCAATATTCTTGTCCCTTAATCAAACGGTTTAAGAAGGAATCAAACAATCATCCCTATTGGTCAATAAAGAAAATCTCCTTAAAATAAGATTGGCTCAATCAATTATTCAAATTTACCATAAAATAAGAGTGGCTCAAATAATTATTCTACTTTACCATAAATAAGTAAGCTGAATAAATAAAGAGATCTGTCAAAATTTTAAATGAGTGAAAACAATCATCCCAAAATATCAGAAATTGTCCATAAGTAAAATGAACAGAGTTGTCACATAACAGAAAATCTTCACTTACCATAAAAATCAAATAATTAATCGAATTAGAGACTAAAATCATGATTGAGAATTTCAAAAATATTCATTTAAGCAGACTATCAAACCATATCTAAGCATACCACAGCTGCAGAGAGAGAGTCATTCTTGTATCAATTAAAGGGAGAGGATTATTACATAACCAAAATAGACGTGCTATGATTTTCACAACCAACAAACTTACAGAATCGGTCTTAGAAAATGGAATAACAAACCACCCTAAATTTAGTCACGAATTTTAAAAAATTATGTTAATGAGAGTTTCATTGAAATTAGGCATTTCACATATGCTGATCTAAACACATAAGCAAAAAAATCAGAGTCAAATTCATCAATTAAAATCAGTTAGAGAATATGAAGGGGAAATCCACACAAAGAAATAAACCTGGACAAATTCCGAGAATCAATCATGGATTTTATTCCTTTCATTAATTGGCTAGAGTTTTAGGGAGGCGTTGAGGGTTTCAGAGCCGGTTGGAGAGGCTGGTGACTCCTCTGGTATGATGGACGACGATAGCGATGGCTGGTGATGTTGTTTTAATTGGGCGCCGGCTGCATAGCTATCAAAGGTGGTGGAGCTCATTGAAGGAGGAGAAAGGGGGAGGCGACAACTTTGGTGTTGGGGCAGAGATGCGGCTTGGTGGTTGTCGGGGTTGATGCTGCCGTTGAGTTTTTGAATGATAGCCAATATTGTGGTGCGGTGATAGGCTGATTCTTAGGGAGAGGGGGGAAATAAAGAGAGAAAGGGGAAGGGGCCGGCGATGGGAGATATAAAATAAGAAAGAAGATGCGGAGGAGGCTGCTCTGATAGTTTACCAAACATGATGGCCGGTGTTGCGGTGGTGGTTGGCCGGTGTTACGGTGGTGATTGGCTGGTGACAGCTTGGTTGTTTTAGAAAGAAGGAAGAAAGAGCGTAGAGAGAGAAAGAAGGGGGTGCAGCTGGTGAGAATTGATTATGTTTAGGGTTTGGGATTTGTTTAAAAAGGCAAGAGTTTGAAGAATTAATTTCAGTCCTTGGATCAATTTGATCCATGACTGAGATTTAAGGTAATAAGATATTTAAAATTAGGCCACAATTGAAATAAAGAATTAAAATTAAATTCAAGTGGGCAAAATCTAGGCTAAAATTGTCATAGATCGAGTTCAAATAATGGTTAGAATTTAAATAAAATTGAGAAGATAATTGAATTGACTTAGGACTGCTATTTTAATCACTATAATAATGAAAATAATAAGATGTCGCTATTAAAATAACTATGTATATAAAATTTATGCCGTTATATAGAATTATTGATAATAATAATAGAAGACAATGCATTTGTAAATCTTGAGTGTGTGTATTCACAAAAAAATAATTTAATGAAATTATGGAAAATGTCTTATTTCAATTAATAAATGGTAAAAAAAAATGATACTAAAAATTAATTAAAAAATTTGTTCATTTTTAAAATCATGAGTGTGACTTGTCGAAAATTATTGTTACCATAATAATACGTGAAAATATTAATATTAAAATTTAAATAATTTTAATAAAAATAGCAGCCTAAGAGAGCATCGGGAGGTCAAAATCGGGTGTTAACAACAACATTACATCCTGTGGCAATACCTGATGTTTTCCAACTACTTCCTTGAGTTTTCCAACTAGTGGTACAAGGACCACTTGCACTCGCATTATTTTTGGATTCAAATCCTATCTTCCAGATCCCTTTGTCAGTGTTATCTTGACTCCAACTGCTCTTACTAGATTTCCATCCATCAGCATCATTGCCTGCGCCTTTGCTCCAACTATAGGGTTTATCTTCCTGCGAGTCATTTCTTTTCTGCCATTCACCATTTTTATAAAATTGGGAATTTCTCATAAAGAATATTGAATATGATTATTTTGTGATAGTTTTGGTTTGGTTGGTCTCAACTGTTATTATAAAAATTAGCTTGTCGATCATTTTCTGCACTCCTTATTCCTCTTTTGATTGGTTGTGGCACTGGTTGACAGGTTATTTTTTCTTGCAGATCTTTTGTAACTTATCAGCTAGGAACAATGCAGCAGTGATCTTTTGAACCGTGCAGGTCACAATTTCTCATTCTTTTAATGTAAGTCTTGGTATTAGTACTTAGTTTCAAATATGTTCACTATTTGTTGTGAACTTTAACTACAATCAGGGTAATAGTGTAACAAGACAGCAGGAAAAAGTGCTCATTAACTACTATCAACTTAAGCCTCCATACAATGTCATGTGATATCTAGTACACCTAGCAAAGGGCAAAATGAAGGGTTTTCAGCTCATCTGCCTAAGAACTCTAATTTGTATTCCAGTGTACCATAATATCGAAATGAAACTTATTCCGCAGATAATAGATATTTCCCAAGAGAAGCGTATGAAATGTAGACTGCAACATGTTTATTAGTCCAAGCATGCCACTCTGGACATTTATGTATCAATGTTTTGCATCTAACTTCATAAGCATACATATAGGATTGGAGAAATTATAGATTCCAGAATCAGTAGAGGTATTAGTAATTATTTTAAATTTCTTTTTACTATGATTAAATATGGATGTTTGCCAATATATTGCAGATATGCCAAGGTTCAAGCACTTGCAGAAAAAGCAAAAATTAGATTCGACGGTATTTACATCACAAGGTACTGAATCAGCATGTCTGCCAACAAATCTGCCTCCACCAATTCAGCATGCTCCACAACCATCTCGACCAGTTTACTCAACATCACATCCATCTCCTATGGATCAATACACATCACATCGAGGTCCGACAGTTTGCCCAAAAACATAACCATCCCGACCAGTTCACTTGACATCACATCCATATCTGGTTCGTCGGGACTCATCACAACCATCTAGATCAGTTCACTATACATCACATCTGGATCTGGCAAATTAGGACTCATCACAGTCATCTTGATCAATTTATTTTACATTGCATTTGGATCCAACAAATCAGGACTCGTCACTACCAGCTCCAACAGATCGGTTGTACCCCAAATGCATTCTAGACGTGAATCAAATATGCATTGGGCCATAGACACAATAGGTAAATACTTCAGACTATTAATAAATATTCAACAAACCTTTTTAAGCAAATGTAATGTCTCTCATAGCTTCAACTAATTTCTTTTCTTATAACAGATTCAAGAAATAATGTCTAGAAATTCAAAGTAAAAGCTAAGAAAGTACTGAATTTAATAGGTGAAGAACGTATCATGGTTAATTTTGATATGTATAACGAACCATTTGGTGAAGAATGCAGCCTTATTTTGTGCTTTTGTAGAATTTTAGCGTGTGATTGCTCTTTATTTCCAATCAAATTTGAGAAATGATTGAATTTACCTATGACATACTTCAATCGTATCTTCAATCATATTATAAAGGTATAATCTCTAAATTCTAGTCATACAACTATTTTTTTATTTTTGTCTTTGAATTTTATATTTGCATGTAATAGAAAAGCTAATCAATATTTTTATTTTGAAGCCCAAATTCTTCACTGACACAGTCGAATCAGTTGCTCGACGACATGTTTCTTTATCTATTGAAAAAAAATGGATTGCAAATAAGCTTAACATGTGGAATAAAGTTGATGATCCACTTAAAAGTAAAGCTCAGATTAGGGATAAGGTGTCGGATGAGATCCCATCAGATCAATGAATTTCTTTTATTGAATACAATATTAAAGAATCAAAAAAGGTATTTATGTAAATGGATTTCTTTATAGTTGTATAATTATTTTTTTCTAATTAAAGTTCAAATATAGTTTTATAAGAAAATGCATCAAAGAAATCGTAAAAATCAAAAGAAACAGAAAATTTCTCACATCAATGTCTCCAAAGCCAATATCATAAGAAGGGCTGGAATGGTGAGTGAATTAACCTAGAATGTAATTATTCCTAAATAGTAAATTATTTTGATTATGTTTTTAATTTATAAAGGGCAGAGACTCGACAGTGGCCTGGATGAGCATAAATATACATTGCTACTCATAAGAATCAATATGGAGTATATGTTAGCAAAGAAGCAAAAGAAATATGAGTGAGTTTTACTTATGTGCCGAAGACTCTTATTGAGCAATCAAATGAATTTCTATTATTAATTTATTTAAACAACAAATTTTCTATATGTACAAAATATTGAGTCAGTTTTGAGCCAAAGCAACATAGATGAGTCTCAAGTTTTGCCAAATAATGTCGTTGATAAGGTTCTAGGGCAAGAGCACTCTGGAAGGGTGAGATGCTTGGGATTAGGAGTTGTTCCTAATAGAGTTTTTCAACAAGTTAGACCTCGTCTTAGAGGTACAAGTGCATCAAGTAGTGGGGGTTCTTGTTTGTTCCAATGTAAAAAAAACTACAATCAAATGATAAATTCTCACAATCAAATATTGAGTGCTTTGAAGGAATATATGATAATGAAAGAAGGAATGATACCAAAATAATTTGTGGGGCTCTTTGATTCTCCTTCAATAGTTTCTCCCATGGCAATAAGTAATGTTCTCTTTATTTTTTTTTTTTTATGGAATGGTTTATCAGTTGTGTAACTTGAGTTATGAATAATTGATATGCAATCTTTATGGGTGTATAGTATGTAAAATGAGCTATGATCTAGATGGATTTACTATCCTTGTTACGTTTATGTTGTGATAGAATGACTGCCTAATATAAAAGATCAAACCTTTTTTATTGATTAATTGATTTACTTTTATGTTGGAAATTCTTGTGGTTTTGGATAATTAAGCTGTGTATTTATCTGGTATAATATACATGGCGTGTTTCACTAGGTAGGTTATCTTGCACAAGATTATAAAGTTGGTATCTTAAATGACTTTTGGGTGACTGAAGTTAATAAACCATTTTGAATTGACTAAAATGGTGGTTTATGGCAGAAATTGACCTTAAAGAGATTCTTCGTCTTGCTTGTTGTTGCTATACAAATTGGTAGCTGGTATATTCTTGGTTTCATGTTTATGATTTTAGTCTATTTCGTGAAAGAGCAGTTACTGATATCACTGCAGGGTTTATCAGTGTATGATAGTGTACTACTACTGTCTTTCAGTTAATGTCGTTGCACTAACCTGTATATTCATCCCTCTTCCAAATTTTTCTTACTATGCATGATATTCTTAGTGGTTTGATTGGTTAATTGGAAAAGGTGAATGATGTAAAATAGTCCATCTCTATTCCTGAACTACTACTGAGTTATCTTCTTTGCCTCCCCTTTCTATTCCACCAGTTGTCCTTATTTTTGCTGGAGTGTTATGTGTTCATTTTCTAGTATTAGTCTATACTATTTTAAAGTTGCAAGTCTTAGAAAATTAATTCTCTGTGAATCGAGTTGCATTGGACTTTTGGTACAAGGATAACATGGATGCTTGCCACTGACTTCTGTAAAATCAGGTCTTTTACATGTTGGTAACGTTCACAAAATGCTTCAGTAGTTTTGCTTCCTCTTTTTGGACTACAAAGGGTCGGGTTTTTTAATGATAAAAAAGGGAGAAAAGGTAATAAGTGTAAAAGGAGGCTAATAGGTTAATAGACTAAAGGCCTTCATAGAAACTATCATTCGATAGAAAGATGACATATGATCTGATCTCTGTGCTTTAAAATAAATGCAATAATGTAACTTGAGAATTTGTTTCTTCTTTTTTCCTATTCTTTAAAATGAACAGCATCAAGAGTATGTATGTTGTTGCATTGTCCGTCATGTATAAAAAATACTTGGTGATAGTTAAGTGGCTTTAAACATCATTGATAGAGTGTGTTTATGGTATTTTGTAGAAATGTTTGTTTCTATTTCACCACAAAAATGTGGAGTAATGCTTTATTTTATGCAATGGAGTCTGTCAATAGTTTGAACAAAGGGTTGTTTTCCATTGAAGAGCTGTAAAACCTTTAATCAAGCTCCATTCAGTATAGTCTTTTCTTTTGTGCTTGATGGTCCTCCGCAATACTTTACTCTAGTTTCTTACCTAATCTTGTAAGCAATTTCTTTTGTGCTTGATTGCGTTGTTGTATGTTGAATGGTATTACTTGTATGTTGAATGGTACTCAGTTCCCTAATTTGATATTACATGTATGTTGAATGGTACTCAAGTTCCTAGTTTGATCAACTGATTGAGTTGTTTGAAACTGTAGCATGGAGTAGTTGTTGATTGAACTATTTATATTTATCATGATGTTTTTAGTTGTATGCAAATATAAATAAAGTAAGGACCGAAAGTTTATCTGATTGGTTTTTATACTTTGCATTTTTATGTAGCCAAGTGATGCATCTAGTGGACCCATTTTGCCCATGGATACAAGGAGACCACGTGATGATAGTAATCCTAATGCTAGTCATTGATTTTGTTACAAATAGTCTTGAATATTTAATTATGATGATGTAATTGTGTGGTTGGAGCGAATCTTAGAATATTGAAGGTTTTGTGTTTAAATTTGATATTGGATTTCGAACATACTAGTTAATATTGAAAATTTGGAGTTTAAAGATGCTAAAGATAAAAAATTAATTTTGAAGTTTAATGTTCAATATATTTTTGACATGCTTGTGAATTACAATTTTCAATTAGTCATGTTGTGTTAATGATATATGAATTAAATAAATATTGGATTGTAGTTTATGCCTAAAGGTATAATTAAATTTGAGCTAAAATTAGAATTTATAATTTGTTAGTGAAAATTGATGGGCCCCACTAAAATTTAAAAAAATGTGGAGGTTTTAAACCGCTGCAATTTTTAAATAAAAATTTATTATAAAAAAAAAAATTTAGAGTAACGGAGGTCAATTGCCGTAAAATAACTGCCGCAAATTAATTATGGCAGTCAAAAAAACTACCGTAAATTATTTGTGGTGGCTCGTATTCTGGGGGTTTTGGGAACTGTCAGAATCATAATTTGCAGGAGTTTAAAATCCCTGTAAATCTTAAAATTAACCATACAATTTTACTCATTTTTTGATAGTGAATACATAAACCATAACACCAAAAACTAGAGAAATAAAGGAGCAAAAGCACAAAAAATACAGTTATTGTTCACAGATAAAAAACAAAAGCTACAGGTCACCAAATCCAACACCACCAGTTCCTTATCAAAGATGAGATGAGAGGAACAAGCAATCCAAATATCAATTCAGTCGGACATGAAACTAAGCGGGAATCGTAATTTGAAGTTGGCCGCTAGGCTAAAATTTTGAATGAAAATCTGCTCTATTTTTCTCTTTATGGCTTGTAAAAACTCTATTATGGGTGATGAAATAAGACCTAAAGAGGTCTATATATATTCCCCATAGTAATGGGCCTATGGGCAAAAGTGGGTTGGTCTAAAATGAGGTTTATTCATATACATAGAAAGGGAAAAGATCCATAACCCAACAATTCTCCCCCTCACGACTATAAGGAGGAGACCGCCATCCCGACGATCATGCAACAATCTTCAAACTTTCCTCTTGGAGAAGCTTTAGTCATCATATTGGAACTATTATCATCCATATGAATCTTCTCAAGTTCAAGCAACTTAGAATTCAACAACTCTATTTCAATGGTATCTCACATCAATATGTTTAGACCGATCATGAAATATAGAATTCTTTCTAAGATGTATAGCACTTTGACGGTCATAATAAAGCACATACCTTTCTTGAAAACAACCAAATTCCCCCAAGAATCTCTTCATCCAAAGCAATTTTTTACAAGCTTCAACAACTATAATAAGTTCAGCTTCTATAGTAGATAGAGCAATACATTTTTACAGCCTAGATTGCTAAGACACAGCTTTACCTATAAAAGTAATCAAATACCCTGAAGTAGACTTGCGAGTGTCAACATCACTAGTCATATCTGAATCTGTATAACAATAAAGCATAGAATTTTCTGTATCAAACCACAAACTTAGATTAGAAGTGCCACAAAGATATCTCATAATCCAAATCACAATATTCCAATGTTCTTTTCCTAGATTAGAAAGAAAATGATTAACAATGCCAACAACATGAGCAATATCTAATCTTGTACAAATCATTGCATACATTAAACTACCAATGGTTGAAGTATAAGGAACTTTTTTCATATCTTGTTTCTCATGGTCACTGGAAGGACACTGCTTCATGCTCAATTAGAAATTCATAGCTAAAGACGTACTGACAACCTTGGACTTATCTATGTTGAACGTTCAAATTAATTTTTTAATGTGCTTCTCCTGTGATAACCACAACTTTTTGGCCTTTCTGTCACGGACAATCTGCATGCCAAGAATCTGTCTTGCTAGTCCTAAGTCTTTCATAGAAAAAGACTTACTCATCTCTTGCTTCAACTTCTAAATCCTACAAGCATTATGACAAAAAAATAAATATGTCATCAACATAAAAAACACAATAATAAAGTTACCATCAGAGAATTTCTTTACGAAAATACAATGATCTTAAGTAGTCTTTTTGAAGCCCACTGACTCATAAAGGAACCAAACTTTCTGTACTACTGCTTCGGGGTTTGTTTCAAACTGTTTCAAACCATACAAGCTCTTCTTCAATTTGAAACTATAATTCTCTTTTTTCATGACTTCAAAACCTTTAGGTTAATCCACAAAAAATTCTTCATCTAAGTAACCATGGAGAAAAACAATTTTAACATGCATTTGCTCAATCTCTAAATTTAGAATTACAGCTAAGCCTAGAACTACAGGAATGGATGAAATCTTCACAATAGAAGAGAATATCTCATCAAAATGAACTCTTTTTCTGATTAAATACCTTCACAACCAATCTAGCCCTATACCGTGAAATTGGGTTACCATCTTTATGCTTCACCTGAAAAACTCATCAGTTTTTCAAAGTTTTTCTATCATTAGGAAACTTAACCAAATCAAAGGTATGATTATCATGCAAAGATTTAATCTCATCTTCTACAGAATCAAACTACTTTTTTTTTCTTCACTTATCGTGACCACATCAAGACTCTCGGGTTCTCCTCGTCAGCCTAGAGTACATATTCATTGAGAGAATAATGAGATGAAGGTATTCTCTCTCCAGTAGATCGTTTGTGAGAACTTTCTGAAATATTAATAATTGGTTGCTGACCAATAATATTAACTTGTACTAGAGCATCAATAACACCATTTTGGTCATTCTATATATAATCATCATCTTCATTATCAACTTGATTTTCATCATTATGAAGATTTTCTTTAGGAGAAGTAGTCAAGGAAATTATATTGTAACGCCCCAAAGTTTTTCCTAGCTGAATTTTTGTCCCTAAAGTATCAAGCATTGACTTCTAAAATGATTTATACTTATTTCCATGTGGAATTCCTTAGATTTCAACTTTTCATTATGTAGATGATCGAATAAGTTTTTCGTTGACATAAGATTCATCCAAAACGGACACGCGGTGAAGGAGTTATGGTTAATTTTAAGTCCTAGTCATAAAACACCACCATTCCTATCCTTGGAGCATCGTGGAGAGGGCGTAAATGACTATGGTCATTTTCCAGTGAGACTCCGCGATGGTGGCGCATAGCGGAGTGGCCCAATTTCCCATTCATCAATTTCCAGTGAGCCATCGCGATAGTGGCACATTACGGTGGCCCAAAAGATCGGGTTCCCAATTTAAATTTTTCTAGTTTCATTCAGAAGTTAACAAGGGTAGTTTGAACTTTTACTAAGTCTCTTAAAACGTCCAAACAGGAGATTTAAGACATCTACAAGCATAATATACGACATTCTCAAGATTCTCCTCAAAATTAAAACTCTAGTTCATATGCTTCTCCTCCAAGAAACTCAAGATTTAACCGTGGGTTTTTGAAATTAATCAAAGATTTGGAATCTCCAAACTGTAGGCTTCAAGTATCATCCATTATTCTTCATAATCGAGGTACGCGAGATTTTTTTTAAATCTCATGGGCATAGAAATCATGATTTTAAGAAAGAGGTTTTCAGATTTATGAATACATTCATGTTTTAGAAATCTTGATGGTATTATTTTGGTCTTTTGACCTTCCCCCACGTTGATTCAAAATTGTATATATATGTATGCTTGTGTTTTAAGGTTGATGATTTAATTGAGAGCATGACTTATGTAAAATCCCTCTCTTGTTTTGATTTTCCTTTACTTATCATATGTTATAGATGTTTGGAATGCATCCTTGAAAAGCATGGTTTAAAATGTCTTGAATTGTGTTATTATTGGATTAAGATTTGGATTTCAAAAGAGAGGATAGTTGCGTTGATAAATGTTGAAAATATTCATATAATGAAAGAGTGCATGATTTTGCCAAAAGAACATGACCACCATATGTTTAAAGGATTCTTGCATAGTTTTGATTTATGCTTCAGAACATGAAATCTCTTATACTATTTGCATGTTTGGGTGGTCTGAACTATGTTTTGATGAAAGATCATGCTTATTGTACTATGGCTCAGAAATAGGACTTGCAAGTCTTGGAGTGATGACACTAATTCAGATTATGCAATGATAATTCAGAACAGAATAGAATGGATATTTGAAATCAGACTTTCAGATTTTAAGATTTAGAATGATGTATGTTTAGAAATGGTTAAAAATGGTCATAAAGAGACGTTAGGTGGTTCCCCGAAGGAGGCATGAGTTCAGACAACTCATTTCTTAAAACTATGATTTGCCGATTCGGGTATAATATATTACGCTAGCCTAGTGCCGCATGGCGTATCAGAAATAAAAACTTCAACCCTTGCGGCACACTCGGGTTGGGGGCTTCCCCACCGAGTCAATGGAGGATTTCATATAGCCCGTGGGATTTTAGAATTGTAGGGGAGTACCACCTAACTTAGAAGTAATACAAAGAACAGACAATGCATTGACAAGAATGACTTATGATTTTCAGAAAGTGCCCATGTGTTTTGAGAACTGTTTATGCATGATGTTTTAACAAATTTCTCTCCACTATTTTACTTCGATAAAACTTTTATTTATGATTAATTTGCATACCAATACATCTGTATTGACCCCCCCTCCTCCCTCCAGGTTCTGAGGCTCAGTTTAGGGGTCCAGAAAAGTAATAGATTTTATCAGACAGAGTTGCAGTGTCCAGTTGGTGAGCCTTCTTTATTCCAAAAAACATGTTTACTTTCAGACAACTATTATTAGATATGGTTTTGATCTACTGGGTCCTTGTACCAGTTTTCAGATTGTGTTAGTGATTATAAAGTAAAGATTTCGCAGACAGTTTGCAGATGTTGCTAGTTAGTTTTGGATTTCGTTCTTAAATGCTAAATTCATATCAGATTTATGACCATGATTCCGCCTTGCTATAATTTCCGTATTTCCTTGTTTATGTATGAATGGTGTATATAATTTCAAGTTAGAAGGGTGTCCAGGCCTTCATGGTTCGGGAAGCTCGTCACGGCCAGGGCCTCAATTCAGGTCATGACAAATCAACCTCAATTAGGCTCTCACTTCTTTCAGAATCAACCTTCTCAGCTTTGTCAAAATCTTCAATTATTTGGTCTTCAAAGAACAGAACATCATGGCTTCTAATGAGTTTCTTTTCAACTAGATCATACAAACAATAGCCAATTTCATCTAGACCATAACCAATAAAGATGCATTGTCTAGTTTTAACATTCAACGTTGACCTTTCATCCTTACGAACATGCACAAAGGCTTTACATTCAAAGACTCTAAGATGATCATAAAAAATATTTTTACCAGACCATATTACGTCAGGGATACCACCATCCAAAGCAATAGTAGGAGATAAATTAATAACATAAGCAGCAGTATTAAGTGCTTCTACTCCAAAAGGAATCTGACAGATTAGCATTTAAAAGCATAAATCTAATCTTTCAACTAGAGTTCTATTCATCCTTTCTACTAAACCATTTAATTGGGGAGTCTTTGGAGGAGTATTCTGATGTCGAATACACTGCTCTCTACAATATCTATCAAAAAGACCAATATATAGTCACCACCATTACCTGAGCATATGCATTTTAATTTCTTCCCTATCTGCCTCTCAACCAAGGCTTGAAAACCCTTGAACATATCAAGTACTTGATCCTTGGACTTCAAAGAAAATACCCAGAATTTGCGAGAATGATCATTTATAAAAGTCACAAAGTAAAGTGAACCACCATGAGACCTTACTTTAAAAGGACCACACAAATCAGTACCAACTTTATCAAATCAAGCTTTCTTGAAGGCGGATGACTCTGAAAAGAAATTATTTTCTGTTTACCAGCTAATCAATGAACACACTTCTTCAACTTTGTTTGTTTCACTCCATAAAGTAAATTTTTCTTAGCCAAACTATCAATTTTCTTCTCACTCATATGACTCAGCCTTCTACCTCATAACTCTAATGAAGTATCATTCTGAGCCTCTAGAAGTGAAGTCCTAATATGCGTACAAGTTAGGCAACTTATCACCTCGATCAACAACTATTTAACATCTAGTAAGCCTCCACTAGCCAGCACCAAGGGTGTTAATATAACCCGCATCATCAAGGCTCCCTACAGAAATCAGATTCAGACAAACATCTAGAGCATGCTTAATATTTTTTGAGAACTAATCTCGAACCATTTTTATTATTCAAACAAACAGTACCAACATCAAATGCTTAAACTTCATTATTATTGTACATTTTCAATAATCCAAAATTACCTAAAGTATAAGAAGAAAATAATTTCTTCTTTGGCGTAACATGAGAAGTAGCACTAGAATCCACAAATTAGCTAGACTCATAACAGACAAGATTAATGACATTCTCACCACAAGCAATAAGCATATCATCATTAGCAACAACAGCAACATGATTTTCATTATCGCCTTCTTTCTTTTGTCGTCTTGTATCTTTATTATGCTTCTAACAATATTTCATGATATGCCTATTTTTGTTGCAATAGTCATATGTAATATTCTTAAATTTGGACTTCAACTTACTTCTACTTTTATCTCTATCATTAGGACCTCTAGACTTGTTTCTCCTCCTCTCTTCAGTAACCAAAATATCAAAGTGTGAAGATGAAGAAGATAAAGTCTGAGATTTTCTGTTCATCTCTTCATTTAAGCCACCACTCTTAGCATATTTTACAGTTACAACACCACTGAAAGCACAATTGGTCAAAAAACTCGAAGAGTTTTGTAAGATTCTATTAGAGTATTAAGAAGACAAAATCCTTAAATTTATTCATCGAACTTACGCCCATTCCGAACAGATGGTCACGGACGCCCTGAAAATCATTTATATAACCAGAAATAGGACTGCCCTCTTTATACCTAATATTCATCAATTGCTTAAGTAGGGACAACTTGTTATTGCCAGTCTTTGAAGCATAAAGTGTCTCAAGCTTGTCCCACAAATTTTTGACATGTATCACATTCACAATATCATTTCTAACATGATCTTCAGCCCATTATATGATATAGCCACAAGTCTGTAGGTGCTCAAATTCCTAATCTTCATCTGTAATGGACTGAGGTTTATTAGACACAAATACAGGCAAACACATTTTCTTAACAAACAAAAGATCTTTCATCTTGCCTTTCCAAGTATGATAATTATTACCATTCAAACACACCATTTTTCTTATATTTGCCTCCATTATTCAAATCAAAAAATCAATAACAACCAATGCTTTGATACCACGTTGTTTGAAAAGACAAGAACACTATAAAAATGCACGGCAGAGTAGCAGCGGAAGAATACCCAAGTGTAAACTTTCTCTTTTAATTTGAACCAAAATAAAACAAACTAACCCAAGCACAATGGTAATAAGGCAAAAAATAAATCAACCAAGAAAATACGACAAGGCAAGAATAAAATCAATCATAGAGAAATCAAATTTACGTAGAAAATTCTTCGATGTGAAGAGTAAAAAACTGCGGGATCAAACCTCCATTATAATCACCACGAGCTACAATGATGTCATCCAAATGGCCACTAAACAAGTGTCAAACAATGAGCAACAATACATAAACCACAATACCAAAAACTAGAAAAATAAAGGAGCAAAAGCACCAAAAATGCAGCTATTGTTCACGGATGAAAAATAGGAGCTACAGGTCACCAAATCTAACTTCATCAAATTCTAATCAAAGATGAAATGAGAGGAACAAGTTATCCAAAAACTAACTCAGTCGGACAAGAAACAAAGCGGAAATCGCAATTTAAAATTGGTTGTCAGGGCAGAAATTTTCAGCGAAAATATGCTCTATTTTTCTCTCCATGGCTGTCAAAAACTCTTTTGTGGATGATGAAATAAGACCTAAAGAGGTATTTATGTATGCTCCATAGTAATGGGCCTATGGGCAAAAGTGGGTTGGTCTAAATTGGACGTTATTCATCCACATAGGAAGGAAAAAAGATCCATAACCCAATAATCAATTCATGCCATGAGAGAGAGATCTTGTTTGGGAACGCCGGCCTGGCCACAGGTTTGTTGCAATAGCCTGCCACGCTGGGCGACATTATCTTCAGTCTCCCGATGCAATTGGGCAATTTTAGAATGAGAAAGGCCAACAAGAATCTCGTTGGACGATTTATTTTTTCTTTTTTGTTTTGATAATTGTATTGTATACTACTGGTTATACGTAATCGAATATATAATACAACAATGACTCTATACATATCGTCCCAAATAAACTAATATGAAACGAAGAAAGTAGTAGATTGGAATTTATTTTGCACAACTTTTTACATAAAATTGGATGAAAAGAAAGAAAGTAATTAACTCACCAGCATGATCATTAGCTGGACAATTTACCCATGCACTACAATTATAGTCCATATGATTAAGTGTATTTAAGTAGCTTGGCTATGCACCATAATTATATATTTCCATATATTATTACTCATGATCATTAGCTGGAGAATTTACCCATGCACCACAATTATAGTCCATATGATTAAGTGTGTTTAAGTAGCTTGGCTATGCACCATAATTATATACTTCCATATATTATTATTTTTCATTTCATGTTCAATATTAGTTGGATAAGTAGCTTGCTATGCACCACAACGTCGACCCTCCCTAATGATACCAACTCCATCCATACTTGGAACTCAAATCCAAGACTTTTTAATTAAATATGAAAAAGTATTAACCGCTCCACCAAAAATTGTTATTGGTCAATTATATATATAGGTATTTTCTTGTACAAGAAATAGGCCTTTAATTTATTGGCACCATGTGAAATAGTATATGAATGGTCCACAAGGTTTTAATCCCGCAAGTTATTGCAAGCTGGAAGTGGGTGTATAATATAATATGCTTTTATAAAGAATTATAAGCAATCCCTGTAGAATAATTAATTAAAGAAAAAAACATATAAAAAGAAAGACAGAGAATATGGAAGCATTTATTTTGTTGGATGAAAAAGTTGGGAAGATGAGAAAATTATGAGTTATTTTTTTCTTCTTTTAGATGGAGAAAATACTGTCACATGAATGTTTTTTCTTGTTTATATAAAGAGGAGTCATTTTGAACTAAGAATGTGGAGGCATTTAATTGTGTTTGGGTGAAAAAGTGGGAAATTATGAAAAAAAAAATAGTCAAATATGTCCACAAGAGGTTTTTTTCTTGAGATATATATCATTTTTATACGTTAATTATCAGTAAGTTTTAATTTTAATTTTTATACTATATAGCTAAGCATATTGAACCTTCCGTTAGTGGAAGCGATGGTACACTTTTCATCTTTCTGCTTGTGACTCTTTACAAATTTACCGAATTATCAATCGTTAAAGTTAAGAATGTGTTGTTACTTGATATTTGAGGCTAATATATGTCCAGAAACATATTTTCTGCATAATGAAACCAAAAATACCCCTTTTTATACATACGTATTAGATATCATACGAACCAAAATAAAAATTTGCTCATCAGAAATCACTTAGCAAAAGTAACATAGGTAAGTCTTCCTCTATGCATATGAAAATAACAATGCATTCAATGAACATTGGAAAAGAAAAAAAGCGGGCTTCACTAGTTGTTTATTTCAAGCAATGAAAAATTGAAACAAAGGACAGTGAAAAATATTTCTGAGAAATGTGAATTTTTGAGTTATGTGAATATGAGTGTTGTTGGAGTGGGGGTGGAAGCATAAGTCACATTTGTCATTTTCCGAAAAATGACTTCGCTTGGTCCATGAGGGAAGTCATTTTCCCTCAAATAGAGGAAAATGAGTTATCTTGGAAAATGTTTTCTTAATATTTTACTACAATCAAATAAGGAAAAATAGGAAAACATTTTTCCATCGTATCAAACACACCAAATGCTAATAATAGAGTAAGTTTAAATTTTGTGATAATTCAATCATTGTATTAGTATTTAGTGTCACGTTAATAAGTTTTTCTAAACAAATTGTTATTCCTATTATTTTATATTAATTAAAAGTGTTTGATTTAAACTTTTTTTCTTTCATTAAAAAAATTATACTTTAGATAAAATCGTCTTTTTTACCACAATATTTTGACCAAAACTTTTTCCAATACATGCAAGAAAAAATAGGAAATCTTTTCCTAAAAAAGAGCCTGGCCGACTTTTTCTATCAAAAAAGACATCCAAAATATTATGTCCAAAAAAATAGACAAACAAACCTTTTCCAAACAAAATCCTCTTGATTGACTTTTCCTAAACAAAACTGATCGTTTCTATTTAGTACTTAAGGAGTATGTATGATAAATAAAAGAACTCACCGGATGAGAAAGAAAAGAGTTCGTCTAGTCCTTCGAAGAAGGAGATGCTGAAATTCTTATAACAAATCCCAGGTCTACTTAATTTTCAAGAATAGGTTGTTTCTATTGTAAAAAAGGCAGCCCGGTGCACTAAAGCTATCGCTATGCGCGGTTTCTGGGGAAGGGTCCCACCACAAGGGTGTATCGTACGCAGTCTTACCTTGCATTTCTGGCAGAGGCTATTTACAAGGCTTGAACCCATGACCTTCTGGTCACGTGGCAGCAATTTACCAGTTTGTATTCTTGACTTATATTTGTTAAATAACTTGACTTATAGTATCAATTATTGCTCTAAGTACTAAGTTTGTATTCTTTCATGGCGCTATATGATTAGGGGTAGTTTGATAGGCAGAACGGTATAAGGAATAATATCTTATAAATTTATCTTATCATGCCATTACATGAGATAGTAGTACATATAAAATAATCTCGAAATTTATTATAATAGCTATAAATTTTTAAAGTTAATAGTTTACTTCGTATGTTTTTAGAAACTATCTTTTCTTCTCATCGTTAGTTTTTATGTACGTATTTCAGACATAACGCTCAAAGTAAGAAGAAAAATTAAGATGAAAAAATATTTTTAAAAAAAAAGTGAGCATAGATATTAAAAGTGTACAATACCATAGACTCGATTGAAGGCATTAACTAGAGAATATTTTGATAAGTACTCACTTTGAAAACTTATTTTGAGGGTTAGACACCTTTGATTTATCTTTTAAGGTTAGGGTTTGAAAGGGGTAAAAAGTGGGCTAGGGTTGTGGGGTCTTGGACTTCCTTAACATTTTTAAAACTTGGAAAAAAATACAACTTTTTAAAAAATACAACATGGTCCCCTTTATTAATTTTTTAAATATTTATTATAATCATTTAATATTTTTAACTACATTTCTCTCTCCTCAAAACCTTCCTTCTCCCGATTTTAGTTCATATATTTCGAAAAAAACAATTTGCACGATTCTTGCTTCCTCAAGCGAAATTTTTCAGTTTTTTTTGCTCAGGTAAGTCTAATTTTCTTTCCCAATCAGTTTTAGATCCATTTTAGTAATTTTTTTCGATGATGTTTTGTGTTGGGTTCTTCGATTTTGACAAAAATTGCACTGTTCTTCGTTGAATTGGTCAAAAATTGAGTGTTTTTAGTTAACATTGTCGATTCCACATGTTTAATCGTGTTTTTATTTGGATAATGAGTAAAAAAAATTATATTTTTGTACTTATATTGCGTATTAATTTTAAATTTTTTGTACCGAATTGGACTCATTTTAATGGTGTTCTTGCTGTTGTGAACTACACTGCCAATATCTGGTGAAGTTGGAACTTGGTTTGCATGTTTGATGTGAGACATCTTTCCGTTTTTTTAATAGACCAGTGGTCGATAGATCAACCACTACAGATTTATTTTTGCTACATTTTTTCATTTTTATTAATAGATCAGTGGTCGATAAATTGACCACTACAGATTCATTTTTTTGCTGTAGATCATAAATGGTGAGAAGAGTTCATAGAGCAGTTAAAAGGCCTGTTTCCACTGCTTCTAGCAGTAGGAAGCGCAAAGTCAAAGAAGTTTTGAAAACTTCCAAGAGGAAAAAACTCATAGTCGATGAATTGGAGTTAGAAATCAAATAAAAAGTCCTTGTCGATATTTTCGAATATGACGAAAGTAGTGCACATGAGAGTGAGGATGCTGAGGATAGCGAAGGTAGAAGTGAGGGGGAAAGCGAAGAAGAAAGTGAAAGTGATAGCGAAAAATGTGAGGATAGGAGAAATAGCGAAGACGGGAAGGAGAATCCCCTATCCTTGCCAATTTGTGCGAGAGATATCTTCGTTAAGTGGTATGGCCTAACAACCTGGATGAATGACCTAGGTTCTTTTCCTGCAAAGATTTTGGTGAGACTAAGAATGGCGGTGTATCGAGAGTTTAGACGGATTCTTGTTGAACAAAAGTTGTATTCTGATTTTAAAAAGACATGTTTCGGACACTTGAGGCATATGGCAGAATATTTTAAGTTTAATGGACAGATGGTCCATTATATGTTGCTGCGACGTATAAAAAATCAGAAAAAACTGTACGAAATTTGATTCTGTGTTAACGGAAATCCATCTTGTTTCGGCTTAAAGGAATTTGCTTTGATTGCGGGGCTAAATTGTTCAGCATATTCCCGTGAATCAAAAATGAACAAAGTCCTCCAAAATGGAGAAAACTTTCATTTTAAGGTGACGAATAACAAAAGCATTACTGCTGCAAAGTTGATTAGTCTGATGAAAGGTAATAGGCTGAATAATCAATAAAAGTCAAAGTTTGCTTTGGTTTGGTTCATGCACGCGATGCTGTTGGTAAAAGACCCATCAAAGAAGGTGAATTCGGACCACATCAAGTTGGCGGCTGATTTAGAATTCTTCAGGAGGTGGGGGGTGGGTATCCATGGGGAAAAGAGTCCTTTGGGCTGACCTTGACCTATCTAAAAAAGAAGACCGATTTGCTCAAGCAGAAAGAAGCTTTTGTCGAGAGAAATAATGCATCGTACGTGTTATTTGGCTTTTCCTGGGCGTTTCTGGTACTTAGAATCTACCATCTTATTGATTTATCATAGACTCCTACATATTTATGCAATAATACATAGTCACTGTAGATTTACTTATGCTTTTATTGATTGCAGGTTTTGATATATGAGGTCTTTCCTCATCTGGGGAGGTACACCGGCAAGTCGTTGGATTCTCTTCTGCCCATTCCCTATCTTCTTAGAAGGCATACGTCGAAGTGCGACAACATAATGGAAGGCGACCCATTTGGGTGGCCACCATTATGTTCCAAGTCCATCACTCGTTTGTGATCATGATGGTTCAAGTGGACTCAAAACTGTACCAGACACTTCTAATGACGATGACCTATGCGAGTGGGTTACTTTACTCGAGAAAAGTCTAGTGGATATTGTATCTTTTGTTAGAGATGAGAGACTCAAGAGAATCGAGAAGAATAAGAAGAAGCAACAAGATACGGGTAAATTAATTGATTTTTTGCTCTTCTAATTTAATTTTTCTGTATATTTTTTGTAATCCTTTCAAAACAATGTAGTGCACCTCGATAGTTCTCGTCGTGCCGACATTAAGTAAACCTTGAAGAACTTGCAGTCGCAGTGACGGACATTGCTATAGCATATGAAAAAGTTGAAAAAAAATATAAAACAGAAGAGGAGAATGCAGCAGATGAAGAAGATGCGAAGAAGAAAGAGAAGAAGGAGAAAAGGGAGAAGGAGAAGGAGTAGAAGGAGAGAAGGAGAAGGAGAAGGAGGA
>NC_061121.1:218709527-219006539 GCF_002878395.1 Capsicum annuum
GTTGAGATATGGCTTGCAAGTCTGGGTATGACGATACCTTTTTTGATTTTCCTAAAACATAATAAGAGAGAAACAATTATAAGAAGAAGATATGTTTTAAAGAGTCTAAAATTGGGCTTAAGAGAGTTAGATAGTTACCCGAAGAAGGAACGAGTTAGATGATTCATTGCCTAAAATCGTGATTTGCTGACACTAGTTCATGTTGCCCTAAAAGGGTGATTGTATGCTAACGACGGCCCTGTGGAGTGGTAGAGATGCAGAAACTCCAACCCTTGTTGCAAACATAGGTTGGGGGCTTAGCCACCGAGTCAAGAGGGAATTCCATATAGCCCATGGAATTATATATTATAGGGTGTACCGTCTAGCTCAAAAGAGAAATAAAGAGTATAGTTATGATTCCAGAAAGATGTTTTAAAAGTTATCAGATTATACCCAGGTGTTTTCAAATGTTTTATGCCAACATATTTTTATGAAATTGTCTCACCTATGTTGTATAAAAATGTATTTTTGTTTTTGGATTGTTCTACATACCAGTATATTTATATTGACCCCCTATATTTCAGGATCTGAGGCTTAGTCTCGGGGTCCTATTAAGCAGTAGATTGGTTCATTAGAAGTTTACAATTGGTGAGCCTCCCTTATTTCGGAAGGCCTTGTTCTATAAAACATTGTCATTAATTTTAATTCAGGGTCCAACCAAGGGCCTTGTCGTGGTTTTTAGACAGATTTTGTTTTTGTATTGTTAGAGATTTCATAGAATGGTGTTAGATGTTTTAAATGTTTAGAAACTCATATTAGTATTGTTCAGTAATAAAAATAAGATGACCATGTTTCCTCTTTGTTGTGTTTTTCCATAATTCTTTATGGTATATGAATTAAGCATATGATTTCATATTAGAAGAACCTCAGGCATACATGGTTCGGAATGTCCCTCACGACTAGGGCCCCTTGCTTGAGTCGTGAAAAACTTGGTATCAGAGTATGGTTTATGGTCTCAGGGTATCTGCAAAGTCGCATCGGGTATAGTCCTTTTTATGAGTGTGTAGCGCACCACACTTATAAAGAGGAAACTACTAGGTGTTTAGGAATATCTCTCTTTCTTCATGATCTAGATCATTTTATTGTGTTGTCCATATGGAAGTTATCCAAATTCCTTCTTTACTTGAATTTTATTAGCCATGTCTCATTGTCGAGTTGATTAAATTGTAGAAGCTTAGAGTCTAAATGATATGGTCCTTTCTAATTTAGACATAAACGATTATGAAATTGCACAAGGACTTGAGAAAAGTCCATAAGTTATTTAAAGTGTATTGATTTAAGATTATACTCCTATCTACATCAATCGTGTGTTTGAGCCTAAGGTATGGAGTGTATTTAATCTTTTTTTCTAAAACCCTTGTTGCAGATGGCATGCTTAAGGGTAATGATGTGCAGCAGAATATTAGAATATTATTTTCCACCTGAGTAGTAGTATGTGATAAAGTGTCATAACCTATGTGTTTTAAGATCGTCTAGAAGTTAGTGATATGAAGTCACAAGATTAGAAGTCAGAATTAGGGTGATATTTGCATAAAGAAGCTAGTTTAGTTACATAACCATTGATTGAGGGGCGGGTTTCAATTTTATAGAGATAGACTAATGAGGTAGCAATATTTGTAGATTCTATGGTAGTCTATGAAGGAAGAGGCTGGCTATGATAATTATTTATATGAAATATGAAAGGATCTCAGAATGGATAGTTATGGTAGTTGTATAAATCAACTATAGGCTATGAATGGAAAGGGGTAGTTTAGTAATTAAATTATGGGTAGAGACTTATTGGTGTAAAGGGTATTTGAAGGTAGTCTAAATGTATGCATGGGTAAGTAAATATGATGTGAGGAAGTTGAATATGTTTATAATATCATAATGGAATATAATATAAGATTAAGATTGGCTATCCCTATTATATGACTTTACCCCCTTGATTGTCTTTTCTCTAGCCGTTTTAAACTAGTACTATGTGTAAGAAGGTATGTAGTAGATTTGAGGTGTAGTAGTAATGCCATGGAGAGGATTAAATTATGGGCCATAGTTAAGTGAAATAATATAGATAGGTTGATATTTATATTCGATTGATTAGTATAGTATATGGCATGCTCTATCTGATTGGTGTTGCTAGACAATAGGCTTGAACTTTAAATGTGGATTGTGGTGGTGAGAATAGTAGCTTAAGGTTAATGATGCATGTTTTGTTGGAATGAAATAGTGGGCTTGATATGAGGTGTGAAATCACCTAGGTTGGCAACTTGCAGAATAAGAAATGGGAAATTGTGATATATATATATATATATATATATATATATATATATAGGCATGAGGATTAGTGTTAAAAATAATGAATTGTGGTTGAGTCGTTAAGTTGATAAGGGCACAGGTATATAAGGAAAAGTTGAACCCCAAGGTAGCATGTTTTTAGATAAGTTGTTATGTGTATGAGTGTCACGTGTACCTAGATTTCATTCTTGAATCTTGTAGTATGGACAAGTCTGGGGAGTTGTTGTATAGAGTTATTTAGAGTTAAATTAAGGAAATATAGGTAGTCAATGTGGGCCTTGGGAATTGTTTTACAAATTTTGTTAAGTTGTAAGTTATGTGATTAGAGGTGAGATGCTAGTATCCTAGGAAGTTGAAGATAGAGCGGTAAGTGTTAAGAGGTATGGATGTCCAAGCCTAAGATAATGTCAGTCATAAGGCAATGACTTTAGGGGTTGGAGAAAGTTATGATTAGTATCCCTGAAGAGGAAGGTACTAGAAAGAAATTTGTGTGATTTTCTTAAAATTATTGAGGGGAGTTGTGTTCATGAGTATATTGACCCTCCCATTATTTTGATAGTTGTGGTTATAGATTTGATGAGGGAATATGTCCGCAGGTCTAGGATTGTGACTTTGATCTAAAGGGGAGATGGTGAATTAAGGTAGTTTCCAAATTTTATCAGTGTGGCAAGTTGTCGGGAAGAGTCATGATAAACATATTCCTACTCAAGCATGTTCCTCCAACTTTAGTTTAAGAGGTTATTCTACCAATGTCTTATGTATTCAAGTGCCGCCTCATACAAGGATGCCAAGCTCGAGACCAGTCATACATATCCAAGCTCGGGAGTTACAAAAACGCCAAAATATGTTCATGTCCATGGTCGTGTGTGAATGTGTTGTTTCTATGTCTAAGGGACTATATGTATTGGTGTGCGAAGAGGGACCTTGAAGTGTGGTCGCACCTTGGGAACATATAGAGAGTATGTTGGATGCAGGACCGATCTGCCCCTGATCTGTAGCCAATCTGCTGAAGCAAATGCAACACATATTAAACCAATGTAGTCTGCTCCTGACCTATGGCCAATCTGCTGCCAATCTACTGAAATAGCTGCAGCGCAGGCCAAGGTCGATTGGATGGAAGTTTAGTCAAGGGTCAAGGGCAAGGGTTTCATTTATCACTCACTTTGTATTTCACTATATAAACAACATGTTAGGGTTATTTCTCGGTAGTTCATTGATGATATTTTGAGACTTCAAAACCTTGTAATATTTTGAACTTCTCGCTTTCATTAGAGAGGTCCAAAACTGAAACTCACAAGTAGAGTGATACTTGTGTTGTATCTTGGCTAGAAACTAGGATCTTAGGGTTCATTGAGTTCTTCTTGGTCCAAGTAAAAGTTTGGTGTTAACATTCATTAATCTTAGGGTCCTTACATGTTGTTAGAGTTCTTAGATTCTTGAATATTGTATGTCAAACTATCAATCCATCTCTATTGTTATCATTGTGTCATTGTTGATCTTTGAAGAAAAGTGAAGCCATGTGGGGATCTTTCGATTCACTCGCTCTCCTGTTAACTTATTGTTCTTTTTGATAACTTCATCTTCTTGTTCTAAAAATGTGATATTGAAGTCTAGTGAAGTCGTGTGTGGCATATTTTGATTCACTAGCACATTTTTATTCACTTTTTGTTCTTGTGTTGGCTTGAATCTCATGATACACACTTAGCCTTGTAGCATTTGATGTCCAAGCTCAAGGCTTGGTTTTATCACTACAAAACCAATCCCAAAAGTGTGTTTTTGAAAGTCTTGGCCAAAAATGGTTGTTATATCTTGTGACACCCCGAAATTTGGGTCCTGGGATGTCACACGGTGCTTAGGGGTGCAAGTGACCCCAAGCTAACCCTCCTACTTGCATAACTCATAAACAACTGGATAAAATGCTTAAATATATATAAAGTTAGCAAAAATATAGAACTTCTTTGAACTTTATCAATATAAACATGAACTTTACAAGATTACAACTCTACTTTTACAAATGAAATTGAAACAGAATACATCAACTTCTACTGACTGTCTACGAAGCCTCTACTGGTACTGAATTCAAATAGATGGGTCATGAACCCCAACTACCCAATTTCAATACGACTAAAGTAAGAAAATAAAACACTTCTCAAACTGTATAACTGATTTATGCCCTCAAATCAAAAGGACTCATCACCTGCTGACTGGAAGCTGCGAACTAACAGATGCGGTATCTGCGCTATAACTTGTACCTACATTATAAGGCACTGCAGCATATAGAAATATATGGGGATTAGTACTTTAAGGAATGTACTGAGTATGTTGGGGTGCAATGCAACATTATAAATAATATCATAAATGATTATGAAAATCATGCATGCTGACGATAACAACTTTCTTTGATTGAATTAACTACAACATATTCCTTGTAAATCATCAATAGTAATACAAATAAATCTCATAAATCATTATATTTAACTCAAAATCTTTAAATCATGACTTAGAGTGACTCGGTAACTCATGAAACATGAACTCTTATGAACTTGGGAGTTTCTTATAACAGACATAACACACCATGTGAGCCGGATGGAGTCCAACGTATTGCTCTCCTAAGGAGAGAACCGCATATTGGTGGGAGTGTCGTACTCTTGCCAGGAAGTACAACCTCAATTTCACAATCACAATCCCACAATCGGCCTTTGGCCCACAATTATCAACATCAATCCTACGGTGGCACGTTGTTTCGAGGAAATACTGAATTTCTCGCTTGGTGCTAAATACTCCTCCCAGACTCAGCTCAGAAAATGTTAGGAAATCCACCTAATCAATATCAATTCATGGGTCCATTATAAAGACCAAATAATAAATATATATCTCATCGGTAAATCATATACAACTGTGGATTACTAACTCGACTCAAAATCAAACAATATTTCTCAACATCAAAATGTATCAATTCATTTAGTCATGGCAACATCAATAACTTTGAGGAAATATCAAGACTCATTGTAACAACTCAATCTTATGAATCAATATACTCAATAATTCAATTTGTCATAAGGAAGCTTAAAGCTTGACACATGTCTTGAAAGCACTTGAAATACCAACTCATGGTAGAACATGAAATTCACAATATTAAATATCAAGTCATAATTTGGAAGTTGTAAAATAATCATGTATCAAAAACTTCAAGAAAACATCATAGAACTCATTCTTGACTCTCAAGCTCAAATATCAATGTATATATATATATATATATATATATTCAATAATAAAAATTCTCATAGAAAAGCTTAAATCATGACTCTTATCTCAAATCATTCGAAAATCATCAACTCATAATAATAATATTCAACTCATGGCATAAGTTCTCAATTTAAGAAATAAAATGATGAAATTGCCATGTGTATCGATCTTGAATAGCTCAAATATCATAAATCATTAATAAAGTAATTTGGGTGTAAACCTACTTTGCAAAATCATTGATTTCAATAGTAGAAATTAAATCTTTGGGCACAAGAACGAAAGAAGTGTTCTTGTTCAAACCCCACATACCTTGATTATGGATTTGAATGGAGAAACTTGTTATAGACTCCTTTTCCACTTCTTGAGTTAGGGTTCTTGATGCTTCTGACTTGGGTACCTTGAATCTTGAACTAATTTATAAAATCTATGGTTGGATTCTTGATGTTCTTGGAAAATTTGGATTGAATTTTTAAGAGAGAAACCCTAGTATTCTTGATGAAATGGAAGACGAATGAAGTTTTCTACTTTACTTGGATATATATAGAGGGTCAAAATGGATGGAAAAGACCAAAATACCCTTTTAAAAATGCCCCTTAATTGCTGAAAAAAAATGGCTGACGACATCCGTGATAGGCCGTCAGACCCGTGATAGGCCCTCACGAAATGTCATCACAAAAGGTGAATTTTTTGATTTTCGGCCTAAGGATGACGATGTCGTCATAAATGTCATCAGAAAGTGACGACATCGTCAGAAATGGGGTCAGAAACGTGACAGCCCATCAGAACCGTCGTCACCGTTTTCCAGCTTGACCATGTTGGAGTTAAATGGGCATAACTCTTTGCTCCGATATCGGATTTTGGCAAAATTAGTATCGTTGGAAAGCTTATTCAATTATATATTTGTTGATAGGTGATGATATCAAAAATTATAAGTAATTATAGATATTATCATTTGAATTTGACTATACCAATATCCTTCACAAGAACTCAATCGATAAGGAATGTTTTCATTCGCCCAATAGTTAGGACATATTTAAGGCATTAATACACATCATCCTTGATTATAAAACAACCAAAGAACTATAATTTATCTCTCAATAGATTGATTCATGGTTTCACTATTGGTTAGAGTCTCAGAGAATTACAAAATGGCTCTAACTTCCTCACCGGGTGTCCGATTCGGGTGAATCTTATGTCGATGGATAGCTTGTCCAATTCTCCACATGATCGAGAGTAGAATTTAGGGAAATAAAACATGATATAAAAAATTAATTTGGAAGTCATTCATATTCACTCAAAAGATGGATTTAGGCTTAAGAAATGATCGGGGTATTACATATCTACAATAATTTTACTTGTCTAGTTTGTTTATTGTGTTGATTTCTTTTTCATCAACACAAAAAGTGTCTAAATGTAAGTTGATCTTAACATATTGACATTTCTATTGCGGACTTGAAGTGGTAGTATGATGAACTTGAAGTATGCCGAGTTGTGTGTTGTTGTTGCTTGACGTTCAAAGTGGGTTGTTGTTGGTGAATTATGGTTCTGTTCTTGAAGTATTGCTGTGGTATTCATCCTAATCTTCTCCTCATCTCATTTATTGACCACTATAAAGGCTAACATAGATCCAAAAAGGTCGCAAGACAAAGTTGTAAAGTTATTTGTGAGAAGACTTGCCAATATCACTTCCTTGACTTAACAACCACTTTTTTCTTAAAACAAGGAGCCTAGTCTTATGGAACTAGTAACTTCAAGCCTCAGCGTTTTGAGTTGGAAGAAGTTGAAAAGTTACAAGACTTTACTTTCCCTCCAAAAGAAAATCCATCCATTACAAAATTGTGAAGAATAAGGCTTCAAGTTGATGAAGAAAATGTATGGACCCGTGACCAATACCATGCTGCCACATCACCTTACTCGATATTCACATCATTAATTAAGCTCAATATGGATATTCTAGTTTCTAATTATTGATTCTTAGTTTCTTCTAATTGACTCGAGAACTAATTAGCAAACTAGTACATTCCTACTAGGTTGTCAATTAGTCCTTTGAAGCATTTGTGTCATCGTTTGTTTGTGTGCTTTTGTCATTTGAATACTTTGTAACTCCCTGACTCTAGTCTGATGGGAATTCTTTGAGTTTTAAACAAGAATCCACTCTGGACAAAATCATACTTAAACTTTAAGGATTCATTAGTTACTAGCCAATCTACAATACTTGTGGAGCTCGAGTGTGAGTGATCCGAGAGAGTGTGGGTGAGGAAATGATTTTAAACTAACTTATTTGTTGGTTGTGTAGGTGATACCTTGAAAATGAAGGGAACCACATCTTAAACTGTGGATTCTAAAAAAATGTAGAATATGGGGGTTACTCTTGAGTCTATGACCTGAACTCTTGAAAGGTTGAGTATAAAAGTTGGAGCCATAAGGGTAGAAGTGACAACTATTAGTAGGAGGTTAGAACAAGCGGAGATTCAAAGGAACTCTTACCCTTCTACTCCTCGACATGTCTCATTAAGTGGATATGATAGAAAATTCTCCGCCACCGTTACTCCTAAAACATTGCCACAATTACCAAATCCTTCACAAGCTACACTAAATGCCGCAAGCCAAACCACTCATAACCCCTTAAACCGAGACTCCAATAGACCAACCCATTCCCAAAATCCTCAAGTTCCACAAGAGTGACTTAGGTGCCCAATACCTTCACTAAATCCAAACCCTCCCTTCCAAGCTCCACTAAACCAAATACCACCACCTCCATAAAACCCAATCCCTCCAAATCAAGTTCTAACTATCCAAAACCATCCCGTCCACTTTGAGGAATATGATAGAGAGGATTATGAAGGGTGTGGATCCTTTTACAATGCTTACATGAGGGAGGAAAAGATAAGAGAGGGCGTATGGATCCAAGAAGATACCAAGGATATAGATAAAGGGGAAACCAACACCAAAAGAGAGACGTAGGCATCAATACCATCAAATTGATCCTACCTATCTTTAAGGGTGAAAGTGACCCCGTGGTGTATCTTACTTAGGAGTCGGCATATGATAAAGTGTTTCAAGTGAAAGATATCTCAGAAGAGAAGAAGATTTGTTATGCCATAGCTCAATTTGAAGGCTATGCTAACACATGGTAGGAATATATCAAATGGTTTGGTAATGAATATATTGTTGGACAACCACCACCTTGGTTTAGGTTGAGGTACCTAATAAGGAAACGGTACCTTCTCAAGAGTTATAACCATGAGTTGCTTGCTATATTGTACAATTTGCGGCAAGGGAATTGAAGTGTTATGGAATATTATGATGAGTTTCAACAACTCATGTTGAAACTTGATCATCAGGGGAACAAATTATTCATGACATCATTCCATTCAAGTGTGGGTTGAACAAAGAGATCTCTACTCATTTGACATTTCACAAGTTTGATATCGTCGAAGGTATTTTCCAAATGGCTCTTGATATAAAAAGGGAACTTAAAGATAGGTCATCATTCAAAGCAAAGGGACAATCAATCTTGGGTTGGCTGAAGGGCAAGGATATGGTTCAATCCTCTTTGGGTTAGCCTAAAAACAAGGACCAACCCACCTCTACTAGGCTGCCCGAGTCCAAAATAGTCCAAAAAATCCCTCCGAGGCAAGAAGCTCACAAGTATCCTAATCCTAAAGGGTTCCAATTCTTCAAGTGCCAAGGTTGGGGGCATAAAGCTAACGAATGCCCTAACCAATACAACATAATCCTTTGGAAAGGTAGAGTGTATTTTCTTAGTAAAGAAGTGGGTATTGAGGTTGATAAGATCAACGCTGAGCCACAAGATAGAGAGACGGTCAAAAGGTAGCCACATAATGATGATGATGATTGTGAGGATGTTTATCCGCAAGAAGGGGAGTGCATGGTCCCAAACTTTGTAGTGAGACGTTTCATGATTAGTAAGGCGATAGATGATCCTAGCCAATGGGAGAATATATTCTATACTAAATGTCTTGTGAAGGAAAGTGTGTGTACTATGGTGATAGATAGTGGAAGTTGTGCAAATGTGGTTAGTGTTGCAACGGTGAAATTCCTGAAATTGTCGACTACACCTCACACTAGTCCTTACAAGTTGCAATGGCTAAATGAATGTGGCGAGTTAAAGGTCACAAGGCAATATGTGATACGTTTTAAGCTATCCAACTACCATTACAAGGTTCTTTGTGATGCGATACCAATGAAAGCTTGTAACTTGTTGTAAGGAAGGCCTTGGCAATACGTTAGGTCAACCAAACATGATGGAAGGTCCAATCGGTATACACTTGAGAAAGATGGTTGAAAGGTCGCTCTTTATCCATTATTGCCTTCTCAAGTGAATGAATTACACCAAAAGAAGTGATAATTAAGGGAAAATAGAAAGAAGGCCAAGAGTGAGGGAAAAGAAAGGGAATCTGAGAAAGAGAGAGTAGGGGAAGCTGAGGGGTCCCTAAATTCTAAGGATCACAGGAGCTTGGTGATGCTGGCTAGGAGGAAGGAACAATTTATGGATGATGACAAGGAAACTCTGATGCTTCTCTTGGCTCATTGTTTTATTACTAACCCTACTAACATTTCCATTTCTCCTTCCATTTCTTATGTTTTGCAGGATTATGAGGATCTATTCCCAAAGACATTGCTGAAGGGATTGCCTCCACTTTGGGGTATTGAGCACCAAATTGATTTTGTGTTGGGCTTGAAATTAGCCAACAAACCAGTATATTGAATCAACACTACGGATACCAAGAAATTGCAATGCCAAGTTAAGGAACTTCTCAACAAAGGGTACATAAAGGAGAGTATGTGCCCTTGTGCGATCCCAGTGCTACTAGTTCCCAGGAATGATGGGACTTAGCGTATGTGTGTTGATTGTCGATCCATCAACAAGTTAATGGAAAAATATCATCACGCTATTCCTAAACTAGATGATATGCTAGATGAATTGAGTGGTTCGTGTTTGTTTTCTAAAATTAATTTAAGGAGTGGCTATCACAAATTCGTTTGCAATCGGGTGATGAATGGAAAATCGCCTTCAAAACCAAATTTTGTCTCTATGAATGGTCGGTTATGTTATTTAGCTTAAAAAATGTTCTAAGTACTTTCACGAGGCTAATGAATCATGTGATGAAGCCATTTATTGGAAATTTTATTGTTGTTTACTTTGGTGATGTATTGGTATATAGTAGGTCCTTAGATGAGCATCTAAAGTATTTACAATGTGTGTTCGATGTCCTCGAAAAGGAGAAGTTATATGCTAATCTAAAAAATTATTTTTTGGTTTCCATGAGGTTGTATTTCTTGGGTTTGTGGTAAGCTTAAGAGGGGTCGAAGTGGATAAATCTAAGAATGACGCCATTAAAAATTGGCCAACTTCCAAAAACGTATATGAAGAGAGAAGCTTCCATGGGTTGGCTAGTTTTTATAGACATTTTGTAAAAGGATTTAGCACTATTGTCACCCCTTTGACCAAAGTTATTAAATTGGATCGGCCTTTCAAGTGGAGAGATGAACAAGCTAAGGCCTTCGAGGACTTGAAAGCTATGCTCATCTCAACCCCATTGCTACAATTACCGAATTTTGATAAGACTTTTGAGGTCAAATGTAATGCTAGGAAAGTCGGCATAGGCGCAATTTTAATGCAAGAATTGAAGCCTATTACCTACTTTAGCGAAAAGCTCAAAGGATCAATTCTAAACTACTCTACATACGATTTAGAGTAGTATGCCTTTATTAGAGCCTTGGCCACTTGGCAACATTACTTGTGGCCTATAGAATTCATGATCCGAACGGATCATGAATCATTACAAAATCTACGGGCACAAGATAAGTTTAATCGATGGCATACCAAATGGATTGAGTTTCTTAAAACTTTTCCTTATGTGATTCATTACAAAAAGGGTAAGGACAATGTGGTGGCTGATGTTTTGTCTCAAAAACATGTTCTAGTGTCTACTTTGTCATCTAAGTTAATAGGCTTTGAGAGTCTCAAATCTTTGTGTCCCAAGTACCCTCACTTTGCTCTTGTTTATAGGGAAAGTGAAGAGTTGGATAGGGATGGATGGATTTCGGCTAGGGGTCCCGACCCCTATGCCAAGTTTGACGACTACTTGTTAAAAGGAAGACGATTGTGTGTACCTTCTAGCTCGTGCAGAGAGTTATTTGTGAGGGAAGCACACGATGGCAGTCTTATGGGTCATTTTCTTATTGATAAGAACCTCAGAATCTCGGAGGAGCAATTCTATTGGCCTAAAATGAACAAGGACATGGCAAGAATTTGTGGACAATGTGTGGAATGCAAATGAGCCAAATCTCGGCTCCTACCTCACTTTTTCTACATCCCACTTCCCACTCCTCTACATCCTTGGCTTGGTATATCTATGGATTTTGTTTTGGGATTACCGAGGACTAGACGAGGTAGGGATAGCATTTTTGTTGTCGTTGATTGATTTTCTAAGATGGCACACATATTTCTTGTTCGAAAAGTGAAGATGCATCAAATGTGTCCTCTTTGTTTGTTAAAAATATTGTGAAATTGCATGGTGTTCCAAGGACTATTGTGAGTGATGGGAACTCTAAGTTCTTTAGTTAATGTGGGGTAGGCTTGGTAGAAGGTTGTTATTTTCTACATCTTGCCACCCAAAAAATAATGGACAAACCGAGGTTGTCAATAGAACCTTGGGTTTTATATTGCGGTCAATAGTTAAGGGAAAAATGACTTCTTTGGAGGAACACTTACCTTTGGTGGAATTTGCATACAATCGTGTTATACATTCAAGCACGGGCATGACATCCTTTGAATATGTAGATGGCCTAAACCCCCTAAGCCCTTTGGATCTCACTCCTTTTCCAAGTAACCTTATGACTAGCCTAGATGGAAGCAAGAAAGTTGCTGCCATGAAAAGGCAAAATAAAAGGGTACGGCTCAAGCTTGAAAACAATAACAAAGATGTTTCTAAGCGGGCCAACAAAGGAAGGAAAAATATTATTCTTGAACTGGGAGATTGGGTTTGGGTTCACCTTTAGAAGGATAGGTTTTTGTCCCAATGGAAAACCAAATTAATGTCGAGAGGTGATATTCCCTTTCAAGTGCTTTAAATAATCAATGACAACACCTAAAAAATCGACCTTCCCCGGAATATCAAGTGCACAACACCTTCAACATTTGTGATCTCTTTCCTATTGCCACGGTTGAGGATGAGCAACCATTAAGTTTAAGGTCGAACTCACTCCAAGATGGAGAGGATGATGCAAGGATGCCAAGATCGAGACCATTCATGCGTAGCCAAGCTCAGGATTTATAAAAACTCCAAAGTATGTTCATGTCCAAGGTCGTTCGTGAATGTGTTATTTCTACGTCTAAGGTACTACATGTATTGGTCTGTGAAGAAGGACCTTGAAGTATGGTCACACCTTGGGCGCATATAGAGAGCATGTTGGATGCAAGACTGATCTGCCCCTAATCAGTGGCTAATCTATTGCCAATCTACTAAAGCAAATACAACACATATCAAACCAGTATAGTCTGCTCCTGACCTGCGACCAATCTGCTGCTAATCTGCTGAAGCAGATGCAGTATAGGCCAAGGCATATTGGATGGAATTTCAGTCAAGGGCTAAGGTCAATGGAGTCATTTATCACTCATTTTGTATTTCACTATATAAACAACATGTTAGGGTAATTTCTGGGTATTTCATTGATGATATTTTGAGACTTTAAACACTTGTAATATTTTGAAATTCTCTCTTCCATTAGAGAGGTCCAAAATATAAACTCATACGTAGAGTGATACTTGTGTTGTATCTTGGTTAGAAACTAGGATCTTAGAGTTTATTAAGTTTCTCTTGGTCCAAGTAAGAATTTGGTGTTAATATTCATTAATATTAGGGTCCTTACATGTTGTTAGGGTTCTTAGATTCTTGAATATTGTATTTCAAACTATCTATCTATCTCTATTGTTATCATTGTGTCGTTGTTGATCTTTGAAGACAAGTGAATCCATGTGGGGATCTTTCGATTCACTAGCTCTCTTGTTAAATTGTTGTTCTTGTTGTTAACTTCATCTTCTTGTTCTAAAAATGTGATATTGAAGTCTAGTGAAGCCGTGTATGGCATATTTCGATTCACTAGCACATTTTTATTCACTTGTTGTTCTTGTGTTGGCTTGAATCTCATGATACACACTTAGTCTTGTATTATTTGGTGTCAAAGCTCAACGCTTGGTTTTGTCACAACAAAACCAATCTCAAAAGTGTGTTTTTGAAAGTCTTGGCCGAAAATGGTCGTTATATCTACAAAAATTTTACTTGTCTAGTTTGTTTCTTGTGTTGATTTCTTTCTCATCAACACAAAATGTGTCTAAAGCTAAGTTGAGCTTAACATATTGGCGTTGCTATTGTGGACTTGAAGTGGTAGAATGATGAACTTGAAGTAGGCCGAGTTGTGTGTTGTTGTTGCTTAACGTTTAAAATAGGTTTTTGTTGGTGAATTAATGTTCTGTTCTTGAAGTATTATTGTGGTATTCATCTTGATCTTCTCCTCATCTCATGTCTTAACCACTATAAAGGCTAACATACATCCAAAAAGGTTACAAGATAAAGTTGTAAGGTTGTTTGTGAGAAGACTTGCCAACATCACTTCCTTGACTTAACAACCACTTTTCCTTAAAACAAGGAGACTTGTCTTGTGGAACTAGTAACTTCAAGCTTCAGAAGTTGAAAAGTTACAATACTTTACTTTGCATCCCAAAGCAAAGTCATACATTACAAAATTGTGAAGATTAAGGATTCAAGTTGATGAACAAAATGTATGGACCCGTGACCAATACCATGCTGCCACATCACCTTACTCAATATTCATGTCATTAATTAAGCTCAATATGGATATTCTAGTTTCTAATTATTGATTCTTAGTTTCTTTTAATTGACTTGAGAACTAATTAGCAAACTAGTACATTCCTACTAGGTTGTCAATTAGTCCTTTGAAGCATTCGTGTCATCATTTGTTTGTGTGCTTTGTTGTTTGAATACGTTGTAACTCCCTAAATCAAGTCCAATGGGAATTCTTTGAGTTTCAAATAAGAATCCACTCTGGACAAGATCATACTCAAACCTTAAGGATTCATTAGTTACTATCCAATCTACAACACTTATGGAGCTCGAGTGTGAGTGATCCGAGAGAGTATGGGTGAGGAGAGATTTTTAAGCTAACTTGTTCGTTGGTTGTGTAGGTGATACCTTGGCAATGGAGGGAACCACATCTCAATCATGGATTCTAAAAAAATGTAGAATATGGGGGTTACTCTTGAGTCAATGACCTGAATTCTTGAAAGCTTGAGTACAAAAGTTGGAGCCATAAGGGGAGAAGTGACAACTATTAGTAGGAGGTTAGAAAAAGCGGAGAGTCAAAGAAACTCTTGACCTTCTACTCCTCGACATGTCTTGTTAAGTGGACATGTAGAAATTTCTCCGCCACCGTTACTCCCAAAACATTGCCATAATTACCAAATCCTTCACAAGCTCCACTAAATAATGCAAGCCAAACCATTCATAACCCCTTAAACTAAGACTCCAATAGACCAACCCGTTTCCAAACTTCTCAAGTTCTGCAAGAGGGACTTAGGCACCAAATACTTCAACTAAATCCAAACCCTCCCTTCTAAGCTCTACTATACGAAATACCACCATCTCCACAAAACCCAATCCCTCTAAATCAAGTTCCAAATATCCAAAACCATCCCGTCCACTTTGAGGCATATGGTAGAGAGGATTATAAAGGGTATGAATCCTTTGACGATGCTTACATGAGGGAGGAGGAGATAAGAAGGGGGTGTATGGAACCAAAAAGATACCGATGATATGGAGAAAGGGGAAATCAACACCAAGAGAGAGACGTAGGCATCAATACCATAAAATTGATCCTACCTATCTTTATGGTTAAAAATGACCCCGAGGTGTATCTTGCTTGGGAGTCGGGATGTGATAAAGTATTTCAAGTGAAATTTATCTCAGAAGAGAAGAAGAGTTGTTATGCCATAGCTGAATTTGAAGGCTATGCTATCACATGGTAGGAATACATCAAACGGTTTGGTAATGAATAAATTGATGGACAACCACCACCTTGGTTTTGGTTGAGGTACCTAATAAGGAAACGATACCTTCTCAAGAGTTATCACCATGAGTTCCATGCTATATTGTACAACTTGCAGCAAGGGAATCAAAGTGTTATGGAATATTATGATGAGTTTCAACAACTCATTTTGAAACTTGATAATCGGGGAAACAAATTAGTCATGACATCATTTAGTTCAAGTGTGGGTTGAACTAAGAGATCTCCACTCATTTGACATTTCACAAGTTTGATACTATTGAAAGTATTTTCCAAACGGCTCTTGAGATGGAAAGGAAACTTAAAGATAGGTCGTCATTTAAAGCAAAGGGACAATCAATCTAGGGTTGGCCAAAGGGCAAGGATATGGTTCAATCCTCTTTGGGTTAGCCTAAAAACAAGGACCAACCCGCCTCTACTAGGCTGCCCGAGTCCAAAATAGTCCATAAAATCCCCCCGAGGCAAAAAGCTCACATGTATCCTAATCCTAAAGGGTTCCAATTCTTCAAGTGCCAAGGTTGGGGACATAAAGCAAACGAATTCCCTAACCGACGCAATATAATCCTTAGGGAAGGTAGATTATATTTCCTTGGTAAAGAAGTGGGTATTGAGGTTGATAAGATCGAGGCTAAGCCACAAGATAGAGAGATGGTCAAGAGGGAGCCACATGATGATGATGATGATTGTGAGGATGCTTATCTGCAAGAAGGGGAGTGAATGGTCCCAAACTTTGTAGTGAGGCATTTCATGATTAGTAAGGTGATAGATGATCCTAGCCAATGGGAGAATCTATTCCATACTAAATGTCTTTTGAAGAAAAGTATGTGTACTATGGTGATAGATAATTGAAGTTATGCGAATGTGGTTAGTGTTTCAATGGTGAACTTCTTGAAATTGCTAACTACACCTAACACTAGTCCTTACAAGTTGCAATGGCTGAATTGATGAGGTGAATTAAAGGTCACAAGGAAATGTGTGATACGATTTAAGGTAGGCAACTACCATGATGAGGTTCTTTGTGACGTGATACAAATACAAGCTTGTCATTTGTTGTTAGGAAGGCCTTGGCAATATGATAGGTCAACAAAACATGATGGAAGGTCCAATCGGTATACACTTGAGAAAGATGGCCGAAAGGTCGCTCTTCATCCATTATTGCCTTCTCAAGTGAATGAATTACACACCAAGTTGTGGGAATTGAGGGAAAATAGAAAGAAGACTGAGAGTGAGGGGAAACGAAGGAAATTCGAGAGAGAGAGAGTAGGGGAAACCGAGGGGTCCCTAAATTCTAAAAGGCATGGAAGCATGGTGATGATGTCTAGGAGGAAGGAACTATTTGTTGATCATGACGAGGTCACTCTAATACTTTTTTTGGCTCATTATTTTAATACTAAACCCGCTAATATTTCCATTTCTCCTTCTATTTCTTATGTTTTCCAGGATTATGAGGATGTCTTCCCAAAGATATTACTGAAGGGATTGCCTCCACTTTGGGGTATTGAACACCAAATTGATTTTGTGTTGGGCTTACAATTGCCAAAAGAACCGGCTTATTGAATCAACCATACGGATACAAAGGAATTACAATGCCAAGTGTAGGAACTTCTCAACAAAGGGTACATTTAGGAGAGTATAAGCCCTTGTTTGATCCCAGTGTTACTAGTTTCCAAGAAAGATAGGACTTAGCGTATATCTATTGATTGTCGAGCCATTAACAAGATAATGGCAAAATATTATCACGCTATTCTTAAACTAGATGATATGCTTGTGAATTGAGTGGTTCGTGTTTTTTTTCTAAAATTGATTTGAGGAGTGGCTATCACCAAATTTGTATGCAATTGGGTGATGAATGGAAAACCACCTTCAAGACCAAATTTGGTCTCTATGAATGGATGGTTATGCCATTCGGCCTAACAAATGCTCCAAGTACTTTCATGAGGCTAATGAATCATGTGATGAAGCCATTTATCAGAAATTTTATTGTTGTTTACTTTGGTGATGTATTGGTGTATAGTAGGTCCTTAGATGAGCATGTAAAGCATTTACAATATTTGTTTGATGTCCTCCAAAATAAGAAGTTATATGCTAATCTGGAAAATTATTCTTTTAGTGTCCATGAGGTTGTATTTCTTGGGTTTTTGGTAAGCTCAAGAGGGGTCAAAGTGCATAAATCTAAGATTAATGCCATTAAAAATTGGCCAACTCCCAAAACCATACGTGATGTGAGAAGTATCCATGGGTTGGCTAGTTTTTATAGACATTTTGTAAAAGGATTTAGCACTATTGTCACCCCTTTGACCAAAGTTATTAAATTGGATCGGCCTTTCAAGTGGAGAGATGAACAAGCTAAGGCCTTCGAGGACTTGAAAGCTATGCTCATCTCGACCCCATTGCTACAATTACCGAATTTTTATAAGACTTTTGAGGTCGAATGTAATGCTAGGAAAGTCGGCATAGGTGCGATTTTAATGCAAGAATTGAAGCCTATTGCCTACTTTAGCGAAAAGCTCAAAGGAGCAACTCTAAACTACTCTACGTACGATTTAGAGTTGTATGCCTTAATTAGAGCCTTGGCCACTTGGAAGTATTACTTGTGGCCTACAGAATTTGTGATCCGAATAGATCATGAATCGTTAAAGAATCTACGGGCATAAGTCAAACTTAACCGATGGCATGCCAAATGGATTGAGTTTCTTGAAACTTTCCCTTATGTGATTCATTACAAAAAGGGTAAGGACAATGTGGTGGCCGATGTTTTGTCTCAAAAATATGTTCTTGTGTGTACTTTGTCATCTAAGTTGATGGGTTTTAAGAGTCTCAAATCTTTGTATCCTAAGTACCCTCACTTCGCTCTTATTTATAGGGAAAGTGAAGAGTTATATTGGGATGGATGTGTTTCGGCTAGGGGTCCCAGCCTTATGCCAAATTTGATGACTACTAGTTTAAACAAAGATGATTGTGTGTACCTTCTAGCTCGTGCAGAGAGTTAAGACCCTCGGAATCTTTGAGGAGCAATTCTAATGGCCTAAAATGCACAAGGACATGGTAAGAATTTGTGGCCAATATGTAGAATGCAAAGGTGCCAAATCTTAGCTCCTACCTCATGACTTATACACCCCACTTGCCATTCTTCTACGTCCTTGGCTTGGTATATCTATGGATTTTGTGTTGGGATTGACGAGGACTAGACGAGGTAGGGATAGTATTTTTATTATCCTTGATCGATTTTTTAAGATGACACACTTTATTCCTTGTTCTAAAAGTAAAGATACATCAAGTGTGTCCTCTTTTTTTGTTAAAAATATTGTGAAATTTCATGGTGTTCCAAGGACTGTTGTGAGTGATGGGAACTCTAAGTTCTTTAGTCAATGTGGGGTAGGCTTGGCAGAAGTTTGTTATTTTCTATATCTTAACACCAAAAACCAATGGCCAAACCCAGGTTGTCAATAGAACCTTGGGTTCTATGTTGGGGTTAATGGTTAAGGGAAAAATGACTTCTTGGGAGGAACACTTACCTTTGGTGGAATTTGCATACAATCGTGTTATACATTTAAGCATGGGCATGACATCCTTTGAATGTGTAGATCTCCTAAACCCCCGAACCCCTTTGGATCTCACTCCTTTGCCAAGTAACCTTATGAATAGCCTAGATGAAAGAAATAAAGCCGAGGCCATAAAAAGGCTAAATGGAAAGGTACGGCTCAAGCTTCAAAAGAAGATACAAGACGTTGCTAAGCGAGCCAACAAAAGGAGGAAGAAGATTGTTCTTAAACTGGGAGATTGGGTTTGGGTTCACCTTTGGAAGGATAGGTTTCTGTCCCAATGAACAACCAAATTGATGTCGAGAGGTGATGGTCCCTTTCAAGTGCTTGGAAGAATCAATAACAACACCTAAAAATCAACCTTCCCCCGAAATATCAAGTGCACAACACCTTCAATGTTTGAGATCTCTCGCCTATTGCCACAGTTGAGGATAAGCAACCATCAAGTTTGAGGTCAAACTCCCTTCAATAGGGAGAGGATGATGTAAGGATGCCAAGCTCGAGACCATTCACGTGTAGCCAAGCTTGGGAGTTATAAAAACTCTAAAGTATTTTCATGTCCATGGTCGTGTATGAATGTATTATTTCCATGTCTAAGGGACTATATATATTGGTGTGTGAAGAGGGACCTTGAAGTGTGGTTGCACCTTGGGCGCATATGGAGAGTATGTTGGACGCAGGACTGATCTGCCCTTGATCGATAGTCAATCTGCTACCAATCTATAAAAGCTGATGCAACATATATCAAACCAATGTAGTCTGCTCCTGACCTGTGGCCAATCTGCTGAAGCAGTTGCAGCACAGGCCAAGGTAGATTGTATGGGATTTCAGTCAAGGGCCAAGGCAAGGGAGTCATTTATCACTCATTTTGTATTTCTCTATATAAAAAACATGTTAGGGTTATTTCTAGGTAGTTCATTAATGAGATTTTGAGAATTCAAACACTTGTAATATTTTGAAATTCTCTCTTCCATTTGAGAGGTCCAAAACTGAAACTCATAAATATACAGATACTTGTGTTATATCTTGGTTAGAAACTAGGATCTTGGGATTCATTGAGTTCCTCTTGGTCCAAGTAAGAGTTTGATGTTAACATTCATTAATCTTAGGGTCCTTACATGTTGTTAGGGTTCTTAGATTCTTGAATATTGTATGTAAAACTATCTATCCATCTCTTTTGTTTTCATTGTGTTGTTGTTTATCTTTGAATACTAGTGAATTCGTGTGGGGCTCTTTTGATTCACTTGCTCTCATTTTAACTTGTTGTTTCTTTTGTTAACTTCATCTTCTTGTTCTAAAAATGTGATATTGAAGTCTAGTGAAGTCGTGTGTGGCATATTTTAATTTACTATCACATTGTTATTGATCTTATTATTTTTATGTTGGCTTGAGTCTTACGATACACACTTAGTCTTGTATCACTGCCTATGTCTAAGGACTGAGTTTTTATGTAAATCATGTAATGTTCTGACTTTCATGTATTCAAGCTCTATGTAATGATCTTTATGATCCATAAATTTGTGTCTCAAATCATGCAGGGTTCTAAGGAACTCTGTTTTCATATGTTACTAATTCATTTTATGTTCGAATTAGCTACAATGATGGAGTTGTTCGAACTCATGACTATTTTAGCTCTGAAAATGAGAAGCGATAGCTTTGAGTAAAAGTCCTTGTCTTAATTGTTGACTTCATGAATTCCTAACTTATGTTATACGACTCGTGATGTAAGAGCTTATGTTTCTTACTATGGCATGTCCTAAGCACTCATGTTGTGTTGTGTTTTTTCCAAACGACTCTCTACTTATGATCCAGACACTTTATATATGAAGCACTTCGTGTCTTTCTTATCGTATCTTCACCTCATGTCCCACCTTGAGTAGTGCAACAAGTATATGTTATAATCTAACAGTGTTACTTCTATTTATGATATTTGTGCTCGGGTCCCTTAATGACCCTCCATATGTTAGTATGATGGTGGTTGTGGAAGCGTAATAATGTATTAGGTAGGGGAGAAGATGTTCTTGAAGGTGAAATTTTTTATATGAATTCTTAAGTTAAAGTAATAGGAGAAGAAGGAAGAAGGAGATGAACTTTCGTTATGTGAAATAGTTAGAAAGGAGATGTGTGGCAAATATTTTTTAGAGAGTGATTAAATTTGCTAGTCTTAGTGGGGTGATCCATAAAGTGGGTGTAGTAATGATAGGTTTGAATGTTGTCAATAATGAAAACTCAAACCAATATGTTATATGGTTGGGACTCTTTGATTTAAGACCTAAGGGTGTTTGATGATAGTTATAAGGTGAGAAAATATTCTTAATGGGATGTAGAGTACAGGTCCCGTAGCTTAAGTTAGCACCTTGTTACTTTGAGTTAGACTTCAACATAAAAGAACTTTGTAGTGGGATTCAAACTCTTGTGGTTAGATGTGTGATGGGAGAATTGTAAGATAAAAGTATGAAGTATGCTATTTATTGTTTAGGGCATAGACGAGTAGTGTCTCTAAGTTTAACTCTATTTATTGTACCTTGTAAGGTAGAGAATGTTTCTAATCCTATGTCCCACAAAAACCTTATTTCATGATTAGTACCAAAGTAAAATCAGACCTAATAAACTCATACCATATGTTGTGATGATTATGATCCCTAGAACTCATGTGCAAGGTCATCTCTATGTCAATTCTTAGTATCTCACGCTTCATGCTTTACATGTTTCACTAGGGGTTATCATGAAGCTCTTTGATGCCTTTGCATAGTTTGTTGAGGAAAAAATGTTCAATGAGAGGTTATGTTCCTTATTCCATACTTTTATAGATTTAATAAGTCCCTACCCATCATTCGGGGATGAATGATCCCTAGGGGAAGATAATGTAATACCCTGCACTTTTGGGCTAAAGTTGAACCATCTTTTCAAAGTATATGGACCCAAATCCAATAGTGTATAGTTAGAAATAAGTGTGAATTATATTTTCTTAGAGTGGAAACATCCTTGGAGATGAATATACACCATAAGAATCTCCTAGCTCAAAAGTTATGTTGAGCACTTCCCTATCGATTGATTTTTAGTTGACAACTTTACATAGGTCAACTTCCATCTAATGTTTCTACTAATGTATAAAGATTCATGTGGCCTACTATATATCGAGTTAAATCCCTTCGAGTCTTCTTTCCAGCATCTCTAACCGTTCGACAATCTTAGTCTTGAGTCAAAAGTTTGAGTGTTTGAATAAGGCACTATATAAGCTAAGGTGATGGGCAAGGCTCCGCCCACGTTATAGCTATGCCAAGGGCTAGGAGCCGCCCACTTGGTGTTAAGACATGGGTTGGGCAATGCCCACCTAATGTTTTACGGTATAGGGGCTCCGTTTGTAAGTTATTTCAATGGCAACAAAGTCTTTTGACACCACATAACTGTACCTAAACATCATTACACAGAATTAAGGCTCCCAAATATGTTTTAACTCAATCAAATCCCTAATTTATCTTCTAAAGCACAAGAGGAGAGAAACCAACTTAGGGTTTACACTTACAAGTTTAAAGGATCAATCTTTTCATGATTTCTTCATCATTAAGGTATGTGGGAATATCCTAAGTTACATGACATGGATTTACTATTTTTAAACAAGCTTTAAGGAATATATATGTATGAAAACAAAAATTGATTTCAAGATCTTTAATGAACATGCATTGACAACTTCATGGTTTAATAAAGTCTCGTAAAGATTTGTGGTTTAATACCCTAAGGTTGAGACATTTTTTTTTAGGTCATGTGATACTAAGTTGTGAAGATAAATGAGAGTATGTTTTATGTAAATCCTTCTCTTACAATGGAGTTCATTGTTTTCATATGTTGTGAGTAGATTTTATAGGTTGTCAAAAGCTTGAATTTGAAGGTTTAGCATTACATACATATTGTACTATTTTGATGATATAATGGAAGAGTGTTTTACTTGGTTTATAAGCATACATGTTTCCAATTGAAGATTGCAAATGTTTAATAAAACAAGATGACCACTATAGAGAAAGTGTTGAAGAGAGATACTTTGTTTTCATATGTTTTGAAAGATGAATTTTTGTTGATTATTAGATCTTTTAGGTGGTCAACAATCCATTTTTGAAATTAAAAGAAAGAGGTAGTAGAGATGTTGAGCTATGGTTTGCAAGTCTGGGTATGACTATACCCTTTTTGATATGCCAAAACAGAATAAGAAATAAACAATTAAAACAATTAAAGAGTCTAAAATTGGGCTTAAGAGAGTTAGATGGTTACTCGAAGAAGGCACGAGTTAGATTACTCATTGCCCAAAATTGTGATTTACCCAACACGGGTTTATGTTGCCCTGAAAGGGAAATTGTACCCTGGCGATGGCCCTGTGGCGTAGTAAAGATGCAGAGACTCCAACACTTGCAGTAAACTTGGATTGGGGGCTTGGCCGCTGAGTAGAGGGTGGATTCCATATATCCCGTGGAATTATAGATTGTAAGGTGTACCATCTAGCTCAGAAGAGAAATACAGAATAGAGTTATGATTCCAGAAAGATGTTTTGAATGCTATTAGATTATGCCCATATGTTTTCATATATTTTATACCGACATATTTTTATGAAATTCTCTCACCTATGTTGTATTAAAATGTATTTTTATTTTTCGATTATTCTACGTACAAGTATATTTGTATTGACCCCCTATATTTCAGGATCTAAGGCTTAGTCCTAGGGTCCCGCTAAGCAGTAGATTGGCTTATCAGAAGTTTACAATTGGTGAGCCTCTCTTATTTCGGAAGGCCTTGTTCTATGAAACATAGTCATTGATTTTAATTCACTGTACTATCGAGGGCCTTGTCTCGATTTTCAGACAGATGTTGTTTTCGTATTGTTAGAGATTTTGCAGACTGGTGTTAGATGTTTTGAATGTTTATGAACTCTTCTTTAGTTTCTAAGGTGAAAGAAAAGAAGGACAGAGATCCCAGTTTAGCTAAGCTGAAAGAGTTAGTCAGAGACCAGAAAGTACAGGTTTTCTCCCAAGAGGAGATGGTGTGTTGCATTGCCAGGGTAGGCTATGTGTGCCATGTGTAGAGATCGTGAGATAGCGAATTCTTGCCGAAGTGCATGGTGAGAGTTACTCCATTCATCCAGGGTCCACTAAGATGTACCGTAATTTGTGGGAAGTCTATTAGTGGAGTAGGATAAAGAGAGACCTTGCAGAATTTATGGCTAAGTGCTCTACTTATCAGTAGGTGAAGATTGAGCACCAAAATCCTAGTGGTTCCATGCAGGAGTTCAGTATTCCCACATGAAAGTGGGAAGAAGTGAACATAGACTTCGTGACGGGTTTGCCTCGTACTCATCATCAGCACGATTTGATTTTGTTCGTTGCAGACAGGATGACCAAGTCCGCCCATTTTTTGCTAGTCCATACCTCCTATTCAGCTGAGGACTATGCCAGGCTCTATATCAGAGAGTTGGTTAGGTTACACGGTGTCCCATTGTCCATTATTTTAGATAGAGGTATGCAGTTCACCTCTTACTTTTGGAAATCTTTTCAGAAGGGTCTTGGTACCCAAGTACATCTCAGCACAACCTTCTACCCTCAGATACATGGTCAAGCAGAAAGGACCATTCAGACTTTAGAAGATATGTTGAGAGAGTGTGTCATTGACTTTAAGGGTAGTTGGGATGACCACTTACCTTTGATTGAGTTCATGTATAATAAGAACTATGATTCTAGAATTCAGATGTCTCCATTTGAGGCTCTTTATGGTAGAATATGTAGGTATCCCATTTGTTGGTTTAAAGTAGGTAAGGCCGTGGTAGTGGGTCCTAACTTGGTTTTTGATGCGTAGCTCATCAGAGAGAAGCTTAAGGAAGCCCAGATCCAACAAAAATCTTATGCAGATGTGAGAAGGAAAGATCTTGAATTTGAGATTAGTGATTATGTGTATTTGAAAATCTCTCCCATGAAAGGGGTGAAGAGGTTTGGTAAGAAGGTGAAGCTTAGTCCCTTATATGTTGGTCCTTATAGGATTCTGAGTCATTTTGGAAAGGTAGCCTATGAACTTGAGTTTCCTGAGACTTAGCATCAGTGCACCCATTATTTCATATCTCCTTGCTAAAGAAGTACATAGGTAACCCAGTAGTTGTAGTCCCCGTAGAGAGTGTATATGTTCAGAATACTCTCTCTTACAAAGAAGTCCCAATCGAAATCCTTGATTGTTAGACTCGAAGACTAAGGAACAAAGAATTTCCCTTCATCAAAGTTCTTTGGAAGAATTAGTCTGTTGAGGGAGCCACTTAGGAAGAAGAAGCAAACTTACGAACCAAGTAACCTCATCTCTTCTCTGCAAACTCAAACTCAGCCTAATGTTACAGTCTTCCTTAGGTTTACTCTATTCCATGATTAGATTGATCTGCATATCATTCATGCATTCATGGATCAGTTCAGTCATGTGTCATATCTAAAGATTCAATCATGTGTCAGTTATTCATGTCAGTATAGTCTTAGTACCTCAGTGCATCTCAGCTTAATCGGTCACATTCAAGGATAAATGTTCCCACGGGGGAGATATTGTAAGACCCCATAAAGTCCTGGCCCATTTCAGTCCTTTATAGCATGCCAAAAGAGGTCCTAGACTTAGAAAAATTTAGCTAAGTATTGACACTTCGTCTCATTTTTGGCCTTGATATTCAATGATATCATTAAGGATCTTTCCGACATTAGATTATCGATTTTAAAATTAATTCATGATCAGGGTTATCTATAGGTCATCTTGGGTAAGTTTCGGAATTTCCAAACATCATTTGAGTCACGTTTGGATGATCAAAATAGAAAGCCAAGGAAATTATAACGCGTCGCGTTGCCTATCGTGTTGTCACCATCGATGCAATACACCAGTGATCGCATCAATACCATCGATGAGACGCATCGCCTATTACATCACTAGGCACATTTTACTCATTTAATTATGATTTTCTAAGGGCATTTAGGTCCTTTTCCCCAAACTCAATTCAGATAAAACACAAAATTAAGTTTCTAAAAGGGAAAAATACATTCACTCTTCACAAAACCTCTCAAGAACAAAACCCTAGGTTCATCAAGTTCAAGTCTCAAGAATTCACCAATAATTCCCATGAATTCAACAATCAAGGTATGTTTAGGTGTTAATCCTTGGGTTCCTTCCACCGTTGGAGTTCAAGAATCCTTTTTCAAGATCTTAGATTATGATTTACATTCTTCAATGGAACTATGTTCATGTATGTGATGTTGTGTGGATTTCAAGTCAAGAATAATTTGAGTTTCTTGTGAATTAACTAAAATTCATGTTGATTTAGGTAACCCCCATGTTTAATCTTTGAATTTTGGTGTTGATTATGGTAGTCATGATATTCATTTATTGCTTATTCTCATGTACAAGATTTATGAATCCTAGGTGTTTGAAAAAATGTCTATGTGAAGGAATTGTGCATAATAACTTATGTGTGATGCTTTTAAGGTTGAGATATGGTTCCATTATCTATACAATCGAGTCCTGGGGGTATTGAATACCTAAAATTTAGATATTTTTAAGTTTTCTAGAGTTTACAGAATGAATTTAGTTATACCATGAGTGAGATCACTTAGTCAGTTAATGTAGTCAAGTGTCAGTTCAGTCAAACCGAGTATAGTCAAGTGATCATTTCAGTGTCGATTTACTTGAGAGTAGGATTCAACACCGAGCGAACCCAGGTATGGGGGCATTCCTGTCAGCAGAGGGCTTGACACTTAGTAGCAGAACCTGCATTACAGAACTACGTAGTCAGTGTACGGTAAATCATCTTCCTGCCAAACTAGGGTTGACGTAACCATGAGTCTTTCTTCTAGATTAGGGTTGACCCATCTACTGTTAGTAACCTGTGGTATGGTTCTAACACCCTTCCAACTAGGGTTACAGGATGGACCCCATATCAGTCTATAATTGGGGTATGTTGGTTAGATAATAACTCCTACAGTTATATTTTTTGTATTCAATAATCAGTATACGATATTCATTATTCAGTACAGAACTCAGTTTAGTTCTACACGATCATGACTTATAGTTATCGATTATTCAGTTATCAAAAATTCAGTACTTCAGCTTTAGACTAATTCAGATAGATGATATATGCTTGGTATTGCACGTTTAGTAGTTACAGTATTCCTAGTCTCTCGTATACTCTCATCCAATTATTTTATGATATTTAATTATTATTCTCATGCATGTGAACCCAACATATCAGCCTAACCTCACCTAGCATACTAGTAAATTCAAATTACTGACACATACTCTTTGTTTATGCAATGATGTCTCATATCATAGGTTTAGACGCTCGGGTTCCTGACTGTACTTAGTCAGATTTAGTTGATCAGCAGCAGTTATAGTAGTGAGTCCTCATCTATCGAGGACATGACTTTTATTCTGCTAATATATTATTTCAGTACAATATTTATTGTTAGCCAGTTTTGGCAGTTAATTGGGGCCTGTCCCATCAATCTTTTTATTTCAAATGTTTAGATTCTTTCAGACACTTTCAGTTAGCAGTTATTCTACAGATGTATTCAGTATTGATTCAGCTTTATGAACCTAATAGTGTTTCTAGTTTATTTCCGCATATATTTTCATGATTATTGTTCAGTGCTCACAGCAGGTACCAACCATAGGTTAGCTTGTGGTCCTTCGGGATCGTAGGAACCTTGTGGCCCCCAGGGTGTAGTATCGGGGCGTTACAACTTGTTACCCTCATTCCTGATATATCAATGTAGACGTTTGATGGTCTGGATCATGATGAAAGTAAGTTAAAAATTTTGTATTTGTAATTTGAAATGTAGCCTTTTTATTCGATCTTTTTTTTCTGATTGGAGATTTCTTTTAGATGTTATAAACTATAGAAAATCTAAATAGAGCCATGAACATGGCCGAAAGGCCAATAATTATGTCAGGAATGAACCTAACACGTTTGTGTATCCTAACAGGATTTTTCGCCTTTCTGGCCTGTTATAGTTCTACCTAGATTGTTCGATGTTTAAAACATCTGAGAGAAAAAGGAACAAATATACAGGATAAATTTTAAATTAGAAGGACAAAAAATTTATGCTCACTTTTGTTATTATCTAGGCCATCAAAGACCTACATATTCCAATGTCCCATATTGTTGTTTAAGATGAGGACAATAAACGTTTATAAGAATTGTATTCGATAATCATGCTCTAGCTGAGATTATTGAATTGATGATGCAAACATCAGCCCATGCAATACAACTGTGTCCACATCTAAATGATATGGCTACTCAGTTAGCCATTTTCCTATAATCCCTCCTACAAACATCAAAAAATAAGATAAAAATGTATATTTGAATTGTGTATGATTCTTGCCCATTCTATTTGCAAACAAAAAGCTAGAGAAAAGTATCGATCATAAATAGAATACAAATGGTGATTTTATATATCGTCATTCCAATTAGTGTAAGTTAAGTCAGCTATATATTGGTTAACATCACATTATTTCAAAATCATAGAAAAATCCAATGACATAAACATCTATACACTTGCAAATGCGCAAGATAGCCCATGAAGTTAGCTTTCCAATGTTGTAAGTCCTTCCTCGATCTAATATAGCGGCAAGAAGTCATACAATTTTTCCTTTAAATGTCAATAAGATGCCAGTTCTTACGACTCATATGATGACCCATAATCAGACCTTAAGAGTCATTAAGAGTAATCGTAGTCACAACAGTTCTCAGCCAAGAATCTGACCCAGTGGTTATGAGTCTAGCATACGACTCGTATCCAGGAATTAAGAGTAGTTATGAAGACTCGTAGCCAAACTAGTAAAGGATCCAAAAATTAAGCCTCATGATTTAGTAGTTTCACAAGTGACTCAGACATATATTAAGACCCCAAATAGATCCTAACTGATAGACAATTCAAAACATCCCTTAGCGATTAAATTCTTTGGATGTATATAACTATATTCATATTCCACCGAGCATAACTTCTGTTCCACTAAGAATTTCTATGCTCAAGACCTACGAAAAGATAGATAATTGAATTATCTTTCCAATGATATAAATTTTTCCTTAATCTGATATTTGAGTAAAATGTTATGGCCAAAATACTGAAGCATTGTTAAAGCGGCCAGTGGTTACAACTCCTGATGATGACTCATAAGTAGACCATACGAGTTGTCAAAAGGAGTCGTCACCATGGCATTTGGAGTCAAAATCTGGGTTCCTGGTGATGACTCAAGACATGACCCATACCCAAAACTTACGAGTTGTAACCAAACTCGTCGGGACGGATTCCAGACGATCTCTAAGGGACTTTTTTGTCTTTTTCCACTCTTTTAACTCCAAAACTATGTCATTTAAGTTATTTTAAGGCTTAATAAAAATCCAAAAATTCCCTAAATACATTATTCAACTGTAACTCCTCTTAGAGAAATCAAAAGGGTAATTTTCTCTGTTCTCTAAGGTAACTAGGGTTCTTCAAGTTCAAGCCCAATTACATGAAATTCACCCAAGGATTCTATAATAAGATATGCGGGGTACTCATCAATGGGTTCCTTCCACCCATTGAGCCCAAAAATCCCCTTTTTGGTTTAGAGCACGAAATTATCCTCTCTTAATGAAAATATAAATGTTCAAGATGAATCAATCCATGCTTTTCTTTGTAAATCTAAATTCAAGCCATGTCAAAGTGTGTTTCATGGAAATTAGGTTATTTCATACTTTGAATTTCAAGTACCCATGTAATATTTAATTAAACCATAAAACTACCTTCATTAATTTACATTCAAGACATGTTAATGATTCTAAGCTCTGTTATTCATGCTCCGATATACTTGAAGTTTCAAAGCCCCATGTCACGTTTAGTCATTACTTGTTAAATTCTCAAATTCATGTATTAAAGCATGTGAATATGATATCTTCCCAAGTTTAATTCATCTCCATTTTCAAATTCATGTACCCCATTCGTTCATTAAAATGTATTATATTTTCGGACTCTGAATTTATGACTTTCTACTAATGTTGTAAGTGATATTATCTTATTTTTGTATCATTCAATGCTAGTGGGTTATGAACACCCGCTACTTATGTGTTTACTCTTGTTTCACAGTTTCAAGTAACAAGTTAGTTAGAATTATAATTTTATCACAGTATTTAGATAATCATTTTTATAATGAACTCACCAGTATTTCATGTTAAATACATCAGTTTACATGTTCATGGTTACTTCATATTATACATGCACTATATTTTAGAATACCTTATATGAGAAAATATGTTATCAGTGTATGTATGTAATGCCTCAAAAATACACCCCAGACGTCACACAGTGTTCAACAAGTAGTCTCTAGCTAACCTTTTAAGCCTTCTAATTACTTTAGAGCTCATAATAAAGATAACTTGACATATGAAATTATGAAATAACTGAATTAATGTCTTAACTAAAAATCTTAAACATAGAAATCTTGAAACCAATACTTTGATTCTAAAATAGAAAACAGTAGGACAAGCCTCTACTTCTAACTAGAGAGCTATTGGGACAAGCCCTAGCTGACTCAAACTAAATAGAAACCAAATGACTAAAATATTTCATCAGTAATAATTTCTAATAAAATGGGTCCTCAAACTATGAGGACTCACCAAGCATTGGGATGTAGGTGGAGATGCCTATAATCAATCACGTTGCTGGAACTGAGCACCAGAACCTACATTATGAAACAATGTAGCACATAGACGTATATGTAGATCAGTACTTCTTGAATGTACTAAGCATGCGGGGGTGAATGTACAAGTAAAATAACAACTCAATGTGTACTTAGATTTTCAAACAATGCATGCTAAGTTTAAATGACTCACCTTGGCCTTGAATAAAACAAAAGCTATAAAATCAAAAGCATGGATAATAATGCATAATCACAAACTTTGTGAGCCATAACACTTAGTTCTGAAAACTTTACTTTTAATCTTTCTTAGGGAGGTTCTTCTAACCGGCATAAATCATGTGATCTACCATGGAGTCCAATGTCTTACCCACGTTGGGGAGAGTTGTGCTACCCTTGTCATCGAAATAGGACCTTAACTTAAGTGATCACTATCTATAACTTCATCCATATTGGGAATAATCTTAACCTACATTGGCTCGTAGTTCTGGCGTATGTGACCTTGGACGCATACCCAACTCAGTTCTAAATACTACTCCCTTATTACTTAATGTTCATACTTTAGGAAATCCACCATAAAATAACATAAGGGATTATAATAAAAACCAGTTATGCTTCTCTTTACTTTAAACAATAATCAAAACGAACAAATATGGATTTCATATCTTAGCTTAGGATCAAAAGATCAATTCTTGCTTTAAATCTTGATATAATCTTATGATAGAATGCTTAAAAGCGTAATCTTCTTGAAATCTCAACACTTAAACTTAGGGCTTAAAATTCATGCTTTAAACTCATGGTAATTCATACCAAAACTTCATGCTCAACATAATTCTTGAAATACTTTAACAATAACAAGTCAAGATAGTACAATCTCATTCATAATATAAATCTTGTAAGTTAAAACATAAACATAAGCACTTCTTGATATACTTAAAGATTTAAATCTCATGATAATCATATGCTTCAAAAATATATAAACATAGGTATAAATGCTACTTCAAAACAAGTAAATAGAATCTTAAAATCATGCAATTTAGGCACAAGGGGGAAAGGATACCCTTGTTCATAATCCCACATACCTTAATAGGCTTGATTTGGTGGATAAACCTTGACTTTTGAAAGCCTTGAAGATGATCTTGAAAGATATTCTTAAAACTCTTGGATTTGGAAACTTAGATTCTTGCTTATCTTGAAGAGAAAGTAATGGAGTTTTGATGTTCTTGAGAGGAGGTTAGGGTTTCTTGGAGAGAAAATTAAAATAGAATGGGAAAATAATGCCTTAACCAACGTTTAATATTATGTTTTTACGAATTGAGTCGGTGGGAAATGACCTAACTGTCCCTCAAAAGATTAAAATCCTAAATGGAATGTCATTTGAAGGCCTAGAGCAATGTGATGACATGTTCATCACTATATAGGGTGTGACACGATGCAATTGTGATGAGCTGCTGGAATCGAAATCCAAACACGACCCAATCCTTATATGGAAAATCCAAAACATCCCCGAGATATGCTTTTTACACTCCTAAACATAAATTAACTCAAAAACCATCACCTTGGATTCCAGAAGGACAACTTAAAAATCCTCAAAGTTAAGAGATCAAAAATAAGATTAAGCTTCAACTCTTAGTTAAATTTCTAGGCTTTAAGCCTCTTATGCAAGCACTTGGAGCTGAACTAAGCCAACCTTAATAAGGGGTATTACAATATCTCCCCCTTGGGAACATTCATCCTTGAATGAAACTGATTAAGCTGAGATACTGAGGGACTGAAATTATGTACTGAACTTGCATAAGTGAAAATATGCTTACATGACTGATCTTGACTTGTGAATGCATGAAATAACATAAAGATGATTATATAGAGCTGGAACTAAGAATTGGAAAAGGGATAATCTGAGGAAAACTATTACCTTAGGTTGCATCTGAACTTATGAAAAAAAGATAATGGTACTTGGTTCACATATCTGCTTCTGCATCCCAAGTGGCTCCTTCAACGGACTGATTCCACCAAAGAACTTTATTCAAGGGAACTTCTTTGTTCCTTAGTCTTTAAATCTGGCGATCAAGGATCTCAACTAGGATTTCTTCGTAGGAAAGGCTATCTTGAACATCCATACTTTCTAAAGGAACTACAACAGCTGGATCACCAATATGCTTTTTTAATAAAGAGACGTTAAACACTGCATTCACTGTTGCCAAATCACCGACAACTCAACTTTATATGCTACCTTTCCTAAACGTCTTAAGATTCTATAAGGACTAAGATAGCGGGGTCTAATTTTCCCTTACTTTCCAAATCTCTTCAGGCTCTTCATAGGAGAGATTTTCAAATAAATTAAGTCACCAATCTCAAACTTTAGATCTCTCCTCCTTACATCCGCATGGGATTTTTGATGACTCTGGGCTATTTTTAACCTCTCTTGAATTAACTAAACTTTCTCAATAGCTTCAAACACCACATTTAGCCCTATTAACACAGTCTCACCTACCTTAAACCAACTAATGGGAGACCTATATCTCCTCTTATAGAAAGCCTTAAATAGAGCCATCTGAATACTTTAGTGATAACTATTATTGTAGGCAAACTCGATCAACGACAGGTAATCATCCTAACTATCCTTGAAGTCAATACACATGCTCTCAATATGTCCTCTAGGGTCTGAATGGTCCTCCCTGCCTGACCATCTGTCTGAGGATAAAAAAGTTATAGTAAGATGAGCTTAAGTACCAGGACCCTTCTGGAAGGCTTTCGAAAAGTGAGAGGTAAACTAAGTACCTCTATCTGAAATGATAGACAATGGGACTCCATGCAATCTGACCAATTCCCTAATATAGGTTTGGCATAGTCCTTGGCTGAATAGGAAGTATGGACTGGCAAGAAATGAGTTGATTTGGTCATTCTATTTAAAATCACCAAAATTGAATCATGCTGACAATGCAAATGGGGAAACCATGTCATAAAGTCAATATTCACCTCTTCCCACTTCCAAGTAAGAATGCTGAACTCCTGCAAACTGAAACTAGGCCTTTGGTGTTTAACCTTAACCTGTTGACAATTGGCATACTTAGCTACAAACTCTGTAATATCCCTTTTCATCCCACTCCACCAATAGATTTCCCACAAATCACAGTACATCTTAGTGGCTCCTGGGTAGATACAGTAACACGGACCATGCGCTTCTTCCAAAATCTACTGCCTTAAACCATCAACACACAACACACATAGTCTACCATGGTATCGCAAAATACCATCTCCCTCTTAGGAGAAAACCTCTACTTTATGATCTCTGACTGATTCTTTCAACTTAACCAAACTGGAATCCTTATCTCGCTTCTCATTGTCTTCAAAAACCATATAAGATTTTGAACTACTCTTAAACCAAGAACTGCCTTCAGCTAAATCAACCAATCAAACACCTAATCGAGCCAACTGGTAAACCTCCTAAAATAACTTCTTTTTATCATTCTAAACCTGAACAACACTACCCATAGACAGTCAACTAAGGGCGTCTGCTGCTACATTAGACTTGCCTGGATGATACAATTTACTCATGTCATAATCTTTCAAAAACTCCATCCATCTTCTCTGAAAAATATTTAAATCTTTCTATGATAAATCATACTGCAAATTTTTATGATTTGTGAACACAGTAACATGCACCCCGTAAAGATAATGCCTTCAAATTTTCAAGGCAAAAACAATAGTTGTTAGCTCAAGATCATGGGTAGGATAATTCTTCATATGAGGTTTAAGATGTCTAGAGGCATAGGAAAAGACCGTACCTCTTTTCATCAAAACACAACCCAAACCAACTCTAGAAGCATCACAGTAAATAACGAATCCATCTAAACCATCTAGTAGCATCAAAACTTGGGCTGAAGTGAGCCGAGTCTTCAACTCCTGAAAACTTTCTCACAATAATTTGACTACTAAAACTTGACTTTCTTCTTAGTTAGTCTAGAAATAAGGGATACAACGGAATAAAATCCTTTAACAAACCATCGGTAATAGCCAGCCAAACCCAAGAAACTCCTAATATCAGATAGAGAGATAGGTCTAGGCCAGTTTCTTAATGCTTCGATCTTTTGAAGATTAACTCTAATTCCATCACCAGAAATAATATATCTAAGGAAAGCTACTAATCTTATCCAAAAATCGCACTTACTAAATTTAGAGATCAATTGATGGTCTCTAAGAGTCTATAATATTATTTTGACATGATCTGCACGATCGTCTTTTCTACGGAATAGACAAGAATATCATCGATGAAGATTATGATGAACACGTCCAAGTACTGCTTGAAAAATCTGTTCATCAAGTCCATAAAGGTTGTTGGGCATTCATTAGCCTGAAGGACGTGACTAAAAATTCAAAGTGACCATAACGGGTTCTGAAGGTTGTCTTTGGAATGTCACATTCCCTTAATCTAAGCAGATGATAGCCGAATTTGAGGTCTATCTTAGAGAATTAGCTTACACCTTGGAGCTGGTCAAATAAGTCATCAATCCTAGGAAGAGGATATTTATTTTTTATTATGACTTTATTCAACTAATGACAGTCGATGCACATTTAGAGAGAGCTATCTTTCTTATGCATAGACAGGACTGGAGTGCCTCATGGAGAAACACTAGGCCTTATGTGTAACGCCCCAAAATCTGATCCCGAAATGCCACACGGTGATCAAGACTATGAATAGCCTTAAACTAAGCCTATCTGCCTTCTACTAGGTATAAATCTCATAATCAAAGTAATATAGACATGAAAGTCATACAAAATGGGAAAACTGTCTAAAATAACTAAGAATAATCTGAAAGAAATGTTTGAAAATCAAATACTGTAAGTCCAAATCAAATCTAGCAGTCTGACAAGCCTCTACTACTAATAACTAGAGAGTCACTGGGACATACCGCCAGCTAACTCAAACTATCTGAAAAGAATACTGAATCATACAAAACTATTAAAATGCAAAATTTGAATGAATAAGTTCCCAAACTATGAGGACTCACCAACTGTTGGATGTAGATGAAAATGCTCAAACTACTCACGTTGTTGATACTGAGCACCTGAACCTACATTATAAGACAATGTAGCACATAGACATATATGTGGATTAGTACTTTGAGGATTTACTGAGTATATAGGGGGTGAAATGGATGAGTAAAACATTATCTCATCATCATAAATTATAAAATAATGCATGCTAAATATAAAGGATGCACATAAGTTGGAATATCTAGAATACTAAAATAATAAGAAGCAAACCATACTTTATAAATCTAGTGAGTCATAACATTTAGTTCTAAAAGTTGTGCGTGTATTCTCTCTTTATATCATACTGTCTAAGTGTATAAAGGACTCACTCTTAATTCTAAAATCTAAAAGCTGAAGTCTGTAGCTAGTATCTTTCTGTAAAGCATAATCTAAGTAAATTTTGTGAGACTTTAAACTTAGTTTTCTAAAAGCTTTCTGTTATTCTTCTCTAAGAAACCATTATGAAAATATTTACCATTAAGTTGTAAGGGAAAACACTTTATCTTAAGGCTTTAGGGAAAACTGTTCTGCAAGGGAGGTTCTTCTAACCAACATAAACCATGAGAGCTATATGGAGTCCAATATCTCTTCCTCCTAAGGAAGAAACCTCACGTTTGGAAGAGATGTCATACTCTTACCAAGGAGTATAACCTCAACTTAAGTGATCACTATCTCAGCCCACTATGGGAACTTTAATCTCAATTCTAAGGTGGTACATAGTTCTAGGGTATGAGACCTTGGAATCATACCCAACTCGGTGTTAAATGCTACTCCCATTAATTTGCTACGCTCATCTTGTTGGAAATCCACTTTTAAATATAGCATTTGGGTTTATTATGAAACCAGTTATGCACTTATCTGAATTAATTTGTAAATGAAGCTATTTTATTTTCTGTAATCTGTAATAATTCTATAAAGTAGGTTTCAAAACTTATCTGAGGATCAAAAGATCAAAACTTTATTATAAATCTAGAATAATCAGCTCATAGGATGCTTAAAGCATCATCTTTCTTGAAATATCAACATAAAAACTTGGGGCTTGATAACCCATTCATCAAACTCATGTCAAAACATCATAATAATCATGCTTAGTAATGAAGACAATGATAATTCATCTCAAAATCTATAAATTTCTGTAATAGGCATGAAAATATGAAAATAGACATGGAATTCACCTTCTAAAGTACTTGAAATCTTAAAATCTTGCAAAGATCAATAATGGGTATGAACCCTAATTCAAATCTCATGAATATTCATTTAAAATAATATGAATTTGTAAATAAAACTTGATTTTGGGCACAAGGATGAAAGAGGATCCTTGTTCATAAATCCCACATACCTTGATAGATGATTAGATGAAGAATCTTGAATTATTGATTCCTAATTGAGTTGTTGGAGATGGATTCTTGATTGTCTTGTCTTGGGAATCCTCAATTTAAAGCTTGCTTGGAGAAACAATGGTGGATTTTGATTTCTTGGAGAAGAAGCTTCGGAGGTCTAGGTTTTTCTTTTGAAGAGAATGATGAATAATGAGGTATCTTTCCTATTTAGGGCTAAAATTCTGTGTTTTGGGTGGAATAAGAGTGGGGAAATTGACTCAATTATCCCTTTGGATGAAGATTTTTTATGACTGAAAATGTACCCAGCGATGCATAGGAAAACGCGCTATGTCAGTAGTAACGATGCGATGGCTGACGCACTACATCGAGTTCGCGTTGGGCTACTAGAATTTGCACTCTGATACTAGAAAAAATATTTGTTGATGTAGTGGGCGATGCGACGCATCGAGATCGGGTTGACTCACTATTTTCAACATCCAAATAAGCTTCTAACGTGGTTCAAAAAATCCGAAACTCGTCCAAGAATACCCATCGACCTCCCTGATCATGAATCAACTTAAAATTTGAAATTTTAAGGTCATAAGGGTTGGAAATAAAATCATTAAAATACCGAAGTCTTATAATGAGACTAAGTATCATTACTTGGCTAAATTTTTTAAAGTCTGGGATCATTTTTTTTGCATACTATATATGACTGAAACAACTAGGATTTTGTGGGGTCTTACAATATCTGTCCCTTCGAAACATTCATCCTCGAATGTGGCTAGTTAAGCAGAAAATACCGAGGAATTTAAGGCTATAAGCTATCATACACAACTGAAATAAACTGCATGACTGAATCTAAAACATACTGAGATACTGAACTGATTTGTGAGTGCATGAATTTTCATGAAAATAGCTATATAGTTGAATCTGAGACTAGAAAAGAGCTGAATGGAGGAAAACTATTACCATTGGCTGAATCTGATTTTTTGGGGAAGAGATGAGGATACTTGGTACGCATGTCTACTTCTGTTTTCTAAGTAGCACCCTTAACGGATTGATTTCGCCATAGAACTTTGACTAAGGGAACTTCTTTGTTCCTTAGTCTACGAATCTAATGATCAAGAATCTCTATTGGGACTTCTTCGTGGGAAAGGTTATTCTGAATATCTGTACTTTCTAGAGGAACTACAACAGCTGAATCGTTCATGCATTTTTTTAACAAGGACACATATAATACTGGATTAACTAAGGATAAATCTTCGGGTAACTCAAGATCATACGCTACCTTCCCAGCACGGCTCAAAATATGGAAGGGACCAACATAACGGTGACTAAGTTTCCCCTTCTTGCCAAATCTCTTCACACCTTTCATGGGTCATACTTTCAAATACACAAGATCATCAACCTCGAACTCAGGGTCTCTTCTTCTTACGTCTACATAAGATTTCTGACGACTCTGCGCTGCTTTTAATCTCTCTCAAGTCAACTGAACTTTCTCCATGGCCTCAAACACCATGTCCAGTCCAATCAAAGCAGCCTCACCTACTTTGAACCAATCAACTGGCGATATATATCTTTTCTCATAAACAACCTCAAATGAAGACATCTCAATACTAGCATGATAACTATTATTATAAGTAAACTCAATCAATGGCAAATGCTCATCCCAACAACCTTCGAAATCAAGCACACATGCCCTCAACATATTCTCTAAAGTCTAAATAGTCCTCTCTGCCTGGCCATCTATCTGCGGATGAAAGGCTAAACTAATATAAAATTGGGTACCAAGACCCTTCTGAAAAGCTCTCCAAAACTGAGAGGTAAACTGAGTACCCCTATCTGAGATAATGGACAAAGTAACTCCATGCAATCTGACTAATACTCTGATGTATAGCTTAGCATAATCTTCAACTGTGTAAGATGTGTGAACTGACAAGAAATGCTCTAACTCAGTCAATCTGTCTAGAATAACCCAAATCAAATCATGCTGATGACGTGAATGGGGTAAACTAGTCACAAAGTCTATATTCACCTCTTTCCACTTCCAAGTGTGGATACTAAACTCTTACAACACACCACCAGGTCTTTGGTGCTTTACCTTAACCTGTTGACAAGTTGCACACTTGGCTACAAACTCTTCTATATCTCTCTTCATACCACTCCACCAATAGATTTCCCACAAGTTGTGGTACATCTTTGTAGCACCTAGATGGATGGAATAACGCGCACCATTCTCTTTCGCCATAATCTGCTGCCTCAAATCATCAACACAAGGCACACACAATTTATTCTAGTATCTACACACACTATCTCCCCCTTGGGAGAAAACTTCTATCTTTTGGTCTTTAACTGACTTCTTTAATTTGACCAAACTAGAATCCTTAACTTGCTTCTCTTTCACCTCCGAAACTAAGGATGATTCATAACTACTCTGAACCTAAACATTTCTTTCAACCGAATCAAACAACTTAATACCTAATCTAGCTAATCGATGCACTTCTCAAAAAAACTCTTTCTTATCACTCTCCACATGGGCAACACTGTCCATATACAATCTACTAAGGGCATTTGCCACTATATTGGCCTTTCTCGGATGATACAACATACTCATATCATAATCTTTCAACAACTCCAACCACCTTCTCTGACGGAGGTTCAACTCCTTTTGAGTAAACGCATACTGCAAGCCTTTGTGATCTGTGAACATATCAACATGCACCCCATACAAATAATGTCTCCATATTTTCAAAGCAGACACAACAACTTCTAACTTAAGATCATAGGTTAAGTAATTCTTTTCATGAAGCTTATGTTGTCTAGAGGCATAGGCTATGACCTTTCCTCTCTGTATCAAAACACAACCAGGACCAACTCTGGAGGCATCATAATAAACCATAAAACCATATGTACCATTAGGTAATGCTAAAACTGGGGCTAAAGTGAGTCGAGTCTTTAACTCCTAAAAACTCTTCTCTCAAGAATCTAACCACTGAAACGTAACTTTATTTTCGGTCAATCTAGACATAGGATATTCAATAGACGAGAAACCCAGAACAAGACATCTATAGCAGCTAGCTAAACCCAAAAAACTCCTAATGTCTGATGGAGAAATAGGTCTAGACCAATTTCTTACAGCTTCTATCTTTTGGGTATCAACTCTAATACCCTCACTGAAAATGATATGACTAAGGAAATCTACTAACCTTAGCCAAAATTCACATTTGCTGAACTTGTTCAATAACTGGTGATCTCTAAGAGTTTGCAACATAATTCTAAGATGGTCTGCATGATCATCCTCACTACGAGAGTAGACAAGGATATCATCAATAAAGACTATGATAAACATGTCCAGATACTGTTTGAACACTTTTTTCATCAAGTCCATGAAGGCTTCTGGGGCATTTATTAGTTCGAAGGGCATGACTAGAAACTCAAAATGACCATAACTGGTTTAGAAAGCTATCTTTAGAATATCACAATCCATTACTTTAAGCTGTTGATAGCCGGATTTAAGGTCTATCTTTGAGAAATAATTGGAACCTTGGAGTTGGTCAAATAAGTCATCAATTCTAGGAAGAGGATATTTATTCTTGATTGTAACTTTATTCAACTGATGATAGTCAATGCACATATGCAAGGAACCATCTTTCTTTTGCACTAAAAGAATGGGAGCACCCCATGGAGATATACTAGGACCTATAAAACCTTTGTCTAAGCGATCTTTAAGTTTCTCTTTAAACTCCTTAATCTCGGTAGGAGCCATACGATATGGAGGTATAGAAATAGGCTGAATATCTAAAAGATAGTCAACACCGAATTCTATTTCCCTATCAGCAGGTACCCTTGGAAAATCTTTCTTGAAAAATATCAGGAAACTCATTGACTACACGGACTGACTGAATTATTGGAGTCTCAGACTTAGTATCTTTGACTCGAACTAGATGATAGATACACCCTTTGGAGATCAACTTTTGGGCTCTAAGATAAGATATGAAATGACTTTTTGGAGACACTAAATTATCTTTCCACTCAAAGATTGGCTCAACTGGAAACTGAAACTTCACCACTTGGGTGCGACAATCTATAGATGCATAATACGAATGGAGCCAATCCATAGCATGAATAAGATTAAAGTCAACTATATCTAACTCTATTAGGTCTGCTAAAATGATTTTATTAAAGACAGTGATAGGAAACTTTCTATAGATCTGTTTAGCAAACTGACTCACCTACTGGGGTAAACACCAAGAAAGTCTCAGGGATCTTTTCAGAACTTATCATAAAGTTTACTGCAACTAATAGGGTCACATAGGAGAAACTCAAACCAGGGTCTAACAACACATAAACATCACAATAAAAGACATGAAACATACCCATAATAATATCTGGTGAATACTACTTCTCCTGACGGGATGGTAAAGCATAAAAATGATTCTAGCACTAACCGCCACCAGTACTGGATGATGCACCCTAAGAAGGGATTGGGTGACCTAAACAAGATAGTGTACTAGTAATCTGAGTCTGGGGATGATCATCTCTATTTCCCTTTTTAGCATACGGGCACTCTTTAATTACATGAATACCATAACCAAAACAACTCTTCTATCCAGCCAAGCACTCACTAGGATGATTCCTACCACACATAGCACAAGGAGAATAATGAGGTCTTCTACTTACACTATTCTAAGATCTGGACATAGAATACTTGCCCCACTGCTCCTGCCTAGCTCTCGGAGCGGGAGCACTAGTTAAAGATAGTGCTGGCATAAATGAATGATTCTAAAACTATGAATGATTTTGCCCTTGATATCTAGCTTGTCAATACTCAAACTACCTTATTCTAGCCCTCTTATTATATATATCTCTCCCCTTCAACTTATCTGCCTCAATCTGGTGAGCATGCAGTATCAATCTTGCAAGATCCATGTCTCCAATGATCATGGCAGTCCTACACTCTTTGACTGCCATACTAGACACTCCAGTAACAAACTTACTCATACTAGACCTAGGATTAGCCATCGTATCAGGGGCATATTTAGACAACTAGTTGAACTTAAGGCAGTACTCCTTCACTGTTATCGAGCCATGTTTCAAATTCACAAACTCCTTTATCTTAGCTTCCGTTATCTCATGTGGGAAGAACCTATATAAAATAAAATCTTAAAATACCTGTCAACTTATAGGAACAATATTCTTACCTCTACCATTCCAATTATATGTTATATCCTTGAATCTATTGGATGCTAACTCTACACTCTCCTCCTCAAAAAAATTCATAATCTGGGTGATCTTCTTCAACTCATCTAGATAAAGCTGTGGGTCCTCACTTGATTTTGACACAAATAATTTTGGTGGGTTCATTCTCATAAAGTCTCTTATTCTAGCTACTTCTGAATCCCCATTCTGCTGAAGTGGGATTGTAGCCTAATTCTGATGGTTTCCCTGAACATTAGCTGTCATAGCTTGGGCCAATGCTTGAAAGACAGCCCTAAACTCAACATGGGATACATTCTCATTCAAAGGATTGGTGGGCTGGGGTGGCTGATTATTATTTTTCCGGGTGCTAGATCCATAAAGCGGTATCTTCAACTATCACGTAAGAGCATGAGTTAAAAACAGATAGAGATACTATAAGCATGATAGATCATGAAATATAGAGATAATTTCCTAAGAACATTCTGTAGCCTCTTGCTCATAAATATGGGATGCTTCACACCTATGATCAAGACTCTACGTAATGCGGCTTATCTAACTCCCTAGGACTCATAAAACCTTAGGCTCTGATACCAAGTTTTTAATACCCCAAAATCTGATCCCGAGATGTCACATGGTACTCAAGACTACGAGTAGCCTTAAGCTAACCCTGTCTGCTTTCTACTAGGTATAAATCTCATAATCAAGGTAATATAGACATAAAAGTCATACTGATTATAGAAACCGTCTGAAATAACTAAGAATACTCAGAAAGAAATGCCTGACAATCAAATACTTAATTCAAAATCAAATCTAGTAGTCTGACAAGCCTCTACTACTAATAACTAGAGAGTCACTGGGATACACTCCCAGCTAACTTAAACTGTCTAAAAAGAATACTGAATCATATACAACTATTAAGCTAAAGAATCTAAATAAATAAGTCCCCGAACAATGAGGACTCACCAACTGTTCGATGTAGATGAAGATACTCAAACTACTCACGTTGTTGATACTAATAACCTAAACCTACATTATGAGATAATGTAATACATAGACATATGTGGATCAGTACTTTGAGGATGTATTAAGTATATAAGGTGAAATGCATAAGTAAAACATCATCTCATCATCATAATTTATAAAATAATGCATGCTAAATGTAAATGACTCACATAAGCTGGAATATCTAAAATATTAAAATAATAAGAAGCAAATCATACTTTATAAATCTAGTGAATTAGAATATTTAGTTCTGAAAGTTGTGCTCGTATTCTCTCTTTATATCATATTGTATAAGTGTAGAAAGGACTCACTCTTAATTCTAAAATCTAAAAGCTGAAGTCTACGGCTAGTATATTTCAGTAAATCATAATCTAAGTAAACTTTGTAAGCCTTTACACTTAGTTTTCTAAAAGATTTCTATTATTCTTCTCTAAGAAACCATTATGAAAGTATTTACCATTAAGTTGTAAGGGAAAACACTTTATCTTAATGCTTTAGGGAAAACTGTTCTGCAAGGGAGGTTCTTCTAACCAACATAAACCATGAGAGCTATATGGAGTCCAATATCTCTTCCCCCTAAGGAGGAAACCTCACGTTTGGGAGAGATGTCATACTCTTACCAAGGAGTATGACCTTAACTTAAGTGATCACTATCTCAGCCCACTATGGGCACTTTAATCTCAATTCTATGGTGGCACATAGTTCTGGGGTATTAGACCTTAAAATCATACCCAACTCAGTGTTAAATACTACTCCCTTTAATTTTCTAGCTTATCTTGTTGGAAATTCATTTTTAAAACTAGCATAAGGGTTTATTATGAAACCAGTTATGCACTTATCTGATTCAAACTGTAAATGAAGCTATTTTGCTTTCTGTAATCTATAATAAATTTCTAAAGTGGGTTCCAAAACTTATTTGAGGATCAAAAGATCAAAACTTTATTGTAAATCTGGAATAATCAGCTCATCGGATGCTTAAAGCATCATCTTTCTTGAAATATCAACATATAAACATGGGGCTTGATAACTCATGCATCAAACTCATGTCAAAACATCATAATAATCATGCTTAGTAATGAAGACAGTGATAATTCATCTCAAAATCTGTAAATTTCTGCAATAGGCATGAAAATATGAAAATAGACATGAAATTTACTTCCTAAAATACTTGAAATCTCAAAATCTTGCAAAGATCAATAATGGGTATGAACCCTAATTCAAATCTCATGAATATTCATTTAAAATAATCTGAATTTGTAAATAAAACTTGATTTTGGGAACAAGGATGAAAGAGGATTCTTATTCATAAACCCCACATACCTTGGTAGATAATTAGATGAAGAATCTTGAATTATTGATTCCTAATTGAGTTCTTGGAGATGGATTATTGATAATCTTGTTTTGGGAATCCTCGATTTAAAGCTTGCTTGGAGAAATAATAGTGGATTTTGATTTCTTAGAGAAGAAGTTTTGGAGCTCTAGGGTTTTGCTTTTAAAGAGAATGGTGAATAATAAGGTATCTTAGCTATTTGGGGCTAAAATTATGTATTTTAGGCGGAATAAGAGTTGGAAAATTGAATCAATTACCCCTTTGGATGCAAATTTTTTATGACTCAAAAAGTGCCCAGCGACACGCAAGATGACGCTTCGCGTCGATAGTATCGACACGATGGTCGCCGCGTCGCATCGAGTTCATATTGGGCTACTTGAATTTGCAATCTGATACAAGGAAAAATATTTATCGATGCAATGTGGATACGATGCATCGAGATCACATCGACTCACTATTTTTAACATCCAAACGAGCTTCTAACGTTGTCTGAAAAATCCGAAACTCGCCCAAGAACACCCATCGACCTCCCTAATCATGTATCAACTTCAAAGTTGGCACTTTAAGGTCATAAGGGTCATAAATAAAATCATTGAAATACTGAGGTCATAAAATGAGACTAAGTGTCATTACATGGCTAAATTTTTTCTAAGTCTGGGACCTTTTTTTGGCATACTATATATGACTGAAATGACTAGGAGTTTACGTGGTCTTACATTATGAAACCTTTATCTAGGAGATATTTAAGCTGCTCTTTTAGCTTGGTCAGAGCCATACGATATAGAGGGATGGAGATGGGCTGAGTATCAGGAAGAAGATCAATACCTCATTCTATTTTCTATTGAAGCAGATCTTCAAGAAAAACCTCGGGAAACTAATTGACTCCACGGACTGACTGAACTGTCATAGCTTCAGACTTAGTATCTTTGACTCAAACTAAATGATAAATTCACCCTTTTGATATCAACTTTCTGGCCTTAAGATAAGATATGAAATGACTCTTGGGATATTCAGAACTACTTTCCTACTCAAAGACTGCCTTATTAGGAAACTGAAACTTCACCACATGGGTGCAACAATCTATTGATGCATAGCATAAATGGAGCCAATTCATGCCTAGAATTACATTAAAACCTACCATTTCTAACTCTATTAGCTATGATAGTATGATCTTATAGAGGACAATGATAGGACACTTCTTATAGACTCGTTGGGCAACAACTGACTCACCCACTGAGGTGGACACTAAGAAGGGCTTGGAAAGCTTTTCAAAACCTATCTCAAGATTTACTGTAACCAATGGAGTCATCTAAGATATATTTGACTCTAGGTCAAACATCACATATAGATCAAGATGAAAAACACAAAGCATTTTTTATAATGCTCAACTTACACATCAATTTAAGTGAAAGGCAGTCGTCGTCAATATATTTACCCAACTTTAGAGTCAGGTTCGAATGCACGAAGAATAATATGAGTCGCGATCAAATTAATTTGAAATGATAGATACAAGTTAAATTCAAACAAATGGTACAAAAATATAAAATTGGGGATAGGTTTCTACACTAATGTTTCTTTTTTGGGTTTTCTAGTATAAATTTGGGGCTATGAATAATTAAAGTTTTATCAATTATGCACAAATATCATAAATATACATTACTAAGGGAGTGACATGTAGGGGTTAGTAATCAACATCAATTTAGTAAATCAAATATGGGTAGGATAGGTTATGAATTTTGATGCTAGTGTTTTAACAAAACACCAAACTTTCACCCATTGATTCTTTTGAATACTTAATAGGTGTGTTTAATAATTGGTAACCACAACTTCAATCTAGGTATCCCTATTTCTAGGATAATACCCATGGCATAGCCAACCTCAAATTCACCCTTATGTCTAAGATAGTAAAAATTTAGCAAACTACACACATAATTATCTATCATTGATTTGGTCTCCAAATCCCTCTTTCGAGGATGATATGAATTCCTAAAGTTCACTCAAAACCCTTTTTTCGAAGATGGCCTTGAACTTTCAAGAGCTTGGAGATTTCACCCATCAAACCCTTATGGGTATTTGGGGCTTTCACCCATCAAATACCAACCAAAGTAGCATAGCAATGACAAAACCTATAAGCATGAATTACCAAATATATCCTAACAATAACAACTCATACACAATTTAACCCCTATTCAGACATAACCCCAAGAGGGAGATTTATCTACACATAAGATAAATAAGCATAGGTATACCTATAATCTCCATTGAAATGAATTGTTGAAGATTTAAGCGAATGTTACTTAAAACTTGGCTCTCCCATAATATCAATAATAGAAGTGAGCAAATCTTCCACTTAGAAAGTCTCCAATGTATTCTTCACCCAAAATTTCTACAATATTTTCTTCTCCAAAAATAAAGGCTATGAAGTCTCAATCTAAAGCCTAAAGAAATTAGGGAACATGGAATTGTTGTTCAATGATAAGGTTTGAGTCATTTTTGTCGAATTGGGATCAACACGTGCAATTATAGTTTTTCCCTTACGCTGAACTCCTCTTCTAGGCCGTGATCGTGTAGTTCTGGATGCAACTACGACTATGCACCATGAATAACATCAGCAATCGTTGTTGGAAGATTTTTTATTGACCATCTTGGTCGCGGTCAGTGGACCACGACCGTGGTACCTAAGGGCTTGTTGCTCCAAGTCTTCATCTGTACTTTTTTTCTCCCCTTTTGATCATTTTAAGCTCCAATCCACATCTTTTGATCTCCTCAACTCTAAACCTGCAAAAAGTGTATATTAGTGAATTGACTCACGAATATGTCTCATTTATATATTTAAATCAAGGCAATGTTCTCAAATAATGAGTGTGAATAAGTGGTAAAATCACCACTCATCACATACCAGTAACAACATATGGTAAACTCTCTTGCTTCTGTCAGGATGGTAAAGTATAGAATTGATTTTTACACTGGCAGTCATCGGTATTGGATGATGTGCCCTGGAGAGGAATAGAGCGACCTAGTAAAGCTGGCACGCTAGTAGCCTGAGTCTAGGGACGAACATCCTTGTTTTCCTGCTTAGCATACAGACACTCTTTGATTTTGTTACCTAACTTTCCATGTGCATAACAATCTCTTTTTGCCATCAAACACTCACCAGGATAATTCTTTTCACACTTTGCTTATGTTGGATAACTGGCTTTCCACCCACACTACTCGGAGACCTACACAAAGAAGTCCTTCCCCACTGCTCTTACTTAGTTCTGGATATAGGGGCACTAGCTGAAGATGGTGCTGGTAGAGATGAATAACCATAAAATTGTGAATGGTTTCCCCCTCCAGACCCTAGTTGACCATACTCAAATTGCCCAGTTCTAGCCCTCTTCATCCCTTTCTCTCTTTCCTTCATCTTTTTTGCCTCAATCTGCTGAGCATGAGTCATCAACCTAGAAATATCTATATCCCAAATAAGCATGGTAGTTCTACATTCTTTGACTACCAAATCAGACACTATGCTAACAAACTTACTCATACTAGATCTAGGGTCAGCTACCAACTTGGGAGCATACTCTGACAACTGAGTGAACTTAAGGTAGTACTCTTTCATCATCATCTATCCCTATCTCAAGTTCATAAAATCCTCAACCTTAGATTCTCTTATCTCACAGGGAAAGAACTTGACAAGAAATACATCCTAAATAGCTTCCAGCTTATAGGAGCTACATTCTCACCTCTACCTTCCTTTCTCATAACAACCCAATCGTATGCAACATCCTTTAGCCTATAGGATGCCAATTCTACACTATCCTCCTCAGTAACATGCATATTCTGAGTGATCTTTCTCACCTTATCAATGAAAAGTTGTGGATCCTCACCAACCTTTGTCCCAATGAACTCAAGTGGATTTATTCTCATGAAATCATGAATTTTAGCTGTAGCTAGATTACTATTTTGATGAAGTAGGACTGCCGCTAATTAGTTTCCCTGAACATTAGCATTCACAGCTTTGGCCAATGCCTGAAAGATAGCCTAAAATTCAGCATAACACACATTTTCATTCAGAGAGTCAATGGCTAAGGGTGGTTGGTTACCATTTTTGCGTGCATTGGCTTGGTGAGGAGGCTTATTCTATTACATTAAAGTAGATAGAGACAATTGTAAGCATGATATATCATGAAAGAATGATGATTGCTAACTCGCTCCATAGTCTCTTGCTCATAAATGTGGTGCGCTATCACCCATGATCAAGACTCTATGTAATGCGGCTTGTCTGACTCCCTATGACCCTTTAAAACCTTAGTCTCTGATACCAAGTTCATAACACCTTGAAAATTCACCCTTGTTGCCAGACAATTCTCAAGACTACAAGTAGTCCCAAGCTAACCCTTTAAGCCTTCTAACAACTTTGGAGCTTATAATAATAACTAAATCAATGTCTTAACTAAAAATCTTAAATTTAGAAATCTTACAACTAACACTTGGAATCTAAAATAGAAAACAATTGGACAAGCCTCTACTTCTAACTAGAGAGCCATTGGGACAAGCCCCAGCTGACTCAAACTAAACAAAAACCAAATAACTAAAATACTTCAACAATATGAATGTCTGATAAAATGGGCCCTCGAACTATAAGGACTCACCAAGCATCGAGATGTAGGTGTAGATGCCCTTAATCAATCACGTTGCTAGAACTGATCACCAGAACCTACATTATGAAATTATGTATCACATAGACGTATATGTGGATCAGCACTTCTGGAATGTAATGAGCATGTGGGAGTGGTTGGCATCTCCCCCATCAGTTAAGCATATGGCACTAGTAACAGTCCCTAGGTTCTAGACCTATGGAACCACTATTGATTATTAAGGGTACCCATCAGTTAGGCATGACACCCTCTTTCTTTGGGAAATCAATTTAGCGATCACTCTAATTCAGGTTTTACCCTGATGGTAAGGATAGAACAACCTTCCCTTAATGTGGATCAGATGTTGGATTCCATGATAGCCCACATGATTATGTTGATTATATGATAGCTCCCATAGTTTCTGTTTGTATTTAGTATATCTCAGATCTGTTTTGCTTAATCAAACCATAAAGATTTTTAGTTATTCAGTTATACAGATTTCAGTCTTTCAAATTACATATTATCTCAGAAACATGTTTATGCTTGGTCTTGAATTCTCAGTTTTACATGTTTATGTTTTCGTAATCAGTACCCATATGTCATTTATTCAGTATTCAGACGTCAGTTATTCAGTATTCAGTTATCATTCATTTAGTTAATTATATCCTCTTAGTACATGTTATGTCTGTTTTTTGTATGTTTATCCATTCATGCTTAGTATATTTGTATATTCGAATCCCCAAGTTATGTCAATTTCTATCACGTAGTTTCTGACCCGGTATTCATGTTTGCACTACTTCTCAGGTTCATTTCTACTTATTCTATAAAAGTAAAGATTTTAACAAACTAAGTGTAGTGATTCACTAGTTTGTTAGATTATGTTTTCTACTCACGCTTAAGATACTTCAGTTTTTAGCTTATTTTAGTCTCTTGGTAATTCTACTTGTATTTAGCATGCACGTTTGAAGAATATATATGCAATCAGTTTTACTTATTGCATTCACTCACGCTTACTCAGTACATTCCAGAAGTACTGATCCACATATATGTCTATGTGATACATTGTCTCATAATGTAGGTGCCAGTTGTAGCCTACACATCATAATTAGACAATTACAGCTTCCAGCCAGCAGGTGATGAGTTTTCCTTTTGGGGGGGACTTTAGTCAGTTGTTGTCTATGTACTTTATTTTGATTATTCATGTGCATTTATTAGTATTAGTTGGAGGCATGTCCCAGCTATTTATAGTCAATATAGTAGAGGCTTCATAGATGGTCAGTTAGAGTCAAGAAATGTAAATTTCAGTTCTCTCTTCAGTTTCATAAAATTGTAAACTCTATCAGTATTATATTTATCCAGATTATGCCACGATTATGTTTCCTCACAACAAACTAATCTATTTTATATATTTTAAATTAGTTGCTCAAGTATTATGTTAGTTTAGAAGTTAGCTTGGGATCACTTGTGGTTCTAAATACCGTGTTACAACTAGGGGGGTAGTCTTAGGTCGTGACAGATTTTAGGGCTTGGAATGACTTCACATTCATTCAAGGTTCCTTTGTCTAATGTCCTTCTTGCAACAAATATTATTCATCAGACATTATCTAAAATATTACCCCACTTTAAATACTCCCACCTAAAATTGCACCTTCTTACTTTTCCCTACCAAAATTAGTTCCTAAAGCTGCACCAAAATGCCTTTGTTATTGTCTAGTCAAGGCATCTGGGATTGTATATCTATCCCTATGATGAACCAATTGTTGTGACCCCTTCTAACCCTACCCCTATTTGCACCCCTCACACACGTAATCGTAAGAGGCAAGAAGTAACTTCGCTTGAGACTTCTCTTCAAGCAATAAAAATAAAAAAACTTCTTCATGCCCTGTGACTCCTCCCTCTAATTCTAATCTCCTGATACAAACTATTCAAAAAGGGAAGACTTATAAACACTACATTCCTAAGACATCTGCATATAAGCCCCCCAAATTTACTACTCCTACTTCTTCCTCCAATAAAACCAACTCCAAAGAAGTGTCTTTAATCTACTTCAACATCCAAGACTGCTTCAAAAATCAAATCCATTAAATAGGTTCATCAACCTTTTCCTTTCTCTGATTTTGAAGCTACAGAAAAAAAACAGGTCTTTTTCTTCAGAGACTGAGATTGATTTTACTCCCACACTGATATTCACACTTCTAAAATTATGGATGCTCATCTGGAATATGTTTTGCACTTCCAAAAGTTACAATTCATTCATGGTCAAGTTATCACTGGGTATGGGGGTCCTGAGATGGGAATTCTCTTGAATACACTTCATTTTCAAGGCTTCTTCAAGGTGAGACCCAACGTAAATTTAGTAGACCTGAGGTGTATGAGCTGTATACAAATGGCATTGTAAAAGGCAATATTTTTAACACTTGTGTGCATGGTGTATCTATACACTAAGTGGCTGAAGACATAGCATGCATCGTTGGTATTCCTCTTGGAGGATGGGATCACTATGTCAAGTTTTGTTGGCCTCCTTTAAACAATATGTCTTCGGCTTTAGCCATCACTAGGAAGTTTTTTGGGAATCCAAATTTGGCTCAACATCATTGTTTGCTCAAGAAAGAAATGTCCCCTCGCTATCAACTCTACTTTGATATGGTCCATAAAATAATGATCCCTAGAAAGGAGAGAAGGATAAAAGGAAACTACTTAGATCTTACCCTGATGGAGTTGCTTGATACTAAGGTCAAAATTGACTTACCTAACCTAATTATTAAGAATATACAAAGGATGTTGCCAAAGGATGATAAAAAGGCGCATGCTTTTCCTTATCGATTCTGGTTGGCTCAAGTATTTGAAGAATATGTTGTACCTGTGTAAGTTTGGTCTCTTCAAACAACAAAAGACATTCTTTGGATATAGAACCGTGTTTCTATACCTTTTTCATTGAAATAGGATGACATTCTCATGCAAAGGTTAAGAAATGAGTTAGCTGATTCTCTGGCTTAGTTAAATAAATTTCAATTCAACCATTCTCTAGAAAAGGAAGCATTTCAAGCTAAGATTCAAACACTGGAAGTTGATCTTGCCCGAGAAAGGGCTTAAAATGGTCAGGTTGTTTGTAAGTTGACACAGCTGATCTAACTTGTTCCATCATACTATTTAGTCGTATTCTCTAGAACCCCTTGGATTCTATCTATTTTTATGTTCTATTGTTAACAGCTCCTAGATATTCTTGTATGTTTCTTCTTGGTGCTTGATTGTAGATCATCTGTTTCTATATCAATGAAATCCTTTTTTACCTATGTTTAATCTTTTACTATCTTGACTATGGCATTGCTCTTTTATTTTGTCTGTATGTTGATTGTCTTGGTTATAGCCTAGTGGCAATCATTTGCTTAGCCTTGAAATTTTGTGGTTTAAATTATAATACTTTTCGATGATGTCAAAAGGGGGAAGATACATAGGTATGCAATATTTATAACTCACAACTAACCTTTTTATTGCTAAAGAACTCTTGACTTAGTGACTATAGGCAAAGTTCAAAAGTGGTGGTTCATCATCACCAAAAAGAGGGACTTTATTAGACAAAATGATTCTTTGGTAATTGACATGACAAATAAAACATGTTAGTTGAAATGGTCCAGTCCATTGATGTTCATAGTCAAGGTAATACAAGTGTCCTATTACATAAAGGAAAAGGAAAAAAATCAGGATTGGATAAAGCAGTTGATAAACAGAGAAAGTGATTTGCATAATCACTCACGCACTTACAAAGAAAGCAATAATTGAAAAATTATCTCTGCAGTTCAATAGCTTGAAGGAGTCATAGTTGAACACGTTCCTATTACTTAGAGTTAAGGTGTCATAGACTTTATGTATTAGGCTGGTTCTTGAATTGTATTATTTTTTTAATTCTAGTCTCAATGAAGTATAAACTGAGTAGGATTATTGTCTTTAAGTTGGGAAACTCGAAGACTTGGGAACACTCACCTTGGGAAGGTTTGTGTGTTTTATAGAAGTAGGAATTAGAGTTTATTATTCCTAATTTACAAGAGTCTTGTAATTTGTTGGTTGTTGAGGGTCAAGTATTTTAGTGAAGTTGGCATTAAATTCTGTAGAGGTATAAGTCGTAGTTTTTCATATCTCTTTGAACCGGGTGTTTTCCACGTGAAAAATCACTGTCTCATTTACTTACTGTTTTAGCTTTGTAGAAAGATGTTAGTCAACCTGTTTCACTAATAGGTAACTGCCAGGCTAAAGTAAGTAAAATCAGTAGGGTATGTATTCTAAAAAGTTGCGCTATGCAACTTAGGAATTTTTTGGCCATAAGAAGTTTGCACTTTTTTCAATATTTCTCTTTAGTGAAAATTGGGGTGTTTGGCCATGAGAATTCCAAATTCAATTACAAATTGTTTTTGAAAAGGTGAAGACAAGTTTTACTTGATTAACTTTTTACCAACTTCAATTTCAACTTTATTTATTGTTACAAATATCCCAATTTTTTTATTGTTACAAAAACACCTGTTAATTCATCCAACAATTGGAGTTAAGTGTCTAACTACCACATTATCCACTTCTTCCTACTTTCATCAATAAAAGGCCTCAAAATTGAAGGCAATTTCAATTTTTTCTTTGTCAAAATCTCCTCATGATACACCGGAACCTTAATCCATCCATTCTTGAGACTCTTTATGCAACACCAACAAAAGACAACATTATTATTTCCTCTCATATTTAGGTGTATCTGTTAGGTAAATTAGTGAAGGTGGGTGACTTTGATAGTTTTTTAAAACTAGTTCCTCAATATATGCATTGCACGTGAAATCAAGTCATGACACTACACTTCATAAAGATCTATCGAAATTGATCATTTCTTATGAAAGTAGCACAAGAATGTATGAATTTAAAGTCATTTCCACTTCTTTTATATGGCTATTGGCCAAGATATGGTTTTCAGTGTGCCTACGAGGGTTTGAGTTCAAATATTGGAGCCCTAAAAGCTTCAGGAAGATTATTTGAAGTTCAATTGAAAAGCCACTAAATGTTGATAATCACATAGAGAACAAAATGAAATTAAGTTTTGCTAGACTGCTTATTGAGGTATAAATGGATGCACAATTACCAGACAAAGTGCTCTTTAAGAATGAGGGAGGATTGCTTATGAAACAGAAAGGGGCAATATCATTGAAAGCCAAGGCAATATCATTGAAAGCCAACCACTACGTAAGTTCTGCGAAAAGCATGGTCATGATGAGCACGTTTGTAGGGCAAAAGGATTCCTCAACAAGCTTCTTCTAAGAATCAAATGGAAGATGGTCCACCAGTCCAGGAACAAATAGCGGTCCAAAATGTTACCACATGCAACTCTCTTATAGTAATGGCATTAAGGTGACCATTGAAATTGAAAAATGGAAAAATAGAATGAAAAGTTCTTTCAATTTATATGTAATACCTCAATGGAATTAAGAGAAGACAATATAGGTAGTCAAATGCATGAATTTCATTAAAATATTACGTCTCATATTATATATAATGCAGCACCTATACATTAAAGAACGTGAACAAAAGTTAAGTACCATTATGTAATTCATTAAAAGAAAAGTCTCATTCCACTCGTGTTCATTATGTGGTACTATTGAGTAAAGTATTTCGATAGGTCTGAAAATGAAGTTGGTTGCATAAACATAATTCAAATGTGGTGGCAAGGGCAAAGCCAAGTAGGTTAAAAGGGGTCATCTCAAAGAAAACTTACGTTGTATAGAAGATTTTTTTCGAAATGCTATTATGCTGGCTTATATATATATATATATATATATATATATATATATATATATATATATTAGAGAGAGAGAGCCGGCTCAACAAGGTAATCACACTCTTCTCCACTTGATGTTGTAACAATCATAGAGCATTATTGCTACATAGACTCCAAGTCCTTCAAAACTTCGACCTACACCGAGGCTTCATTAGTAATACTAATGTGTCGGTGTTTCAACTCCTTCTTGCCCAACTTTCCAGGGAATAATTGGCAAAGAAAAAAAATTTTAAAATTATTTTGTCAAATATCCACTTAATTTCTTTTTGATTTATTTTTTAGGTTTAGGGTGTAAAAAGTGAAAAAAGTGGAGCCCACATGTGGGCCAAGGGACCAATTCATCATTTATACAACTTTATAAATTTAATGTAATACACCTAACCCCCTCCACTTATTCCAATATCCAAAAAACACCCTCTCTCTCTCCTCTTCAATTCCCAACTCCCACTTTCAAATAACTTATCCCAAAAATGTCATTTTCGTACGTTCTTCGTCTGCAGCTGCTAAGGGGGCGTTGTTGCTTCACAAGGTTAGTTAAAATCGAGTTTCATCATTTCTAGATCCATTTAAATAGTTTTTCTTTTTGCTAATCGATTGGTAGTGATGTAGAATTTTTTATTTTTAAATTTGGTGTTTTGATTTAATCGTATTTTTTTAGCAATGAAGTGTTGAATGGTGGTATAATTGTTGTTTGAAGAGTTATTTTGGCATTTTGATCTGAACAACATCTTATTTCTGTCCGTAGACCCGCAGTCTATTCGTAGACCTGTGGTCTATGAAATGAGAACGCCCTAGATATATTTCAATTTCAGACATATGAAATTCTTTTAAAACATGATTGTTGAAATAGTGAAAATTGAATATTAATAGCTAATTAGTTTGATTAGGTGCACTAGTTTGATTTTTAGCAATTGTTGTGTTTTGATATTTTGCATGTTTGATTTTGGTTCAATTATTGTATGTTTGTGTAGTGAACTGTTTAATGGTGGGGTGTTTGTTAATTTTTTTTTTGGGGGGCGGGGGTGTTTCATTTGATCATTGAGTTATTTCTGTTGATAGACTTGTGGTCTATGAACTGAAAATGGGATATTTATTCTTTAGGTGTAGACTATGTTGAAAATAGGTAGAAAAGTTATTATTCTTAAAAAGAAAGACGATATCGCTGGTAGTAGTAGAAAAAGAAGAGCTGCGGCAGTTGAAAAAGTGTCAAAAAAAAAGAAAATTAAAGACTTGGTGTCCGAATCAGATTCAAAGTTAAAAGAGATAAGCGACTACGTCGATTCTAGTGAAGATGTTTCCAAGCGGAGTGTCAGTGGTGACAGTGAGGAGTGCGAGGGAAGTAGGAGTAATAGTGATGATGGGGATAATGATTTATTGTCCGTGTCATATCTTTCAAGGTGCATTTTCGTGGAGCAGTATGACCTTCGAACGATAATTGATGAGGTCGGATCTTTTCCGACAAAGATATCAATCAGATCAAGAATGGATACTTATCGAGAATTTAAGTAAATTCTTATCGACCAAGAATTAAAGAAAAGATTCAAGCGGTCCTGTTTTGGACACCTAAGAAACCTGCCGGAACATCTCAAGTTCAATGGGCAGTTGATCCATTATTTGCTGTTGCGATGCGTTAAGAACGATAAGATGCATCATGAGATATGGTTCTACATTAACAACAATCCTGTCTGTTTTGGATTGAAAGAGTTTTGTTTGATCACGGAGCTGAACTGCTCATCATACCCTAGTCAATAAAAAATGAAGAAGGTGTTAGCAAAGGGGGACAATTTTTGTTTTAAGGTGACAAAAAATAAAAACATCACGGCAACCAACTTGTTACACCTGATCAAAGGGAATAAGCTGAACGAGGACTAAAATTTGAAGTTTTGTCTACTGTGGTTCTTGCACACCATATTACTTGCGAAAGATTCGACGAAGGTTGTCAACACAAAACTGATTCGAATGGTCGACTCTTTGAGTTTCTTCGAGAAGTATCCATAGGGTAAAGAGACATTTCAACTGACCATGGACTATCTGAAGAAGAAAAGTGACCTAAAGAAGCAGAAGGAAGTATTTGATGAGAAACAGAAGGCATCTTATGCTCTATTCGGATTCCCCTGGGCATTCATGGTATCTACCATAAACCCTTTAGTGAGTTTATCATAGATTATCATTTTATTTTTTTACTATGTCATAGACTCCTAGTTATTTTTTTCACTGTTGTACTGCTTACAGATTTGGATCTATAAGGCCTTTCCTCATCTTGGATAATTTGCTGGAAAATCAATAGATGAGCCCCTACCCATCCCCCGCATCCTCAGATAGAACACTTCAAAAAGCGACAAGATAATCGAAGGTGACCCATTCAAGTATAAAGGAAAAGTTACCGAGGTATGAACTTATTTTCTATAATGCAATAATAGTATCGTTTTATCGAATGTTATGTAATTGTTAATTGATATTTGGTAGAACACACACCAGTACATCATCCTTACTGTTTATGAGACGAAGATGGATTACATTATTACATTTGAGCCATATATGGACGAGGTGAAGAATAACGTCCTCTATGGCCTGAAGAAAGAGTTAAAAGGGGTGACTGTCCTCACTTCAAATGAGGACAGTGATGATGACGGGGATTTGGGTGGTAACCCCGTTGGAGTACGCATTGGTGATGATGATTCTCTAAGTACCTCCAAAGATGCAGTGGGAACCTCATCCCCCAGGGATCTTCATAAGCGTGTGGATGCGCTCGAGGAAGCAGTTTTGGATATTGCTGCCTATATCAAAGAGAAAAGAATGAATAAAAACGAAAATGATGAGCGAAAACATGAGCGAGGTAACTTCATTCATTAATTGATGTTGTTAATGAATATTCAACTTTAAATATTAGTAACACTTTGTAATATTATGAAATAATGCATGTGCATGAATCTGAGAGGAATGAATAAGGAGAAAAAAAGAGCAAAATAGATGAGTTGGGCACTGTTGTGGCAGAAAAGGAAAAAAAAGAAGAAAAGAAGGATGGTGAAGAAGATAAGAACCAAGAAGAAGGTGGAAAAGTATCAACAGCAGCAGCAGAAGAAGAAGCGGTAGCAGATGAACAAGGAAGTGCGAAAAAAGGAAAAACTGTTGAAGAACAAGTTGACAAAGCTGACAAAGAAGAAGTTGAACAGGAAGCAACAGGTGAACAAAAAGAAGAAGCTGAGGAAGAAACACCTGCTGAAGCTGAGGAAGAAATAGCTGCTGCAGGTAAAGTAAGAAAAGAAGGTGTGGAAGAAAAGGAAACTGAAGAAGCAGCAACTGATGCACATGCTGAAAAAGAAGGAGAAGAAGGTGAGAATGAAGAAGAAGCTGCAATTGTTGAGAAAAAAAAAGTTGAAGTTGTCCAAACAGATGTGGTCATGGACATTGTTGATCAAATCAACAGTAACACTTGTGTTGATGAGGAACTTAGGGAAAGAGACATTTAAATGATAAGATGTTTAATTTGTTGTTACATGATGAGTTTTTAGGAATGACAATTTTTTTTATTTCACAAATATAAAGTTTGAAGGATCTGGTGGTAGGATATGACAATCATTCTTTTATTTTATGAAACTTGTTATAATTCTGAGCTAAATCTCTTTCTATCAAACTGATTTGTGGCATGGAATTTGAATATGCAGGGTGTGGTCATAGTTGGTACACTGTATGCTTGATATCATAGAATGCATACTTAATATTCCATATACCGTATGCATAGTCTATCATTATCCTGCTGGTCGAATTTAAGTTGACGTGTTGTTTAATCGGCTATGGTTCTATCAAAAATAGTATTTAACATTATACAAAAGTAGAACTATTATTATTTTTTCAATATCACTGCATCAATGTTACACTTTTCCAAAGAACGAATACTAGCATTATAGCACATAACATCATTTTTAGGACATTCTCTCTTTCTTCGGCTAAAATCAATTTTTGTTTTAGTTGATCCCTCTCTATTTGGGTTTCATGTAGCAATAGTTTGAAGTGATCCTTCTATTCTTCGGCTTCTTTGAACAAAGTCATGAGAAAATCTTTATTTTCTTCGCATTGTTGGAGACTTTGTAGTAGATTAAATTTTGCCAAGCCTTGAAAATTTGATGTCTCGAGTCCTGGAATAAACGTTGATGGACTGGATGGAGGTAATAGCTCATCAAGCCATTTGAAAAATGAGCATGCGCCATTATCCTAGGAAAAAAATAATTACATAACCGTTAACTTTAAAAAAAAAAAATACGCACACCTCACCTTTGCAATTGCACAATTATAAAATTTGCGACCTGAATTTGAATTCGTGCATGACGTCCTCAAGACAGCCGCATTCCCACAATGGCAAATTAGAGTATTTTTAAAATTGGATAATTGAGATGCTTGCAACATTGTAGAATTTTTAAAAACAAAATAAAGTTGATGAAATAAAATAAGGAGGGATGTACACCTTCTATAAGAAGTAAAAACAAAATGTTCACACTGATGGCTTACAAAAGTAGCCATTTTTTACCGTTGGAAAAGTAATTTTTCTCGTTTGAAATGGTGGTGAAACTAAATAGACTATCGTAGATCATGACCTATGTCAGCCATCAATTTGTATGGTTTACCATATACTTACACCTTTATTAGTGCATCGAATGATATCCTGATTATGCATAGACTACCGTGATCTATGTACACATCTATAGACCATCACGTGGAGGTAGTTATAAAATGAATGATTAAATTAAAAAAAAATTAAATAGATAATAGTAACATATTTTGGGACTGATGGAAGAAAATAATTAAATATAATATGATTTAAATGGATAATCATATGTTTTGCGGTTGGTGGAAGAAAACAATTACATTAAAAATGATTTAAATAGATGATCTTGAACTGGTGATGACACTCAATAGACTGTCGTAGATCATGAACTATGTCATCCATTGTCGCACCCCTTTTTTTAACTAGAAAAAGAATCGGTTTTAAGTTTGAAAGGGTTTTTATTATCAAAGTGAAAAAAATGAAGATTTTATTTTGAAAAGGATTATTCACATTTAAACTCAGAGTCGCCACTTGGCATAATCCAGTGTGCCAAGTCACCATTGAAAATCCTTTTTCGAAAATGATTTTGACTCTTTTAAATTGATCCGCGAACAGAGATTCCAGCTAAAGAATTCTGTTGACCAAGGGGAAGGTGTTAGGCACCCCTCGATCCCGTGGTTCAACCACGATCGCTTGGTAGAGCGTATCGGCTAATTTGACTCTAAGAATTTATAAACCACGCAAAACACATAAACAAGCATCCAAACACACGACACAAAATAAATCCAAAGTATAGTATTCAGTCCAATTATACAGACCAAAATAAATAAAAATGCGAGAATAAATCCTATCTAACCTACACTAATCCTAACTAATCTCTCATGCTTTACCCAAAGCCTCAGGACTTCATCACGAACATCCTTTGCATACATGATACATCGAGGCATACCCAAGTGAATAAATACAATGTGTCTCGGGGCATTCCCTGGTTAAATGAATACATTTTGAATTAAATACGATAGAACTAGAAAGAAATATTCACACGCACATTCCAACATTTAATCAAAAAAAAAACAAGTTCTAAAATTTGCCTACCCGAACCTATATTACCCTATTCGTTTCAACATAGCATGATAAAATCGCATTTTATATCGACAGTAAATCAAAATTAAAATGAATCTATCCTTTTTATTAATCTTTCAATTCTCACCCCCAAATCCTGTTTTAACACAAAATTTGAACAATCAAAATCACGATTTCAACAATCCACAACTATTTCTTCAATGCAATAAAGTAGAACAAATCAATATCACTCAATGTTCAATCATGTCTCACACCAAATCAAACATATATGACAAGATGAAGGAGAGATAGAATTGGACCTTTCGATGACAAACTTTCGTTGACAGAAATATTTAAGAAAACCCAGCTGCAAAACCTCCAATAGAAACTCCTCAGCAACAACGAACACCTACTCAAGACTGAGGAGTTTGAAAACTTGATATTCAAGTGTTGACAGAGATAAACTAGTTGGGATGAATAGAACCCAAAGCCCCAAATATTAATCACTTAACCTCGATAAGAAACAAAAGAACCCCTAACAAGGAAATTTGTAAAACAAAAATGAATTCGAGAAAAACTATATGTTAGCGAACTCGGGCATCAATGACAAACCAATCGGAGCCAAATAGATTCAAGTGAAATTCAACGTTTACGACTATATTTACCTATAAATAACAGGAAAGCTGAGAAAACTTTGGGATTTCAGGATCTATTTGGCCAAGATCGATGAATCGAAGGGGATTTCAATGATAAGTTTTATCGGAAAGCTTAGACAGATGGTTGGTAAAAGCTTGAAAACTAAAGAATCTAAACTCCGATGAGATGACAGTGAGAAAATCAAGTAACAACAGTCAGATTCCGGCTATATCTACCTCAAACCCGCTTCAATCGCTCCATTTTTTTGTTTTCCCCGCTTCCAGGTGTGTCTGTGCGAGATTCGTGTGGGTGGGGGGATCTTACGGGAGTGATTTTGTAGGTATTAATGATGAAGATGGAGATTTTTTTTTCGTTGAGCTCCTATGTATGGTCGAATTTTTTTAGAAGAAGAAGCCTCTTCCTGAATATTACTATGTGTATATATATACTGATCCCTCTGTATTTTGTGAATGGGGTCCTCCTTGGAAAATTCCTATGTGTGTGCATTTTCTTTATGGCCAAGAAAAAGGGAGGGAGTCACGTGGGTGGGGGTTAGGAGAAGGGTGATGTGTCTTATTTTAATTGAAAGGGGTAGGATAAGGTAAAAATGGGTAAAACGATATCGGGGAGGGATGAAATTACTTGTCTACATCATGCCCCCTTTGAATGTAAACATGCAGTGTTTTCAGACAAAGAAGCAAACAACGAGATCGAATTTTGTCCTGATCATTATTCAAAGAGAGAAGTCACAAGTCATGAGGAAGTCACAAGAATCTTAAAGGATTGTAAGAGAAGTGGACTATACCGAGTTGGAGAGTCGAATGAGGTTCCATCGAGGTTCCGGTCCGCGGCTCTGTCATTACATCAAAAATAAAAATTACAAGTTAAAACATAAATGAAATTACAAAATCCTATCTATACAGCTCCTGTTGGCTCTTGACTCGACTTTTATCACCCTATTCTTCAGGCGGGCTCCTGAATTGCAATTTCTTTCAACTTGTTGCTTGGCTTTCAATTGCTTCACTTTGTTGCTTGACTTTTTATTTCTTCACCCTGTTCTCCAGACGGGCTCCTTACTTACTATTTCATCACCCTATTCTTCAAGCAGGCTCCTGAAATCCAAAATAAAAACTAGAACAAAAATTATCCCAAACAAAAATTATATTAAAGTAGTATTTCATTTTTTGAAAGTGTTGTCCCATTTTCTAGAAGGGTCCTGAACAGAAAGTAAAATCCCATTTTTCAAGAGGTTTCTGAACTAAAAATAAATTCAAATTCTTCAGGAGGGTCCTGAAAAGAAAGTAAAATCTCATTTTTCAGGAGGGTCCTGAGCATAAAGTAGAATCCCAGTTTTCAGGAGGGTCCTGAACATAAAGTAAAATCTCATTTTTCAGGAGGGTCCTAAACAGAAGGCAAAGTCCATTTTTCAGGAGGGTCCTGAACTGAAAGTAAATTCGCATTCTTTAGGAGGGTCCTAAAAAGAAAGTAAAATCTCATTTTTCAGGAGGGTCCTAAACATAAAGTAAAGTCCTATTTTCCATGAGGGTCCTGAGCATAACATAGAATCCCAGTTTTCAGGAGGATCCTAAAAATAAAGTAAAATCTCTTTTTCAGGAGGGTCCTGAGCAGAAAGTAAAATTCCATTTTTCAGGAGGGTCCTGAGCAGAAAATAAAGTCCCATTTTTTAGGAGGGTCCTGAGCAGAAAGTTAAATCCCATTTTTCAGGAGGGTCCTGAACAGAAAGTAAAATTCTATTTTTCAGAAGGGTCCTAAGTAGAAGGCAAAGTCCCATTTTTCAGGAGGGTCCTGAATAGAAAGTAAAGTCCCATTTTTCAGGAGGGTCCTAAATAGAAACTAAAATTCCATTTTTCAGGAAGGTCCTAAGCAAAAAGTAAAATCCTTTTTTTCAGGAGGGCCCTAAGCAGAAAATAAAGTCCCATTTTTCAGGAGGGTCCTGAGCAGAAAGTAAAATCCCATTTTTCAGGAGGGTCCTGAGCAAAAAGTAAAATCCCATTTTTCAGGAGGGTCCTGAACATAAAGTAAAGTCCCATTTTTCATGAGGGTCCTGAACAGAAAGTAAAATCCCATTTTTCAGGAGGGTCCTGAGCAGAAAGTAAAATCCCATTTTTTAGGAGGGTTCTGAGGAGAGAATAAAGTCTCATTTTTCAGAAGGAACCTGAGCAGAAAGTAAAATCCCATTTTTCAGGAGGGTCCTGAGCAGAAAGTAAAATCTCATGGATGTGCATTTCCAATGGTAGCTGAATTAAGTGAAGCGAATTTGCCCCTATTTCAATGCAGAAAATTTGTAAACTTAGTGGTGGTTTGCAGCTCTTGGCTTCTCAGGTATCTGCCCCAGCACTCATTCCTTTCATCTTTGTTCCAAATCGCTAACACTTGCCCTGCCTTGCCGCATCATCGACCCGGATCCAGATTGAGGGAAATGAGTTCTGACTCGAACAATGGATTTTTATTTTACCATGCCTCTGAATGCTTCCACGAATCCAACAGTCTGTCGGTTGATAGACTTCCTTTGCCTCATGTTGAATTACGATCATATTTCTTTCCTGTGCTGTTCCTTCGCTTTTTCTCATATAATTGGAAAGACTGGTAGTAAATTTTGAAATCCTTTCTCGCTTGTTTTGACAGAGACTTGACTTAAAATGTAAAGAAATTATGGTGACTTTTATTTTGATAAATGACATAAAAAGACAAAAAGCATGAATATGTAAATGAAAGAAAAGGGCAATGTCCCACATTCAAAAAGAAAACCTATCTAAATACAGCAACCAACTCCAATGAGTATGATATGCATTTTGGATTAAGCTGCCTGATCTTCCTATCCAAACTCGCCACTTGTTGTTGAGTTCATGCCTTTTCCGCTAAGCCACTTCTTTAAATCCATTGGACTCATACTTCACATTCAATTGACGACATCTTAAAAGACTTTCGCCAATAAATCTCTTTCTTTTCACGTTTCACTTTTCTCTTGAACTCGCCATCGCCTTACAGTGCCCGTGAGGGTTTTCACCACTAAGACTCTTATTTTTATTTCTCTCCACTCACCATCGCCTTATGGTGCCTGTGAGGTGTTTTACCAATAAGACTCTCTCATTTCCATTTCTATCAACTCACCATCGCCTTATGATACCCATAGGGGGTTTTCACCAATAAGACTCTCTCATTTTGTATTTCTTTCCTGATTTCTTATGTTGTGGGAGACACGTGGTACCTCACAATGTATCATCATATCCATTGCATGCTTAACCTTAACATTATCAAAAATTGATTTGAAGGACTTTCTTTGGTTGTAACTTGGCTTTCGGATAAGGTTAGAAAAGGATGGCAAAGGGTTCAAACGACACTTGAAGTGGGGGTAGGACTTACAACTTTTGGAATCGACTCAAACAACACATTAAATCATGCCCCAGTTTTTGTTGACTGGGTGAATCTTAAATCTTTATTTGGTTGGACCGAGCCTGAAATAGGATAGCCTATGTATCTCACTCCCGATAAAGGAGAATCAGGTCGCACGTAATTCCATATGCTTGTTCTTAGTTTTGATTTGTTTTTTTTTTGAACTCTTTCTTTTATTCTTATTTTCTTGACATTTATCTTTGACTCTATTTTGATTCCAAAAGAGGGATATGAAAGAAAAATTAAAATGAAGCTCAAACGGGTAAACAAAGGATGACACAATGTTTGAATAGAAGAATAAAATGCCTTCATCATATCAATCTTAAAAAATGCAAGTACTAAACATGCAATAAAATCAACAAAAGATAAAAATACCATACATAATATCTTTTGACCGCATCAGCATTGATAGTCATTTCTGCCATTTTACCTTCAATATCTGCCAAATATAAGGCTCCATTGGGCAACACTTTCTTTACAACGAAGGGACCTCGCCAATTAGGGGAGAACTTGCCTTTTGCTTCAACCTGGTGAGGAAGGATAAGTTTTAATACCAACTAAACAACTTCAAAATTCCTGGGATAGGCCTTTTTGTTATACGCTCGAGCTATCCTCCTCTGATACAACTGGCCATGACACACAGAAGTTAGCCTTTTTTCCTCAATCAAACTCAAATGCTCCAGTCGGGTTTTTATCCATTCGTTATTATCAATCTCTGCTTCTACAATGACTCAAAGAGAGGGAATTTCAACTTCTGTATGAATGACTGCTTCTGTCCCATACACCAATAAATATGGAGTTGCCCCTGTTGAAGTGCGAACAGTGGTGCGATAACCTAGCAATGCAAACGGTAACTTTTTATGCCACTGTCTAGACCCTTGTACCATTTTTTGTAGTATCTTTTTATATTCTTATTGGCGGCTTCTACAGCACCATTGGCCTTTGGGCGATATGGAGTAGAATTTCGATGTGCGATCTTAAACTGTTGACATACTTATTGCATCAAATGACTATTGAGATTGACAGCATTGTCTGTAGTGATCATCTTAGGAATTCCAAACCTACAAATGATGTTGGCATAAACAAAATCTACCACAGCCATCTTTGTCACTGACTTGAAAGTTACTGCTTCCACCCACTTTGTGAAGTAATCAATGGCTACCAAAATGAATCTATGTCCATTTGATGCCTTCTGCTCAATTAATCCAATCACATCCATTCCCCAAGACACAAACGGCCATGGAGCAGCCATTACATACAACTCAGCAGAAGGAGAATGTATCAGATCACCGTGTACCTGACATTGATGACACTTTTGAACAAATCGAATAGAATCCCTCTCCATTTTAAGCCAGTAATAACATGCTTGAAGAATTTTCTTTGATAATACATGACCGTTCATATGCGACCCATATACTCCAGAGTGTATTTCAACCATGATTGCCGAGGCTTCTCTTGCATCTACACTCCTCAAAAGACCCAGATCTGGGGTTCTCTTATATAAGATCCCCCCACCTAAGAAAAATCCACTAGCCAAATGCCTAATAGTCCTCTTTTGATCGTTGGTGGCATATGTTGGGTATTCTCCTGACTGAATGTATCGCTTGATATCCAAGAACCAGGGTTCTCCATCGAGCTCTTTCTCAACCGCATTACAGTAAGCATGTTGATCATGACTCTGTATATGCACAGGATCAATGTAAGCTTTATCAGGGTGTTGGAGCATTGAAGACAGAGTGGCTAAGCATCAGCAATTTCATTATGAACCCTTGGAATATGCCTAAATTTTACAAACATAAACCGTTGACATAACTCCTGCAAGTATTGTCGATACGGGATGAGCTTCAAATATCGCGTCTCCTAATCTCCTTGAACTTTATAGACGAGCAAATTCGAATCCCCCAACACCAATAATTTCTGGACTCCCATATCAACAGCTAACCTGAAACAAAGAATGCAAGCTTCATACTCTTCTATGTTGTTATTACAGTAAAATCGAAGTTGTGCTGTTACCGGGAAATATTGTCCCGATTCAGAGATAAGAACCGCACCTATTATGACTCTTTTCATATTGACAGCTCCATTGAAGAACAACTTCCAACTTGGATCAGCATCTATAATGACTTCATCGAGACACGACACTTCTTCATCAGGAAAATATGTCTTTAATGGCTCGTACTCTTCATTGATGGAATTCTCAGCAAGATGATCTGCCAAGGCTTGGGCTTTCATGCCGGTTCGAGTCACATATACAATGAAGAACTCGGTAAGCAATATTTTCCACTTTGCCAATCACCCTATCAGCACAGGCTTCTGAAAGATATACTTTAAAAGATCCATGCGGGAGATGAGATAAGTAGTATAGGATGAGAGATAATGCTTCAACTTTTGTGCTACCCAAGTTAGGGAACAACACATCCTTTCAAGAGGAGTATACCTGGCCTCATATACGGTGAACTTCTTGCTAAGATAATAAATAGTGTGCTCCTTTTTGCCTGTGACATTGTGTTGACCCAGGACACAACCAAAAGAATTATCCATGACTGATAAATATAAGATCAAAGGCCTACCAGGCTCCGGTGGTACCAGCTCAGAAGGATTTGACAAATATCTTTTGATTTTGTCAAACGCTTCCTGACATTCTTCAGTCCATTCTACCACAACACTCTTTTTTAGCAACTTGAATATGGGTTCACAAGTGGTTGTGAGTTGAGTAATGAACCTTCTAATGTAGTTTAGTCTACCAAGAAAACTAATCACCTACGTCCTATTCTTGGACGGGGGCAAATCCTGAATGGCATTAATTTTCAAGGATCCAATTCAATCCCCCAACGGCTGACTACAAACCCCAACAGCATTCCAGACAAAACTTTAAATACACATTTTGCTGGGTTGAGCTTGAGATTATACCTGCGAAGCCTTTCAAAGAACTTTCTTAAATCTTTAACATGGTCGGCCCGACTTTTTTACTTAATAATCACATCATCCACGTAGACCTCAATCTCTTTATACATAATATCATGAAACATAGTGATCATGGCTCTCATGTATGTTGCTCCAGCATTCTTCAAACCAAATGGCATCACTCGGTAACAATAGGTCCCCCATGGTGTGATAAAAGACATCTTCTCCGCGTCTTCATCATCCATAATGATCTGGTGATATCCGGCATAGCAATCCACAAAAGAGGCAACCTCGTGTTTAGCACAGTTGTCTAGCAAAATATGGATGTTGGGCAGTGGAAAATCATCTTTTGGACTTGCTCTATTAAAATCACGGTAATCAACAAATATTCAAATTTTTCCATCTTTCTTTGGTATGGTAAAAATATTGGATAACCACATGGGATAACGATCCACTCGAATTACTTTGGCTTCAAGTTTTTTCATGATTTTCTCTTTGATTTTAATACGTACATCAGTTTTAAACTTCCTTAACTTCTGTTTGACAAGAGGGAATATGGGGTCAGTTGGCAATTTGTGAGCCACTAATTCAGTGCTTAAACTAGGCATATTATCATAAGACCATGCAAAAACATCCTTATAATCAATTAATGCTTGAATCATTCCATCTTTTAGCTGTGGCAAAGCATGTACACTGATTTTAGTTTCCCTAACATCTTCTTGATTCCCTAGATTTTTTGGCTCAGTCTCATTCAAATTAGGATTCGGTTTGTCTTCAAACTGTTCCAACCCTTTTCTTATTTCCTCTAGTGCTTCTTCTTCATCATATTCCCCATCCTGCTTCATTACATCTTGATTAGTTTGGATTTTAAGATCAGGCTAAAAATTCCGCATGCATGTCATGTCATTAGAATCAGCATAAAGAGAACTGTATATAAAAAAACAAAATATATTAGACACGAAACAAAAGGGACAGTGCATTTCATTAAATAAAAAGATAGAAGGGTTTAAGCATAGATGCTAACATAACATAAACAAACTAAAATCTGAATTACAACCCTGAAATAACTCGGATAAATGGAAAAAAAAATAAACTACCAAAACTCCCTCCTGACGGGGAGAGGAGTGACTTCCCAATTATTGAGTCGGACGGCTAGACCTATGAATTACACGTCTGCCATACTGGTGCCTTCTCCTGCTTCGACCATATCAACTTCAATGAAAAGGTTCTGGCAGTTATCAACCAATTCAACTTCAAATTCTATATGATTCATGACACCGCTCTTAATAAATGATTCACTGAGTAGTGGCATTGGGCGAGGGAGTGACCATGTTTCCTTTTTCCTTCCCTTGGCTTTCTTCAGATCTTCAGCTGCAGGCTCAAATCCCAGACCAAACGTGCACACATTCTCACTCAGACATATGGGATGAACTATACCATGCAGAGACACTCCCAAACCCTTTCCTGGCTCAAATTCGTATTTCCAAAGTTCACTCACCATCATGATAGAAGCAGAAGACAATTGCGGTCTCGGTATAACCTGTCATTCAAGGAAACAATTCACTGGCACTGTATCAAAAATTTGATAGACGAATGTCTTCTCTACGTTATTTGCTTCAATAAGAGACAAGGGAGAATCTTCACAGGCGGACAAATCTCCTTAACCGTGAATAATCACTTCTTGCCTGTCATGCTCAAACTTAATCATTTGGTGCAGTGTAGATGCAACCGCCTTGGCCTTGTGGATCCACGGCCTTCCTAATAACAGATTGTAAGAGAAGTCTATATTCAATACTTGAAACTCTATAGCGAATTCAACATGCCCTATGATCAACATTAGTTCTATTTCACCAATGAAGTTTAATTTTACACCATCGAAAGACCTGAGACATACATTGTTGGGCCTGTTCCTGTCAGCAGCAATATTAAATTTTTGCAAAGTAGAAATAGGGTAGATATTTACACCTAAACCTTTGTCAATCATAACATGAGTGACGTAGAAATCTTCACACTTCACTGTAATGTAAAGGCCCCGGTTATGCCCTATACCTTCAATAGGCAATTCATCGTCAGAAAAGCTGATCCGATTGACCTCAAAGATTTTTCTGACCATTTTCTCAAGCTGATTTATTGTAATCTCCCTAGGAATATATTCTTCATTTAATACCTTTAGTAAAATATCACGATGCTCCTTGGAGTGCAACAACAAATATAAGATTGAAATTTGAGCAGGGGTTTTCTTCAACTGGTCTATTATTGAATACTCTGGCAATTTCATCTTTTGCAAAAATTCTTCGGCTTCTTCTTCGGTGATAGGATTTTTGATAGATGACATTCCACTCACAATTGGCTTGGACTTTCTTAAACTTTCAGGCACGAAGCATCTTCCTGACCTAGTTAAACCCCCTACCTCATCTACATCTTCCACTTCTTCTTTCTCGTGATAGGTCATCACAGTCCACCCATAATTACAGAGAACCCTATCAACTATCATAGGTTGGGTCACCAGTTTGAGAACAATAGGCGTTGCCAGTGCTCCTTTCACGGTCAAGATGCGCTGACTCAGAGCTCCTACCACTGTCAACTTAGGTTTATCCTAACTTAAATCAACATACCTTCTGGCACCTTGTACTGTGATCAGGGGTTTTTTGTGCTTTTTTGGGCTTTATCCTCTCTCATTCCTTCCTGGCTCAATGACATTGCTTTCAAAGACTCTATAACATTCACCGATTTCTCCTCAATGGTTTGTATCTTAACAACAGGCTTATAACACCTTAAAGACTCTTTCCCATCATATATCAATTCTAACATATTGGTTTCAGCATGGGTTAGCAGTGGATTCTGGTTAATATTTGGATTCTCCGGGGCCTGGACCAGCATCTAATTTATGTCAATTAAATCTTAGACGGCTCTCTTTAAATTCCAATATTTCTCAATATCATGGCCTGTCATGTCAGAGCAATACGCACACCTTAAAGAATAATCGAGATTCCTCGGCGGTGGATTTGAAAGCCTTCTTTGAATTGGGCTTAAAAACTTCAACTTTCTCAACCAATCAAACAGGCTAGCATATGACTCCCCAAGAGGTGTGAATTGATTTTTGACTGCCTTCTCTTTCTTATACTCGGGCCTAGGTTGAAAACTGGGTTTGGAGGGATTTTGGTAATTCGGTGGAGTGAATGGGCGATTTTGTGGAGCTTGCGCGCACCACTGCGGGCAAAAAGGGGTTTGGGCATATGGCTTCATGCTATATACTGAGTACGGGGGTGGTGGAATTGAATATAAATGGTTTTTTGGTGGGTAGTAATCGTGGGGAGAAATATATGGAACTTGAGTGTAGACTTGGGCTTGGGATTGGGGATAGGGGCGAGTTGGTCTTTTAGGATAGGAATGGGTTCTAGCTATGACAGTCGTCATGTCCTTTTTCTTCTTTTTACCTCCAAATGCGCCAGATCCACCTTGAATCACTTGTGTGGTGGCTTTCAATGCAGCAAAACTCACTATTCGGCCGGTCTTGATTTCGTCCTCTATAATCTCCCCCATTTTGAGAACTTTAATAAAAGAGTTTCCCATTGCCAAAAGTAAATGTTGAAAATAGGTCTCATCCTATGCCTGAATGAAAACCTCTACCAACTTACTTTCTTTCATTGGAGGCTTTACCCTGGTGGCCAGTTCACGCCACCTTATCGTGTATTCCCTAAAACCTTCAGTGCTTTTCTTCTTCATGTTGACCAAGGATTTTTCGTCCAAAATCAGGTCGATGTTATACTGAAAATATTGAACAAACTCAGAAGCTAAGTCATTCCAGCTATTCCAATTGTCGATATCTTGATTAATAAACCATTCTGAAGCCAGATCAGAAAGACTCTCGCTAAAGAAGGCCATGAGTAGCTCTTCTCTTCCTCCTGCAGCCCACAATTGGTTGCAATAACATCTCAAGTGTGCCACGAGATCATCGTGCCCTGCATACTTCTCAAACTTGGGAATTTTAAAACCGAGGAGAAGGTTGATGTCTGGGAACATGCAAAGATCTTTAAGGAAACACTCTTATAATCGTCGATTCCCTACAAATTCCTCATAGCCTGTTCTAAAATTTTCAACTTCCGTGCTATGACATCCAGTTCCTCTGTTGCGACAGGTTTCGCCGTATCAAATGGAAATACAGGTGGCTGAGTGTACCCATACGGTTCATTCATTCTCAAAGTAGGCTCCGGGGCATAATACTGACTATCTGGAACCTTCAATACTAGTTCACTCACTGGCAGACCTAGGAAGCCTCATTGTGGGACGCCAAGCATATATAGGAGCTTTAGGTGGTGGCGGAGCCATGAATATCGGTGTGATCGGTGGCACTGGCTGAGCAGCGGGTCTTGATTGGGGAGCTTCCAAGGGCACACCAGAACTGCCAGGATAATAATGTCGTGGAGTGAATCCTAGTGCATGCTCAGGTGACTCAGTAGAAGCAGAGAATTGCGCCTGAGAAAGTGGTGGGCAATTAGAGATATTCCTAAGACCTTCAAGGAGCGGAGGAGGAGGCATTTCGCTAGCCCATGCCCAGTGCAAATCTATCAATTGTTGCCTGAGCCTTACTACCTTATCATTTTGTTCTAAACTTTCTTCCCTATGATCCTGATCCGGGTCAATGAGCGAATTTTCAATCTCCCTGCTAGCCATGGCGAGCTTTGCTTTTGATCTAGTGAAGTATGGGTGGCTAGCCAGAGTGCTGCAAACCTACCACTGTTATCTGAAAGAACATGCTCATCAAAGACGACATCTGTTAGGATTAGGGCACACAACAAGCATGGGAATCACATTGGTAAAACTGTCCTAAATTCATGTTCATTTCTACCAGCTTTTGAGGGTAGCGAGGTCATTTTAACATCATCCCAATTTTTATCTACACTTATTATTATTATTATTATTATTATTATTATTATCATCACTATTATTATTATTTTTTCGCCCTCTTTCCCTCTCTCTCTCTTTTTTTTTTTGTATCAAACCCTATTCTTTCCCTTTATTGTCTCATCATCATTTCTTTATTTTCTTCTCTCGCTATCTACCTTCATTTTATCATTCTTTATGGCTTTTGTTTTTTTTTTTCTTTAAAAGAGGAAAAATAGTGGAAAACAATGAAACAAAATGATTAGATCAAACCCAAAAGTAGGTTGCCTACGTGTCATGTTGTACATGAATCAGATCTGCATAGTTCGGGCAGCATATGCATAAACATCACGTAATTGAAGTTTTGTTTTTGCGAAAACAAAAATAAACAAACAAAGGAAAGACGTAATATCATAACATTTTTATGAAAGAAACAACAAAAACATACAAAGAATTTAGGACAACTTTAAAAATAAACAACAAATACAAAAAAACATTCTAGACCCCTAAGACGATATACGTGAAATTACTAATAAAGACCCTAATATCAAAAACAACTTGACTTCAACTTAAAGCAGACACCACCCTACAATGACAGGAATATAAAAGACTTAAACTGAATAAAGATAAGAAATGCTCTTTCAAACTGGTGCTCTGCGTGATGACCCTGGCTGAGATGGACCTGCCTGTGATGTTCTCTTTCTCCCATTCAAACTTTTTAGCATATCCTGTAACGACACCCTGATATTAGGGAAGAAGCTTCGGGCCCATATTCCTTCCTCATGAGGAGTGCACTTGGAAAGATTATTCTGACACCTTTCTACTGTCTTGAACAAATCTGCTAACTGAACTCTCAGTGTCTCCACTTTGGACCCCGCACTTTCATCCTGATGGTCGTCAACTATGCATTCTTCCTGTATTCTCCCTCTAAGCTATGCTTCTAAGGGTTGACTGATACCCCGAAGGATAGATTGAAGCCATACCCCATATCCCTGAGTGTACCCCGGATTATCCAAACTTTCTATGAGAGTGTCCACACCTAGATTTGTTGCATGCTTCCAGAACTACTCGTATTTTCTTTCACCTAAGGCTTGATCCTTAAAGTACTCAACATCCTTTAGAAGATCCACTACTGGTGGCACATCCTGCGGCCTACCCAACTGGCGCATTGCCCTAGAAGGACTGTATGGTCTAGTGCAATTAAGCCCTAACATAACTAGAATGAGTTGCATTTGACAACCAAACAAGATTATCTTTGGTCGAAGCAATAGATAAGTCCACAAAATGTTATCCCCGGTTCTTGACTTAAGAAATTAAATCCAAGCATCGACTCCCACGGGTAGCGAGAATTTATCCAAACGCAACCTGAGGTCCATGACTTTCACTCGATTGGGAATACAACGATCAACCACGTCTGGTCTAACTAAAGAAGGCACATGCAAATGCTCCATCATCCATAACTGTAATATCAGGTTACTACCCTCAAAAAATATCATCCCCCCTTCACTTCGATTACAGACTTATATATTTCTGTTAAGATCATGGGTATGAGAGTGAACTTACCCTTTTGATTAATGCCCTTGGCATTTTGATCCTTATGAAATAGAGTCATCACCACAGATTGCAAACGTGTATTAATACGTCTTTCTTCTAGTGGAAACACTAAAGTATCTAATAAAGCGAGGGTGAAGACTTCAAGATGCTTTCTCTCCCACTTCTCCTTAGTCATATGAAATTCATCCCAAAAGCAATCAAAACCTTTCGGGGGCACGAATCTAGCGAACAAAAAATCTAAGGAAACCCACGAATCACTTAAACAACCCAAATGCATACCCTTACTTTTTAAACCACAAGACTGCAAAAACCTCACGCCAGTATGATTTCGTGCTCGAATCATATCTTTCTCAATATAGGGCAAATGTAACAAATCGGATATTTCTGCCAAAGTAAGAGTCATTTCACATTCCCTAAACCTGAACACCAAATTACTTGGATCCCAAAAGTTCAACACAGCCTCTATTAAATTTGGACGGGGGGTAACATGCAGAAGTTCCGTAAGATCACCTAATATTTTAATCAGTTTCTGCTGATCAACATAGTTAAACATTTCCCACCACTTGATTAAAGTTTTAGGCACCTTGACAACCATCAGGACTCTAGACTTGGTGGACAAATCCATCCTATAATAACACATGAGACGTTATCTCAAAAATTCGATAGGAGTAGAAGATTCCCAACCCTTGGGATTTTTGACACAGGCATATGTCGATAGGACAGACCACTTCACGACTCCAATTTGCCGATCAGAAGTACTGAGCAAAATCAGTCTACTTGGCTAACAAATCTAGATTACGGGGCGAGAGACCTAGGCTAATAATAAGACAACGGCCAACAAAAAGATTACTAGACCCACCGAGGGTTGCCTACGTATCCCAACCTGAGGGAAGGGAATCAGGTATGCGTAATTCATCCAGATTGGACAATTAATGATTAACTAATAAATTGACCCTAACTTAAGAGACACAACCAAAAACAAATGAATAAAATTTTTTTTTTTTTATTTTCAACTAGACACTTCAACTAAGACTGACACCACCAATTATGAAGAAAAAACTTTTTTGACATTTTTGCTTTTGAAAAACAAGTAGAAAAGGCAAACAAAACCCTCATTTTTTTTCTTTTTTTTGTTGAACTTACGGTACTTTGAGAAGATAAATGCAAAACGTAAAAAAAAAAAAAAAACTTTTTGAGTTTTTGGATTGTGAAGAACAAAAGTCATAAAGAACTCTAAAATACACTACGACATTCCTTTTGATTCATTCTTTTCGACTCACTTTTTTTCTATTTTTTTTTCTTTTTCATTTTTTTGCCTACGCACGTTACTCCTAAGAAATTTTTTTTTTTCAAATTAGTCCGTCAAATGATCACGTTACCCTTACAGATGCAACAGTTAGCACGTAGGGATGCTTTAAGAGGTGAGTCTCCTACAAAGGGCCATGTGGGTCCCGTTTGGTCTCAGTATGATGCACATAAGCCTAACCTAAAGGCTGACCTACGTTGTGGTTCACTAACAAGACTGTTCGGGGGAACGTATGGTCGATAGTAGCTGCTTTTCTTTCCACCTACTCCATAACACCGACGGCTCCTCCCCTAAAATAAGGATGACTCAACTAAAGGTCGTGTACAACACATGTACTACAAACTTGTTGCAGAAAAAAGGCCTGGGGGTAGACACATGATGCCAGATGTAAAAGCGGCAATATATAGGATAAAGACTGTACACAAATGGCATAAAAACGCACAACAGTGATAATAATAAAACAAACAATAATCACAAACAATGTTTATACACCCATAATTCCAAACAAAGCCGATACGACTCAAACCGAATACTGAAAATATCCCCAGCAGAGTCGCTAGAGCTGTCACACCCCTTTTTTTAACAAGAAAAAGAATCGGTTTTAAGTTTGAAAGTGTTTTATTATCAAAGTGACAAAAATGAAGATTTTATTTCGAAAAGAATTATTCACATTTAAAATCAGAGTCACCACTTGGCATAATCTGGTGTGCCAAGTCACCATTGGAAATCCTTTTTCGAAAATAATTTTGACTATTTTAAACTGATCCGCGAACAGAGATTCCAGCTAAGGAATTCTGTCTGTTGACCAAGGGGAGGTGTTAGGCACCCCTCGATCCCGTGGTTCAACCACGATCGCTTGGTAGAGCGTATCGGCTAATTTGATACTAAGAATGTATAAACCACGCAAAAAACATAAACAAGCATCCAAACACACGATACAAAATAAATCCAAAGTATAGTGTTCAGTCCAATTATACAGTTCAAAAGAAATAAAAATGCCAGAATAAATCCTATCTAACCTACACTAATCCTAACTACGCTCTCATGCTTTACCCGATGCCTCGGTCCTTCATCACGAACATCCTTTGCATACATGATACGTCGAGGCATACCCAAGTGAATATATACAATATGTCTCGAGGCATTCCCCAATTAAATGAATTCATTTTGAATTAAATACGATAAAACTAGAAAGAAATATTCACACGCACATTCCAACATTCAACCCAGGAAAAAAAACAAGTTCTAAAATTTGCCTACCCGAACCTATATTACCCTATTCGTTTCAACATAGCATGATAAAATCGCGTTTCATATTTTTTTAACACAAAATTTGAACAATCAAAATCACGATTTCAACAATCCACAACTATTTCTTCAATGCAATGAAGTAGAACAAATCAATCACTCAATGTTCAATCATGTCTCACACCAAATCAAACATATCTGAAAAGATGAAGAAGAGATAGAATTGGACCTTTGGATGACAAACTTTCGTTGACAGTAATATTTAAGAAAACCCAGCTGCAAAACCTCCGATAGAAACACCTCAGCAACAACGAACACCTACTCGAGACTGAGGAGTTTGAAAACTTGATATTCAAGTTTTGACAGAGACAAACCAGTTAGGATGAATAGAACCCAAAGCCCCAAATATTAATCACTTAACCACGATAAGAAACAAAAGAACACCCAACAACGAATTTTGCAAAACAAAAACGAATCCGAGAAAAACTATATGCTAGCGAACTCGAGCAGCAATGACAAACCAATTGGAGCCAAATAGATTCAAGTGAAATTCAACGTTTACGACCAGATTTACCTATGAACAATAGGAAATTGAGAAAACTTTTGGATTTCAGGATCGATTTGGCCGAGATCGATGAATCGAAGGGGATTTCAATGACAAGTTTCGTCAGAAAGCTTAGACAGATGGTCGGAAAAAGCTTGAAAACTAAAGAATCTAAACTCCAATAAGCTGACAGTGACAAAATCAAGTAACAACAGTTAGATTCTGGCAATATCTACCTCAAACCCGCTTCAATCGCTCCTTTTTTTTCTTCTGTTTGTTTTCCCTGCAGCCAGGTGTGTGTGTGCGAGATTCATGTGGGTGGGGGGATCTTACGGGAGTGATTTTGTAGGTATGAATGATGAAGATGGAGATTTTTTATTTTGATTTTCAACTAAGACTGACACCACCAATTATGAAGGAAAAACTTTTTTGGTATTTTTACTTTTGACAAACAAGTAGAAAAAGCAAACAACAAATGTACTACGGACTTGTTGCAGAAAGAAGACCCGGGGGGTAGACACATGATGCCAGATGTAAAAGAGGTAACATATAGGATAAATACTGTACACAAAGAGCATGAAAACGCACAATAGTGATAACAATAACACAAACAATAATCACAAACAATGTTTATACACCCATAATGCCAAACAAAACCAATACGACTCAAAAAAATAAGACCGAATTCTGAAAATATCCCTAGCAGAGTCGCCAGAGCTGTTGCACCCCTTTTTTTAACTAGAAAAAGAATCGGTTTAAGTTTGAAAGGGTTTTTATTATCAAAGTGAAAAAAATGAAGATTTTATTTTGAAAAGGATTATTCGCATTTAAACTCAGAGTCTCCACTTGGCATAATCCGGTGTGCCAAGTCACCATTGAAAATCCTTTTTCATAAATGATTTTGACTCTTTTAAACTGATCCGCGAACAGAGATTCCAGCTATGGAATTCTGTTGACCAAGGGGAAGGTGTTAGGCACCCTTCGATCCCGTGCTTCGACCACGATCGCTTGATAGAGCATATCGGCTAATTTGACACTAAGAATGTATAAACCACGCAAAACACATAAACAAGCATCCAAACACATGAAACAAAATAAATCCAAAGTATAGTGTTCAGTCCAATTATACAGTCCAAAATAAATAAAAATGCGAGAATAAATCCTATCTAACCTACACTAAGCCTAACTACGCTCTCATGCTTTACCTGATTCCTTGGGCCTTCATCACGAACATCCTTTGAATACATTATATGTCGAGTCATACCCCAGTGAATAAATACAATGTGTCCCGGGGCATTCCCCGGTTAAATGAATATATTTTGAATTAAATACGATAAAACTAGAAAGAAATATTCACACGCACATTCCAACATTTAACCAAAAAAAAAAACAAGTTCTAAAATTTAGCTACCCGAACCTATATTACCCTATTCGTTTCAACATAGCATGATAAAATTGCATTTCATATCGACAGTAAATCAAAATTAAAATGAATCTATCCTTTTTATTAATCTTTCAATTCTCACCCTCAAATCCTTTTTTTAACACAAAATTTGTACAATCAAAATCACGATATCAACAATCCACAACTATTTCTTCAATGCAATGAAGTGGAACAAATCAATATCACTCAATGTTCAATCACGTCTCACACCAAATCAAATATATGACAAGATGAAGAAGAGATAGAATTGGACCTTTCGATGACAAACTTTCATTGACAGTAATATTTAAGAAAACCCAGCTGCAAAACCTCCGATAGAAACACCTCAGTAACAACGAACACCTACTCGGGACTGAGGAGTTTGAAAACTTAATATTCAAGTTTTGGCAGACATAAACCAGTTGGAATGAATAGAACCCAAATCCCCAAATATTAATCACTTAACCACGATAAGAAACAAAAGAACCCCAACACTGAAATTTGTAAAACAAAAATGAATCCGAGAAAAACTATATGCTAGTGAACTCGGGCAGCAATGACAAACCAATCGGATCCAAATAGATTCAAGTGAAATTCAATGATGAACAATAGAAAAACTGAGAAAACTTTGGGATTTCAGGATCGATTTGGCCGAGATCACTGAATCGAAGGGGATTTCAATGACAAGTTTCATCATAAAGCTTAGACAGATGGTCGGAAAAAAGCTTGAAAACTAAAGAATCTAAACTCCGATGAGCTGACAGTGATAAAATCAAGAAACAACAGTCAGATTCCGGCCATATCTACCTCAAACCCGCTTCAATCGCTCCATTTTTTTCTTATATTTGTTTTCCCCGCTTCCAGGTGTGTGTGTGTGCGAGATTCGTGTGGGTGGGGGGATCTTACGGGAGTGATTTTGTAGTTATGAATGATGAAGATGGAGATTTTTTTATTTTTTTTCATTGAGCTCCTATGTATGGTCGAATTTTTTTTAGAAGAAGATGCCTCTTCCTGAATAGTTATATATATACTGATCCCTCTGTATTGTGTGAATGGGGTCCTCATTGGAAACTTCCTAGGTGTGTGCATTTTCTTTATGGCCAAGAAAAAGGCAGGGAGTCACGTGGGTGGGGGTTAGGAGAAGGGTGATGTATCTTATTTTAATTGAAAGGGTTGTTAGGATGTTAAAAAGAATAAAAGTTTGTTAGGGATTTTGTTGAGAGTTAGTTTTTATATTTTTGTGGGATCTAATTAAATGGGTAGGATAAGGTAAAAATGGGTAAAACGATATCGGGGAGGGATGAAATTACGTGTCTACATCCATCGATCAGTATAGTCTATCATAGACTTACACGTTTATTATCGCATCGATTGATATCATGATTAGGCATAGACCATGATGATCTATGTACAAGGTTATAGACCATCACTTGGATGTAGTTAAAAAATGATTAAATAAATTATACATAAATGTGGTGTGGATTTCTACACATGTGAAGGAGTGTAAGCAAGTCACATAATCATATTAGAGCTTAGACAAATTAGGGAGGGTGAATTAAGAAGTGCGTGGATGGGTAGTGGTTGAATACTCAATATCGTAAGAGTAATGTTTAAACAAAGCATAAGTATGTATATAGGATATGTATTGTATTTGATGCCTACACATTCCATATATTTCTTTCATCACCACCCCTATATCAAAAGAGAGTGTGCAATTAATAGTGGTAAAACATTTATCATCCTCAATACATACTTGTTCTTTGAGAAACATTACTCTTACGATATTGAGCATTCAACCACTACCCATCTACACACTTCTTAATTCACCTTCCCTAATTTGTTTAAGCTCTAATATGATTATGTGACTTATTTACACTCCTTTACATGTGTAGAAATCCACACCACATTTATTTATAATTTATTTAATCATTTTTTAACTACATCCAAGTGATGGTCTATAACCTTGTACATAGATCATCGTGGTCTACGCCTAATCATGATATCAGTCGATGCGATAATAAACATGTAAGTCTATGATAGACTATTCTGATCGATGGATGACATAATTCATGATCTACGACGGTCTATTACGTGTCATCACCAGTCCAAGATCATCTATTTAAATCATTTTTAATTAAATTATTTTCTTCCACCAGCCACAAAACATGTGATTATCCATTTAAATCATATTATATTTAATTATTTTCTTCCACTAGCCCAAAATACATGTTACTGTTATTTATTTAAATGTTTTTTTAATTTAATAATTGTCTTTCATGATTCCCAAAATGTGTGATTATCTATTTAAATTATTTTTAATTTAATTATTTTCTTCCACCAGCCACATAACATGTGATAATCTGTTTAAATCTTTTAAAATTAAACTATTTTTTAAAAATCTGTTATTATTTGTTTTAATTTACTCAATGATCCATCATTCATGTAGTCTACAATTGACTAATATGTACAGTCGAAAAAATACTTTGTATAAAATCTAAACATTAGATTTTACTCTTCAGGAAATTAGTCAAGCCAAAATACTGTAACTTGAAAAGGCAGACAGATTTGATTCGAGTTTTCAAACAAGGGATCCGAACAAACATGGCAAACACACAATGTTAAAAGAAACTAAAATATAGTTGTATTAAAATTGTTCATTGCATTACATAATAAAATTTAAATCAAAAAGGGGAAAATGGAAGAAGCTTTCTTCTAACAAGATCCTACAAAGAAAGCTTCTTCAGCAATAAACAAATAAAAAAAACTTAAAAACATATACTTAAATAAAATAATTAAACTAAATTATGGGGATGGTGGGGGGGGGTGATGTATTCAGGTTCTTCCATTCCAAGCCTTTCCAGAATTACCCTCAAGAAACGAGCAATTCCACGGAGCTCCCGCCCAAGGTAGCTGCGATCTTCACCCAGCTCGTAGAAAAGCCGGTCAAAATCATTCCTTAGGAGGAGGAGGTCGTAGTGTCTCGGAGGAACACTTTTGATGGGGCGCAGGGGTATCGTTCTTGGAGACATTTTTTTTGATTTAGGTGAAGAAGAAGAAGAAGAAGAAGAAGAAGAGACGATTTCTCATATTTTCAGTTTAGGGAAAACTGAAGGGTTGCATAGAAAGAGGGCCTGTACTTATAGACCTATAGATTACGTCCGTTCATATATCCACCCAATGGTAGGTTGACATGTCTGATAAGAGAAAATGTTTTGTATGCATATACCAGCTGTTTTTCCTCGTGAAGAGATGTTTTGTGCAGCTTTTTAATAAATAGGAATGGGAAACAAGGGAAATAATGATTCATTGCATCAATTGGAGAGATAAGCTGGGAAAATGACCAACATAACGTGTTAGATCAGCTATAATATAATCAATACATAATATTTTATAGACCATATATTATAGATACCATAAACTATAGATAGTCTATCGTAGATAAAACTTTAGGTCGATAACAACTGAACGTTAAAATCTACAGAAATGCATATTCATCCCCCAAAACAGTATCTTTACAATTGAAGCTAAAAAAAAGCCTACTTATGATTTGATGCCCATTCTACACGTGGTACTTTTGTGTCCGGATTTCTTGCATATTGAACACCTATTCCTCCTTTTGAACTTGAATGTCTCACTGACGCCCTTAGTGTGTTTGACTTTCTTCCTTCCGAGTTTGGGATTGTACAGGGGTAGAGAAATTTTGGTGTCTACCAATTCCTGTGGCACAGTCCATTTAGCCTTCGGAGGGACCACATTAATTGTTTTCGAGTATGCAAGGAGCTAACTTTCATCTTTATAAATTGGCGAAGAGTGGTCGTAGATGGAGTTACCATAATCTTCGCCATCACCATAATTTTCTGGCAAAGCTGCCATCGCATGTTTACACGGTATTTTCACCAAGTCAAATTTTTGACAAAAACAGTTCCTCTCCAAGAGATTGACCTCATTAATTGCTTTCGAGTATGCGGGGAGCTAACTTTCATCTTTATAAATTGGCGAAGAGTAGTCGTAGATGGAGTTACCATAATCTTCGCCATCACCATAATTTTCTCGCAAAGCTGCCATTGCATGTTTGCACGGCATTTTCACCAAGTCAAATTTTTGACAAAAATAGTTCCTCTCCAAGAGATTGACCTTGGCAGTAATGCCATTGCCGAACACTGTATACTCATCCAGAACCCCGTTTGGTTTACCCACATACAAGGAATCGTTCGCACTCTTATTATCCCTTAGGATCCTTTCCACAGAAGGTACAAATATGTCCTCTTTACCACCGACAAATGCATACCGCTCCCTAAACTTTTCACCAAATTTTTTAGCAATTGAATTGAATATGTATGACACGGGGTACTCCCGTTCATCCATTAAAATCGAGTTGAGCGACTCGGCGATGTTTGTGGAAATCACGTCGTACCTATTGCCCAAAAAGTATGCTCTACTCCATTTTTCAAAACTAAGAACATTTTCAAGGACATGAGCTGTCTCGGGGCATTTACTCTTCAATTCCACAAAATTATCACTAAACTCATCAAAGGAGTAAGCCTTTGCCGCGGCGTAGAATAGATAAAGATATTCTCCGTAGTGTTGATTTACACGAAGATTTTCAGCGAGGTGCCTCATGAAAAGTATGTGATGTGGACGACTGTATACACGAGAGAAGGCATTAGCGATGCTAATATGCCTGTTGGAGATGATGCATAGATCTAGTTCATCTTCTATAATAGACTTCAATTTCTAGAAGAAGAAGGTCCAAGAAGCATCGTTCTCTTTATCGACGACACAAAAGGCAATCGAAAATATATGATTTTTGGTGTCCTATGCAACGGCGCTCAGCAGAATGCCCCCGTACTTGCCATACAAATGTGTGCCATCGACGGTAATTACCTTTCTCATGTGGGCATATCCTCGTATGCAAGCTCTGAATGCTACGAAGTGGTAAAAGAATGATCCATCCATCCGGTTTACCATGATAGAGTAAGAAGACTCGAGATTCAATAACTCCACCATGTGGGAAAAAGCTGGCAAGCAAGCATATCCGTGCTCCGGTGTCCCGCAAATGATGTTCTTCGCAATTACACTTCCTTTCCAACACATCCAATATCTTACATTGCAACGCAACTCCTTAAATACAATTCTTTTAATTTCTCTTATGCTTGGACCCTTACCATCCCAAAAATGATTTATGCATACTAAAGCAATCAATTCGGATGAGATTTTTTGGACCTGCGGGTGGCGTTTTCAACTCCGCACGTGTGCATCCCGACATACTTGTATATGCAAAATCTATCCGAGGTGTCGTACATTTTTGCCCGCAACAGCCAACCACAACCCCGAGATAAGTATTGCGCCTTCATCAATTTCATGCAACTCTTCTCCATATAATAATCAAAATACTGCCTCACCACTGTTGCGTCTAGTTGCATTTTCAGCTCGTTTTTATCAAGGAATGTTTGACCACAACAGAAATTGTTTCTATCGATGAAGGAGAGTCCTTCTTGTGATTCTGTTTCACGATCTTCTTCGTCATCTTGCAAGTCCGATGAAAAGTCTTCCATATGCATAGAATAATCTTCCATATTAATTGTATCATCGACATCATTCTCATAATCATTCAAATCATCATCGATCAAATCATCGTTGATTGTCGGGAGCTACGATGGGGGTACTGATGAATTCAGCGGTCCTTCAAAAGACCTCTTAACCGCATTTATCCTCAAAATTGGCCTAAAGCCATCTGCATCATCATCTATTATGCACATCAGCACACGTACATCTCTATTTATGATCGTAGGATTCACCCTTTCCCTCGAATGTATTACATAACTAATCACCACGTCGCTCGGCGCGCAATCTAGATCCCCGCTCTGCGTTACGTCTGCAACAAATTCATCGTACGAACTGTTGCATCGAATAGGAATGAGAATTGTTACCTTGTTAAATGATCTCCATTTCCAACATTTTGAAGTTTCCACCCATTCTCCCATGAAATCACTAGAAACTAGAACAAATTCTGCAATAGACATCCTAGAATTAAGCTTCGGTCGATGGTAGATTATGCTTATGGTCTATGTCGAGTTGTATGCACGGTCGATGACTGACGAGGACAGGTCGATGACTGCACAGATTTTCGTACAAATACTTAAAATTGCAAATATTGCTTGTAATCAATGATTGTTGGGTTTATGGAATAAAGAAATGAACTTGGAGTCGCTTGAGCTGCTGTAATGCACTTTCTAAAGTGGTTTTGAGTAATGTGAGTGATTTAAAGCTTTTTAACAATGATGGAAAGTGTGTTTGAGAAGATAGGAAACAAATGGGGTAACAATGGATACAATGGACAAGCTTATGATGTTTGTGGACTAATTTACAGCTGATCGCCGGAAAATAACGCCGGAAAAGTGGCCAGAATTAGAGCTTTTTGGTGGGAAAAATAACCACTTTCTATTTTTAGCTTTTGAAATTATTTTTTTTAATATTTTTGATAACCTAGATATTATTTTTATATATACAGTAATGGATGATAGATTGGGTTGAAGTGTATTATTAGAAACTTGTGGGTGAATTTATTAAGTTGAAATTATTGGGTTAAAGTGAATTATTATAAAGGTTTGAGCTGAAATTGTTAAGTTGGAAAAGTTGATGGTGAGGTGGAATTAAGTGGGTGTTTGGCAAAGGATTTAAAACTTGTGGGTATTTGACAAAATAGTTTGGATAAAGAAGTTTTTTGACATAAAGACCCAACTTTTCAGCCCATCCATGAAGTGGAATAGCTTATTTGTGAGTTTAGGAATCTAAAGAATGATTATGGTGAACTTCTTATCGCTCCCGTGTGGCTTCCTACAGGTACCCAAATAGCGACACCAATCTCGACACTAAATCCATTTGCGGTTCTTCTTTGAGAAGCTGCTCATAACTGTTATGGGCATCTATAAAATGTGCAATAGGATGCCTTATACAACATTCACAAGTCTAAATACCACAAGTACATATACACAGAGCTTTTTTAAACTACAAAAAATAATACTAATAACTTCAGATAGAAGATAAGAAAATTATTGACTGTTAACCTGTTTCAATCTGTCATAAAATTCACTAAACATATTTATTCCAACATAGGGTGATTGTTTTTTATTGTTGACAAGAAAAAAAGAGTGTGTATCGGATATTTCTCAACTCTCAATGGAATTTTTATCCAGTTTTTTTTTCTGTTAATAAAATTGATGGAAAAATAATGTTTCTATGCTACTACTCTTTCCCTATTATTTAAATCTTAACATGTATTTCATTACTCCTCATAAATTACTTATATTCTAATCTTATATTTCTTACTTATATTCAAATCTCATGTCGAGGGTGAAAAATATCAAGAGAAGGAAGACTACAACATCAATGAAATGGATAATATTAAAATGGGTATACCAGAATAAGATACTCACAAGTGTCAATTTGATCGCTGCCTGACTTGGGCAATACTGGCAGGGCAAAGGTGCTGACATCAAAATTTGGAATTAAGAATAATAAATCACATGAGATCCGGATCTGTCCGATTTAGTGCTTCACAATGAAGAATTGTGAACTCACGGTTCAGAATTATAATCCCCTTTTTTCACTCCTAGTCCTTTCTAACCGGTTGCTAATTGGGCCTGGATCCGGAATGAAACTCTCCAACATTTCACGCAGTCCAATTATCCTAATTGGATTGGTTTCATTTACCACTTCTGGCCCATATATTCTTAAAGAGTCAATGTGGTTCATAACAATACCACAAACCTCAATAAGTAACTTGGTCTTAAGGTTCAAGTAGTACAAAACTGATATCAAAGTGATAAATTTCATCGGAACCATGAAGGAAGCTACACCAACAACCAACATTTGGTAGTAGCATTAACTGGAGTAGTCAATCTAGTTGGAACTTGACCAATGAGCATTACAGTTCTCCAATTGCTACTTATAGTAGAGGACTCCAACCTATAACTTTTAGATGATAAAATGCCTCAAAGAGCACAATTTAAAAATTGGAGATGTTTGATAGTACAGTCATTAACAACTGCATATGTACCTCGGGTGCAACATTTCCTTTTTTATCTGTGGCAATGTATGAAGTGGTTTAGTCTTGCATAAAGAGAAGGGTCAATGCGAATCCTTTTTGGCAGGCAGCCGAGCAAAACGATTGGTTATATATGCATATATATTGTCTTTGGATTGGTATGCATTGTAACTAAAATACTCATTAATGCAAGCATCAATAAATCATTCTAAACCTTCAAACATAGCTACGGGGAAGTTATGGCTACCCTCTAATGATCCATTTGGAACTATTGATAGACCTATGAGGAAAGAGGTATCAAAACCAAGCACGGCAGTGGCAACATAGTCGATAAAAAGGAAAAGTTATCCTATCAAAAACAGTCCCAGCCCTCTATTTAGATCTTTTGCATAATAATGGCCTTTCTAGAAACTCAAGAACAACCACCCACGTCATAAATTGATCTAAGTTTTTCATCACTTCCTCATGGAAATAAGGTTGGCTGTCAACTTATATGAAAATCCCAGATTTCGCAATCTTTGAGCTCACAGTAGTATAACTACCAGATACCATAGAAGAAAAAGGCGCAACAGAAAGCAACATATTATAAGAATGTGGCTGAAGCAGCCGCACATCCATGTCAAACACCTGTTCCCATGTCCATCAATTTTCTTAAACTAATACTGCCCTTATTCGGACTTCGTGCATAGCGGGAGCTTTAGTGCGCAAGCCTGCACTTTTTTTATTTTATGGTCTTATCATGGTAGTAATCTAATTGGCTAAAGAACTGCAACACCATTCCATCTCTGATACAACACCAATCTTGTGCAAGGATTAATTTTTTGTGTCTGTATTGTGAGTAAACTTAACTATAACCGATAAAGAACAATATAATGTCTCTCGATTTAAACTACAAAGAATGTAAAAAAGTGAAATTCATATATACCCTATTGCTACTGAGGTAGAAGCCAAGGATAATGAAGAATTATACGCTTAAGGTACGACAGAAGGAAATTTTACTTTAGAAAATTAAGTCTACTTTCTCCAACAAGATAGAGGAAATAATTAAGGTGTTTTGGATGCTTGTGCTATGGTAGCACTTTGTCACATGGAGAGGGAAGTTTGAACCAAGAGCACAAGATTGTGTCTTTCTTGGTTATCCCATTAATCAAAAGGGTATTAAACTCTTAGAGTTGAATACACAAAAAATAATTGTCACTAGAGATGTCCATTTCTATGAGAACGTTTTTCCCTTTACAAAGAATCCCATATCACCTCCACCTATCTTTTCTGTACCAGACCATGAATCTGTTTCTTTCACTTATGACACACTCATTTTCAACACAAATTCTACAAACCACACTTTTCCACTTTCAGATACATACACTACCAGCTTCCGATTCTTCACATTCATAATCAACGTCACCTTCTCCACTAGAAATCTACCTACAACCAGTACACCACTTGTAAGGAGATCGGACAGAACAAATAAAGGTGTACGTCCAGTCCATTTACAAGATTATTTCTATAACAATATATTTTTTAGCCCCTGAGTCTTGTGTTACATCTTCTATTGCACCTAATTTTATTTCTTTTGCTGGACTCTCTTCATCAAATCAACTCATTCTTGACCCAGTGTCTACAATCACAAAACCAACTAGTTATCACCTGGCATTTACTAATCCAGATTGGTGCAGTGCTATGGATAATGAACTAGTAGCTCTACAGTCCAACCATAGTTGGGATGTGGTTCCACTTCCACCAGGAAGAAAGGCTTTACCTTGCAAATGGGTTTACAAAGTAAAGCATCATGCATATGGATCACTTGAGAGGATAAAAGCTAGGCTAGTCATAAGGGGGAATATCTAAAAGGAATGGGTAGATTTTAATGAAACCTTCTCCCCCGTAGTCAAAATAACTACAATCTGATGCATTTTATCTATGGCTGCTAAAAGGCATTGGGATATTTTTCAATTTGATGTTAAAAATGTTTTCTTGTAAGGAGACTTGCAAGAAGAAGTATATATGAAGTTTCCACCTGGTTTGTCTTCTCCTGATCCTAATTTGGTCTGCAAACTCAACAAGTCACTTTATGGTTTGAGACAAGCTTCTAGGCAATGGTATGCCAAACTTGCAAGTGCTCTCAATTTCAAAGGTTACAGTGCTTCTCTCAAAGACTATTCCCTATTTTCCAAAAAAACTGGTTCTTTGATATCTATTGTGGCTGTATACGTCGATGATATCCTCATTACAGGTAGTGACACCAAAGAGATTGAGTGTCTAAAACAGCTTCTTCATTTTGAATTCAAAATCAAAGACCTAGGACTTCTACATTACTTTCTGGGAATGGAAATTTTAAGGGAAGATCATGGAATTATCATCAGTCAAAGGAAATATATCTTTGATTTGCTTCAACAGTTTGGCATTTCTCATTTGCATCCTTTATGATCTCCGATGGATCCTTCTTGTAAACTTTCTGAATGATCAGGAACACCTATGTTACTTCCTTCTGTTTACAGGCATTTGATTGGCAAGCTAAATTATTTAACTCATACCAGGACAGATATATGCTATGCAGTATTAACATTAAATCAATATATGCAAAATCCCTTCGATATACATTTCACAGTAGCTTTAAGGGCTCTGCGTTACCTGAAAAGACATTCTTGTCGAGGGATCTTCTTATCTACCTCTCCATCTTTCTCCCTCAATGAATTTTGTGATGCGGATTGGGGGTCTTGCCCAGATTCTCGTCGATCGATCAGTGGGTTTTTCATCTCCAAGGGAGGTTCTCCCATCTTTTGAAAATCCAAGAAGCAAGCATCTGTATCTCTTTCATCTGTTGAAGCATAATATCGATCGATGAGACGATTAGTTAGGAAGCTCACTTGGTTAACTTGCTTACTATCTGATCTATCAGTTCCACCAGCTTTGTCAATACCCATTCGTTCCGACAGTCAACCAACGATACATATCGCTAGAAAACCCATATTCCCCGAACGCACAAAACATGTAGAGCTAGATTGTCATTTCGATCAGCAACAGTTTCTTTTCGGGCTCATTTCTCTTCACTATCTCCCTTCAAAGGATCAACTTGCCGACATATTCACAAAGTCCCTTTCTGGACCATCGCACCACCGTCTTCTTGCCAAGATGCAACTCACTTCGATCCCCTCCATCTTGAGGGGGGTGTTGAGAATAAAGAAAAAGTGTCAAGACAAGATACAAGTGTTTAGATATTTCTTTTGTTGTTTTTTAATTAGCTTTGTGTTTTTATTATTTATCTTCTTTCACAAGATACATGTGTTTTTATTATTTAGCTTCTTGCATAAGATACATGTATATATATACATTGGTTCACACATAATAAAGATCATCAAGATAATTTCCCAAAGTTGGTTCTAACTTTTCTACAGTTTCATCCTTGAACATTATCGATGAATATGCGCAATCTTATGACCAGAAGCAATCCAAAAACTTTATGGGAACCATGTTGGACATTATGCAATCACGAGAAGTGGAATTTCAGTTTGACCGTAGCAATATAAAAGCTATCCTCCTCGTAGGCTAGCTATTTCATCCCGTTTATATACTTATAGTATTATATGTTCATCATATGATTAAATTTGTTATTACTAATTTAATTTCCCCATTATCCTTTTTTATAACAGTCCATGCTCGTTGTAGCAATCAACACTTCAGCAACAACAGTAGATTGGATACTAACAGAGCTTCTTAGGCACCCTCATGTGATGAAGAAAATCCATAAAGAGTTAGAACAAGTGGTAGACCTTGAAAGAGTGGTAGAAGAATCAGACTTGGAGAGTTTGAAGTACTTAGACATGGTTGTAAAAGAGGGCATGAGGCTGCATTCCGTATTGCCACTATCACAATGTGAGGCCATGGAAGATTGTGTAGTCGATGGCTTTCGTATACGAAAGGGATCCCGAATCACGATAAATAATTATGCAATTCAGAGGGATCCAAATGTTTGGTCCGAGCCTGAGAAGTTTTTGCCTGAGAGGTTTGTTGGGAGCAATATAGATGTTCGTGGACGCAACTTCCAATTTTTACCATTTAGCGCTGGCAGGAGAAGCTGTCCTGCAGTGTAATTGGAGATTACTGTTGTCCGCCTTGTGGTGGCACAATTGGTTCATTGCTTTGATTGGGAGCTTCCAAATGATATGAAGTCTTGCGATTTGGACCTTGATGAGCACTTTGGGATAGTAACATCCAGAGAAAAGCATTTAGTGCTTATCCCTACTCAATAGACTAAACAAATTATTGTACTTTCTGCAAATTTCAACCTCACCTGGAGTTCTTGTTTTCTGATTGTTGTGTTTTTCACCTACTATTATGCAATACTACAGTGATTGTTGGTGCATTTTAATATTAAAATTAAATTGCATAATAATTTATGGATATTATAAAATGGAAAAAGGTGAGCATTAGTTTATGATAACTCTTATAACATCTCATTTTATTCATCCATAATTCTACCACTTAATATACCTTACTCTCATTATTTTTATGTGTTTAATCTCATGAATTAGTGATAAAAATGTGGGTTTTGATTATTTTATTGTTGGATGAACTTGGTCATCTACATTCTTGTAACCTAAATGGTCATTAGTTCTTGTAACATCTCACTCATTATTCTATCTTTTTATGTCATGTAACTTGTGTAACAACTAAACATTCATCTTCCTTACTTAATATTTCATTACTCCCTCATTTACTAAATGAAATAAATTACACCTATATAAAAGATGTCTTCTTTCTTTGTGTAGTAAGGAAAAAAGAGTTAAGTTATAGTATATTGTGAGGTGTAAGAAAAAGATGATAAAGGTGGGAAACTATTATTATGTGTAGTAGTAAAAGAGAGAATTGAGACATAGAAAATATTCTTAAGTCTTCAGCTATATCCACTTTACAAAAGAGAGTAATTATATTAGTGAAAGAGAGAGTTGAGACAAAGAAAAATATTCTAAGTCTTTAACTATATTCACTATACAAAAGAAAGTTTTAATATGTTGAAGGAAAATGTTCTTATGGTGGAGCTTTGGACTCTTTAACTAATCCAGATTTGTTTGAGTTGTACATTGTTGATGAACTGTTGTATTCTGGAGGGGACAAGTAAAGAGATATACTGCTGGATCGATACAGATTATGCCGTAGTGGCTTGAATCTTCTTAAAGAAAGCGAGATATGCACATCTCATCCAAGAATAAAATTATCTTATTTTCTTCATTTTATGTCATTTGTAATGATTATTATAATTTGTGATATAATACACCACAAATTTTAAGGAGATTCATGTTTTATTACAGTTTGAAAAATTGTGAATATCAAGATGAGAGGTCTAATCATTTCAATGTCATTAGTCTTTTCAAGAGATGAAAGGGAAGAGATGAAGAGTAAAGTATTTTCCTACTTGCTCTACTCACGTGAAGAAAAGGTAAAAGAACTTTTCTACTTCTTTGCGGAAGAAAGGTAAAAAAATCCTTCTATCTAATATTTTTATTTAATAAAGTGAAACTATTTTTCATGAACATAAAGTGGTATTTAAATTCTTAAAATAGCGGGGGGCTAATGAAATGAGAAAAAAAAAATCACCATAAAAATGTGACATTTGCACTTTGGAGAATGAGTTAAAAAGTGTTACAAGTACATAATTATTGTTGGAATAAATCACATGTCATTATTAATTTACATATGACCTGATGTCCTTAAATTTGGCTCTAATATGTTATCAAAAAAAGGATAAAAAATGTTGAGTAGTCATTTCACATTAAATATTTGGGTGAGATGAATTTCATTCTACGAATGAAAAATACCTAAATTATGTGATGAACTTTTCCTTGACATGTCATATTATGGTGAAAAAAAATTGTTAAATACATTTTGTTGATTGTATGAGCCGTGCAACTTCTTTTGATTCAAATATGTGAAAGTGGTGTGAAGAAAAAGAGTTTACTAGCCTAATAAAATATGAGATGAACTAAGCAAGGCCTTGGCAAGATAAAGAATTTGAATCACATTGGGGGGGGGGGGGGGGGGGGGGGGAGGAAACCTATAAAAAGTTATGAGTCATATGTGAGGAAACCCAACCTGGGGACTAGAGATCTTATAACCAGTTTCATTTGGAAGAACGAGTCATATGATAACTTGGTGTGGGATGCACTGATGTTTAATTCTTCCTATGATGTGAATGCATTTTGTTCCTATAATGATTTGTGAAGATTGAGTCTAAGAACTCTTACTGAAATTTTGTATCTCACATGAGTGGGGTGTCAAAATTACAGGACCATCCTTGACAGATTTCACCTATGTGAGTGTGGAAGTAGGACGCTTCCTATGGGAATTGAGTTTATTCTCAAAAACACTCATGAAAAATCGGAATAGCACATGATCACAATGTGTTGGCTATTAAAGCTTATGTCAACACCTTGATTGTTGTGTGTAAGCAGTGATTCTTTATTTCCCTTAAGCAGTTATAGTTCTAGTCTGAAACTAGTACTGACTCTGGAGTAAAGTTTACTGTCCTACTAAGTGAATGTTCAATGCAGCACACACCTTCATTATGTATAATAGTCTACCTTCAACTAATTTGGTGAAATACTCTCTTAATTGAATATTAAAATGAGTGGGGGAATGTTGGTGCATTTTAATATTAAAATTAAATGGCATGCTACTTTATGGATATTATAAAATGGAGAAAGTGGTGAGCATTAGTTTGTGATAACTCTTATAACATCTCACGTTATTCATCCATAATTTTACAACTTAATATCCTTTACTCTCATTATTTTTGTGTCTTTGATCTCATGAGTTAGTGATAAAAATGTGTGTTTTGATTCTTTAATTGTTAGATGAACTTGACCATCTATATTCTTGTAATCAAATGGTCATTAATTCTTGTGACATCTCACTCATTATTCTACCTCTTTATGTTATGTAACTAGTGTAACAATTAAGTACTCGTCTTCCTCACCTAATATTCCACTACTTCCTCATTTACTAAATGGAAGAAATATACATCTATATAAAAGATGTCTTCTTTCTTTGTGTGGTAAGAAAAAAAATATGAGTTATAGTATATTGTGAGGTGTGGAAAAGATGATAAAGGTGAGAAACTATTATTATGTTTAGTAGTGAAAGAGAGAGTTGAGACATATAAAATATTTAATTAAGTTTTTAACTATATTCACTGTACGAAAGAGAGTAATTATATTAGCGAAAGAGAGAGTTGAGATAATAAAAAATATTCTAAGTCTTTAACTATATTCACTATAAAAAAGAGAGTTTTAATATGCAATATTGCAGCGATGATTACATATATCCGATCATAATTAGAGTGATAATTTTTCTTATAGTCTGATTATATATGCAGTTCAAGGTTACCTTTAACTCTTCAGAATTAAAAGTTACACACTAGAAGTACTAACAAATAAGACAAAATTTTTGCTCTTTTCTAATTAGTTAACTCATGAAGTTCCCTATAGATTTGCAGCGTTCCATTATTTTGTTTCAAAGTTTTGAGATGGATCTAGATCTATCCATTCTTTTAAGGGGAAATTATGTAAAATGTCAGTTTCTTACTCACAATGGCCATTCGACCTAACTTATTATGTTATTTCGGCCTTTGTTATTGCACCAGAGGTGCACATGCGCTGCTCCTCTCCTGTTGAGTTAGTACGACATGCTACTTTGAATATCATCCACTTGGCTAAAGATATATTTTTTCTAAAACTTAATTAGATAAAGGTAAGTGCTTATGTTCATGTTATTTATTTTACTCTTTGTTTATAATCTATTGTATGAATCAATGATGGTACGTAGAAAAATTAGGTACACATTCATCAATGCGAAAAACAAAAAATAATGTGTGTTAAATTTTTATTTTAATTCAATTGAACTTGGATGAACATTTCTGATACATAATTATATATTATACACGTGTTTTTATACATTACTAGTTTAATTGCATGCGCCTTGCACGTTAAATATTTGGTTATTTAAAATTAGACGATTTTATCTATTGCGAAACTTATATAGATATTTATATATAACTTTGTCTACAAAAAGTTAAATAGTAATATACGCAAAATAGAGTGGATTATAATTTTTTATAAAGATATCTAATTATAATAATAGTTCTTGCTTACAAAACTTATGCCAAAAAAAAAAAGAATAAAATTGGACACAACAATAAAATTAAAACCTTATCAATTACATGCACATAAGATGATAAAAAAAATATTCCTAGAGAGAAAAAAAAAGGCAATATTATTGAAGAAAAAAATAATTGAGAGAATAATACCTTAATGTCTTTTAATTTTATTGAATTTTGTATCGCTCTGTATAGCACCACACCATAAAGTTAATACTATAAAATTTGTAATGAAGGATGTTGAATAGCGGCCTTTTATATATGAGTGTCCGGATCCTGCTCCTTACATAAATATCAGCTGAATTTATATCTCAAATCTATATAGTCAAATTTTTTACTTAGATATTTGAATTATGTTTAGTCGAATTCCTATACCTACATTAGTATTTGTGTCACGACCCAAACCGAGGCCCTGGCCATGATGGGCATCCTGAACCATGAAATCCCAAGAGCCTTTCTCTAACCGGCAATCATATACACAATTCATATACTGTAAGGAAATGCGGAAAACATAGAAAAACAAAAATATGATATTTCTCTTATTTCAACTGAACAATACAAATATAAGTTCGTAAACATTCCAAGAACATATAATACTAGTCTGCAAAATCTCTAACAATATGAAAACAACGTCTGTCTGAAATCGGGACAAGGCTCCCGGTCGGACCATAAACTAAAACCAAGTGATAATATAGAATGAAACAAGGCCTTCCGAAACAAGGGAGGCTCATCAACTCCAAACTTCTGAAGAGACCGATCTACTGCTTAGTAGGACCCCGAAACTGAGCCTAAGATCCTGAAATATAGGGGGTCAATATAAATATTCTGGTACATAGAACAATTCCGAAACAAAATATAGTTTTATATAATATAGGTGAGAGCATTTCATAAAATATGTCAACAGAAAAATATTTGCAAACACATGGGCAAAATCAGTAGGTTTCAAAACATATGTATGAATCTCAACTCGACTCTTTGTCTTACTTCTGAGCTAGGTGGTACACCCTACATCTCTACAAACCCACGGGCTATATGGAATATTCCATTGACTCGGCGGCCAAGCTCCCAACCCAAGTTTGTTGCAAGGGTCGGAGTCTCTATATCTAATACGCCAAAGGCACAAGGCCAGCGTATAATCCCTGTTTTGGGACATCATAAATCTGTATCGATAAAACACAATTTTCAGCAATGAGTCCTTACACTCAAATACCTTTATCGTATAACCACTTAACTCTTTTTAAGCCCATTTTTAATATCTTTAAAACATGCATCTTTTATAACTCAAAATCTAAAAATCTGGTTCTATTATGGCATTCATCTGTCTGGAATCGTCATACCTAGACTTGCAAGTTACATCTATATATAAGCCATATCATGATGTAATTTAGATTTTCAGTCCGATCAAATAATTTGACCACCAAAACATTTAAACAATACAAGAGAGTTCTTATTTTAAAATATGTGAAAACCTTTGCAAAGATTCTCTCTTTTCAATACTTTAACAAATGATGGTCAGTTTCTTTATGACAATCCATGCACTTCTTTCAATTATCACATTGAACATTTATAAATAACAAAACACCCTCTCTTTAATTTATAGCCAATATCAAGTTCATAACAACAATAAAAAACTTATCTCATGCTTCAAAACATGCAATTGAAAAACTCATAACATGTGAAATCAAGAGATATCATAACAAGAGAGGGGCTTCGTTATTCATGCTCTCAATTGAACTTTGCAAAACTGAAAACGCATAGATATACGTAGTTATAGTTCAATTCTATAAAAGGGGTTCAAAACAAATGCTTACTTTTATCAAAACAAGTTCATAATACATGCTATTCAAAGCAATGTCAAAAACCCTCTTTGTAAACATGATTATATATATTTAAACTTGATAAAAACCATAAAGCCTATGCCCAAGGAGTTTAGGATATCCCCACATACCATGAAAAGATTGACCCTTTAAGCTTGAATGTGCAAACTCTAAGTTGGTTTTTCTCCTCTTATGTTATAGAATATGAATTAGGGATTTGATTAAGTTAAAACGTATTTGGGAGCCTTTATTCTGTGTAATGATGTTTAGAGATGATTATGTGATGTCAAAAGACCATGTTGCCCTTGAAACAACTAAAAAATGGAGCCCTTATACCATAAAATATCAAGTGGGCAATGCCCAACCCATGTCCTAACACCAAGTGGGCGGCGCTTAGCCCATGTCCTAGCCATGATGTGGGCGGTGCCTTTCCCATCGCCTAACCTAGACAGTGCCTTATTTAAACACTCATAACTTTTGACTCAAGACTCGGATTGACGAACAATTAGAGGTGTTGGAAAGAAAACTCGAAGGGATTTAACTTGATATATAGTAGGACACATGAATCTTTATATACTAGGATAAATAGTATTTGAAAGTTGAACCATGCAAAATCGTCAACTAAAAATTAATCGATAGAAAAGTTCTCAACTTAACCTTTGAGCTAGGAGATTCTTATGGTGTATATTCATCTCCAAGGATGTTTGAACACTAAGGAAATATAAGTTACACTTATTTATAACTATACACCATTCAATTTGGGTCCATATACATCAGAAAGACGCTTCAACTTTAGCCAAAAGTAGGGGGTGTTACATTATCTCCCCCTTGGGATCATTCATCCCCGAATGATGGGTAGGGACTTATTGGAGCTCTAAATGTATGGAATAAGGAACGTAACCTTGCATTGGATATTTTTCCTCAACAAAATATGCAGAGGTATGAAAGAGCTTCATGATAACCCCTAGTGAATCGATAAGTACAAAATATAAGATCATAAGAATTGACATAGAGATGACCTTGCATACGAGTTCTAGGGATCATGATCATCACAACATATGGTATGAGTTTATTTGGTGATCATTGGCCTAATTTATATTGGTACAAATCATGAAATAAGATTGCACGAAAGATAAGAATAGAAGCATTCTCCACCGTACAATTTAAAATGAATAGAACTTACACTTAGAGACACTACTCAACTATGCCCCAAATAATAAATAAACAACATACTTCATTATTTCCAACCTACAATTTTCCCATCACACATCTAACCACAAGAGTTTGAGTCCCACCGTAAAGTGCTTTTATGTTAAAGCGTAACTCAGAGTAACAAGGTGCTAACTTAAGCTACGAGACCTTGTACTCTACATCCCATTAACAAAATTACTTCACCTTATCACTACCATCAAACACACTAGAGTTTTAAAATCAAGGCATACCAACCACATAACACATTGGTTTGCATTTTCATCAATCACAACTTTTAAGCCTATTATTACTACATCCTCTTCATGGATCTCCCCAATAAGACCAGCAAATTCAATCACCCTTACAAAATTTTTTGCCACAGATCTCCTCTTAACTATTTCACTTAACGAAGGTTCATCTCCTTCTTTGCCCTTCTCTTATAACCTTAGCTCAAGAAGTCACATCAAAATTCTCACTTTTAAGAACATCTACTCCCCTACCTAAAAAATTACTACGCTTCCACAAAAACCATCATACTAACATACAGAGGGTCATTGAGGGACCCAAGCATAAGCATCATGAATGAAAGTAATACTATCAGACCATAACTTATACTTATTGTACTGCTCAAGGAGGGACACGAGGTGATGATACGATAGAATATACATAAAGTGCTTCATATATCTAGTCTCTGGATCATAAGTAAAGTGTCGTTCTTCATAAACGAGTCCTTAGGATAGACCATAGTGAGAAACATTACGCTTACATCACTAGTCGTATAACATAAGTTTAGAATTCATGTAGTCAATGATTGAGACAAGAAATTCTAATTGAAGCTATAGCTTCCCATTTTTAGAGCTGAAATAGTCATGAGTTTGCATAACTTTATCACTTTGGCTAATCCCGACATAAAATGAATCAGTAGCATATGAAAACATAATTCCTCAGAGCCAAGCATGATTTGGAATGTGGATTTGTGGATCATGGACATCATAACATTGAGTTGAATTCATTAAAGACTGGATTTACTGAGACAACATTGCTTCTAGTTTGGAGGTCAGAACATGACATGAGTTACATTGATAACTCAGACCTTAAACATAGGCAGGACTTGAATACATAAGACATTGGTAGAATAACCTCTTAAATTGAAGTAGGAGCAATATACTTGAATAGAAATAGGTTTATCATGGCTCCTCCCTGAAACTTGTCACACTGAAAAAAAAAATTCGGGAACTACCTTAATTCACCATCTCCCCCTCAGATCAAAGTCATAATCCTAGACTTGCGGACATATCCCCTCATCAAATCTATAACCATGACTCTCAACACAATGGGGAGATCTGTATGTACATGCACACAACTCTCCTTAATAATTTTAATAAAAAAGAAAAAAAACACAAATTTATTTCTAGGACCTCCCCCTACAGGGACACTAATCATAACTTTCTCTAACCCTCCAAAGTCATCGATTTATGACTAACATTATCATGTTCATGGACATCCATGCTTATAAACACTTAATACTTCATCTTTAACTCCTTAGAATACTAGCATTACACATCTAATCATATAACTTACAACTTAAACAAAATTTGTAAAACCATCTCAACGGCGTATATTGCGTACCTATATTTCCTTAATTCAACTCTACATAAAATCATATAATAACTCCCTAGACTTCTCCATGCTAAGAAACTTGTGGATATAGACTGGGTGTACATGACTCTAATACACATAAAACCTTATCTAATAACATGCTATCGGGGGGTGCAACTTATTCTTATATACCTACACTCTTATCCACTTTATAACTCAACCACAATTCATCATTTTTCACATTATTCCTCATGACTATATACATATCACAATTATCCACTCCTTATTTCACAAGTCACAACCTAGGGTATTTCAAACATTACACTAAGCCAACTAATTTATTCCCATAAAACATGCATTATCAATCTTGAGCTACTATTCTTACCACTACACTCCACATCTAAAGTTTAAGCCTATTGTCTAACAACACCAATCATATGCAGCATGCCATATACTATACTAATCAATCGAATAGAAACATCAACCGAAGTCTCTTTTTTCGCTTAACTATGGCCCATAAGTTCATCCTCTCTGTGACATTAATTACTACTATACTTCAAAATTTACTACATACCTTCTCACATGTAGTACTAGTTTACAATGACTAGAGAAAATACAATCAATGGGGTAAGGTTACATAATAGGGATAGACGATCTTAATCCTATATTATAACCCACTACGATCTTATCAACATATTCCACTTTTGCACATCATATTTAATTACCTATGCATACATTTAGACTACCTTCAAATTCCATTTACACCAACGAGTCTTTACCCATAACTTATTGACTAAACTACCTCTTTCTATTAACAGCCTATAAATGATTTGTACAACTATCATAACTAGCCATTCTGAGATCCTTCCCTATTTTGAATAAATAATAATCATAGCTAGTTACTTTCTTCATAAACTACCATATAATAAATAGATATTACTACCACATTAATCTATCACTATAAAATGACAACCCATCCCTCAATCAATGGTTACACAACTAAATTGACTTCTTTACGCAAAAGTCACCCTCATTTTGAATTCTAAGCTTGTGACTTCATATCACTAACTTCTAGACCATCTTACCACTCATAGGTTATGAAACTTTATCACATACTACTGCTCGGGTGAAAATAATTCTCCAATATTCTACCTTACATCATTACCCTTAAGATTGACATCTAAAACAAGGGGTTTAAAAAAGGGGAATAAATATACTCCATACCTCAGTCTCAAATGCACGATTTATGTAGGTATAGGTATATGCTTAAATCAATACACTTTAAAGAACTTATTGTAATGCCTCGAAACCTGGTCTCAAGACATCACACGGTGCTCAAGACTACAAGTAGCCTTAAACTAACCTCATCTACCTTTTACTAAGTCTGAATCTCATAATAAGGGAAACATAGACATAAAAGTCATACTATATGTGGAAAACTGTCTAAACATAATATCTGAAAATAATGTCAGAAACCTTAATACGGAATAATCTAAATTAAAACTAGTAGTCTGAAAAGCCTCTAATAATAATATCTAGAGAGTCACTGGGACAAACACCCAGCTGACTCAAAATATCCAAAAAATATTGAAATCGTCTATACTAGAAAGCTAAAAATTTAAATGACTAAGTCCCTGAACTATGAGGATTCACCAACTATCGAATGTAGCTGAAACTGAGCACCTGAACCAACATTATAAGATAATGTAGCATATTGACTTATATGTGGATCAGTACTTTGAGGATATACTGAGTAAATGGGAGTGAAATGCATAAGTAAAACATCATCTCATCATCATAATTTATAAAACAATGCATGTTAAATGTAAATGAATCACATAAGTTGGAATATCTGAAATACTGAAAATCTGTAATTATGAGTAGTAAAGCATATTGAATAAATCTAGTGAGTCATAACATTTAGTTTTGAAAGTTGTACTAATGTTCTATTTGTAAATCACACTGTCTAAGTGTAGAAAGCACTCACTTTTATATCTAACATCTGAAAGATGACTGTAGCTAGTATCTTTTTGTAAAGCATAATCTGAACAAAGTTGTGAGCCTTTACACTTAGTTTTCTAAAAGCTATTCTTACTATTAGGGATGTTCTCTTAACTGACATAAACCATGAACATGGACTCCAACGTATTGTTCCCCTATAGAAAAAGCCTCACGATGGGGAGAGTTGTCATACTCTTGCCAAGGAGTATAACCTAAGCTAAGTGATCACATCTGTAACTGTCACCCGTATTACAATGGGACTAATCTCATAATCTATACCTACGTTGGCTACGTAGTTCTGTGGAAGTAGGGAGAGCTAATCCCACACTTTTAGCTCGGTGCTAATACTACTCTCTTTAAATTTGTATGCTCATTCTATTGGAAATCCTCTTTAAGTTCTAGTATAATGGTTCATTACGAAATCAATTATGCATTTATATGATTAAATCTATAAATAAAGCTATTCTGATTACTATAATCTATAATAAATCTGTAAAGTGGATTTCAAATCTTATTAGAGGATCAAAAGATCAAAGCTTTATTGAAATTCTATAAATAATTTGATCATAAAATGCTTAAAGCATCATCTTTCTTGAAATATCAACATATAACATTGGGATTAATAACCCATGCATCAAGTTCTTGTAAAGACATCATAAATTTCATGCTTGATAATGAAAACAATGATAATTCATCTCAAAATCTAGAAATTAATGCAATAGGCATGAAAAGATAAAATTAAACATGAAATTCATCTTCATAAACACTTGAAATCTCATAATCTTGCAAATAACAATATTGGGTATGGACCCTAATTCAAAACTCATGTATAATCATTCAAATCATAAGAATTTGTAATTAAAACTTAGTTTTGGGTACAAGGATGGAAGAAGATCCTTGTTCATAAACCCCAAATACCTTAATTGATGATTAACTGGAGAAACTTGAACTTTTGATTCCTATTTTAGTTCTTGAAGATGAGTTATGGATTATCTTGTCTTGGGAATCCTCAATTTAGAACTTTTTTTGGAGAAACAATAGAGGAATTTGATTTCTTGGAGAAGAAACTTTTCAGCTCTAGGGTTTTCTTTCAGAGATAAAGGATGAAAATAAGCATAAATTGCTTAGAATAGGTTTAATCCTTTGTTTTGCATGAATTGGGGGCTTGGGAATTGACCAAAGTACCCTTTTAAACTATTAATCAGAACTAGAAAAAGGGAAAAAAATCCCGATTTAACATGCTACCGTTACTACGACTGGCAAATTGGAGACCTCCACGACGCAGAGCTATTACGTTGCCCCACTAGATTTTGACAATTGGAAACTGGAGTTTCTCTGAGATGTGGGCAAATCGCGGTACTCTATTAGAATGCCATTTAGGCCATTATTGCGATGTGGTACCATCGCGCTGGCCTACAGGAAATGGACAATTGGGAAATTAGACCTCACCGCAATGCAAGCTTATCGCGAAGGTCTACTGGAAATTGACAAATTGAAATTTAACCTTCACCGCGACGCGGTATTTTCCCAGATTGCGTACTTTATAACTAAAAATACCATAACTCCTCAAATGAGTTTCGGATTGGGGCAAAATTGGTATCGATAGAAAGCTTATTCAATTATCTACATGATGGAGAGTAAAAATTTTGAAAATTTCATATATAACAAAAGTTATTCATTTTTTGAGCTCATCCTTGACATTCTAGGAGTTAAGTTAAGCTAGAAAAAGTATGGGGTATTACAATATCTCCCCATTGGAAATATTCATCCTCGAATGTGGCTAGTTAAGCTGAAAATAGTGAGGAATCTAAGGCTATAAGCTATAATGCACAACTAAAATAAACTGTATAACTGAATCTAAAACATACTAAGCTACTGAACTGATTTGTGAGTGCATGAATCTACATGAGGACAACAATATAGCTGAATCTGAGACTAGAAAACAATTGAATGAAAAAAGACTATTACCTTTGGCTGAATCTGAGTTCGTGGAGAAGAGATAAGGATACTTGGTATGCATGTCTGCTTCTGTTTCCAAAGTAGCACCCTCAACAGACTGATTTTGCCACAGAATTTTTACCAAGTGAACTTCTTTGTTCCTTAGTCTGCAGATTTGATGATCAAGAATCTCTACTGGAACTTCTTCATATAAAAGGTTATTCTGAATATCTTTACTTTATAGAGGAACTATAACAGTTGAATTGTCCATACACTTCTTTAACAAGGATACATAGAATATCGGATGAACTGAGGATAAATCTGCGGGTAGCTCAAGTTCGTACGCCACCTTTCCAACACGACCCAAAATCTAGAAGTGACCAATATATCGTGGACTAAGCTTCCCCTTTTTGCCAAATCCCTTCACCCATTTCATGGGTGAAACTTTTAAATACACAAGGTCATCAACCTCGAGCTTAAGATCTATTCTCCTTACGTCTGCATAAGATTTCTGACGACTCTAAGCTGCTTTCAATCTCTCCCGAATCAACTGAACTTTCTCCATGGCTTAAACATCATGTCTATACCAATCAAAGCGGACTCACACACTTCGAACAAACTAATTGGAGAACTACAAAGAGCTTCAAATGGGTCCATTTGAATACTAGCATGGTAGCTGTTATTATAAGTGAACTCAATCAACGACAAATGCTCATCCCAACCACCTCTGAAATATAGAACACATGCTCTCATTATGTCCTCTAGATTCTGAATGGTCATTTCTACCTGACCATTTGTCTATAGATGAAAGGGTGAACTAAGATGAACTTAGGTACCAAGACCCTTCTGAAAGGCTTTCCAAAACTGAGAGGTAAACTGAGTACCCCTATATGAGATGATGTACAAAGGAACTCCATGCAATCTAACCAATTCTCTGATATACAACTTGGCATAATCTTCATCTGTGTAAGATGTGTGAACTAGAAAGAAATACGCTAACTTAGTCAATCTATCTACAATAACCCAAATCAAATCATGCTGACAACGCGAATGGGGTAAACCTATCACAAAATCCATATTCACCTCTTCCCACTTCTATGTGGGGATACCAAACTCTTGCAACGTACCACTAGGTGTTTGATGCTCTACCTTAACCTGTTGACAAATTTTAGACTTTACTACAAACTCTGCTATATCTCTCTTCATACCACTCCACCAATAGATTTCTCGTAAATCACGGTATATCCTGGTGGCTCCTGGATGAATAGAATAATGTGCACCATGCTATTTCACCATAATCAATTGCCTTAAATCATCAACACATGGCACATAATCTACTTTAGTATATCAACACACCATCTCCTCCTTGGGAGAAAACCTCTACCTTTTGGTCTTTAACTGACTCTTTCAATTTGACCAAACTAGAATCCTTATCTTGCATTTCTTTCACTTCTGAAACTAGAGAAGATTTGGAACTACTCTAAACCCAAACGTTTTCTTTAGCTGAATCAATCAAACTCACACCCAATCTATCTAATCGATAAACTTCCCAAACTAACTCTTTCTTATCATTCTCCACATGAGCAGCACTGCCCATGGACAATTTACTAAGGGCATCTTCAACTACTAAGGGCATCTGCCACTACATTGGCCTTGCCCGGATGATACAACACACTCATGTCATAATCCTTCAACAATTCTAACCACCTTCTCTAATGAAGATTTAACTCCTTCTGAGTAAACACATACTGCAAACTTTTATAATCCATGAACATATCAACATGCACCCAATAAAGATAATGTCTCCATATTTTCAAAGCAAACACAACAACAGCTAACTCCGTATCATGGGTCGATAATTCTTTTTATAAGGCTTAAGCTATCTAGAGGCATAGGCTATGACCTTACCTCTCTGTATTAAAACACAAACCAAACCAAATCTAGAGGCATCACAATAAACAACAAAACCATATATACCATCGGGTAATGCTAAAACTGGGGCTAAAGTGAATCGAGTCTTCAGCTCCTGAAAACTCTTCTCATAGGAATCCGACCACTGAAACTTAACTTTATTTTGGGTCAATCTAGGTATAGGAGACGCAATAGATGAGAAACCCTCAAAAAAACATTTGTAATAGCCAACTAAACCCAAGAAACTCCTAATATCTGATGGAGTGATTGGTCTAGGACAATTTCTTATTGCTTCTATCTTTTGGGGATAAACTATAATACCCTTACTGGAAATAATATGATCAAAGAAAGCTACTGACCTTAGCCAAAATTCCCATTTGCTGAATTTGGTGAAAAACTTGTGATCTCTAAGAGTTTGCAATACAACTCTAAGATAGTGTGCATGATCTTCCTCACTATGAGAGTAGACAACGATATTGTTGATAAAGACTATGACAAACGTATCCAGATACTATTTGAAAACTCTATTCATCATGTCGAGGAAAGTTATTGGGGCATTGGTTAGCCCGAAGGACATGACCAAAAACTCAAAATGACCATAACGGGTCTGAAAGCTGGCTCTGAAATATCACACTCCCTTACTCTAAGCTGATGATAGTCGGATCTAAGGTCTATCTTGGAGAAATAACTTGCACCTTGGAGTTGATCAAATAAGTCATCAATTCTAGGAAGAGGATATTTGTTTTTTACTATAACTTTATTCAGTTGACTATAGTCAATGCACATTCACAAAGAACCATGTTTCTTTCATACGAATAAGATGAGAGCGCCTTACGGAGAAATACTAGGCCTTATGAAACCTTTATCTAAAAGATCTTTGAGTTGCTCTTTTAACTCTTTAAGCTCAATGGGAGCCATACGATATGGAGGAATAGAAATAGGCTGAGTATCTGGGAGAAGGTCAATACCGAGTTCTATTTCCCTTTCGGGAGGTAGCCCTGGTAAATCTTTTGAGAAAAACATCAGGAAACTCATTGACAACACTTACTGACTGAACTGGTGGAGTCTCAGGATTAATGTCCTTAACTCAAACTAGATGATAGGTACATTCTTTAGAAATCAAATTTTTGGCTTTAAGATAAGATATGAAATGAATCTTGGGAGACACTGGATTACCTTTCCACTCAAAGAATGGCTCGTCTAGAAACTAAAACTTCACCATAAGGGTGCGACAATCTATGGATGCATATTAGGAATAGATCCGATCCATGCCAAGAATAAGATCAAACTCAACCATATCTAACTCTGTTAGATCTGCTAACATAATTTTATGAAGGACGGTGATAGAACACTTCCTATAGATCTATCTGGTAACAACTGACTCACCTAGTGGGTAGAAACCAAGAAGGGCCCAAGGATCTTCTCAGGACCTATTTCAAAATTGACTGCAACTAACGGGGTCACATAAGAAAAACTCAACCCAGCATCCAGCAACACATAAACATCAATATGAAAGACATAAAGCATACCAGTAACAATATCTGGTGAATTCTCATGCTTCTGATGGGATAGTAAGGCACAAAACTAATTCTGGCACTGATCGCTACCGTTACTAGATGATGCGCCCTGGGGAGGAACTGGACGACCTAGAGGAGCTGGTGCACTAGTGGCCAGAGTTTGGGGATGAGCATCTCTGTTTCCCTACTTAGCATGCGGACACGCTGTAATTCCATGACCTAACTTACTAATACATAAAAACCTTTCTGACCAGCTAAACACTTACCAGGGTGATTCTTACCACACTTAGCATATGGAGGATAACTGGGCATTCCACTCACACTATTCTGATATCTAGAAATAGAAAACTCACCCCACTACTCCTGTCTAGCTATGGGAGCGGGAGCACTAGCTAAAAATGGTGTTGGCATAGATGAATGATTTTGAAACTATAAATAATTTACCCCTCCAGACCTAGTCTAGACATAATCAAACTATCCAGTTCTAGCCTTCTTATTACTTCACTCTCTTCCCTTTAACTTCTCTACCTCAATCTACTGAGCATGAATCACCAATCTAGCAAGATCCATGTCTCCAATAGGCATAGCAGTCTTACACTCCTTGACTACCAAACTAGACACTCCTATAACAAACTTACTCACACTTGCCCTAGGGTCAGCCATTGTATCTGAGGCATACTTAGACAACTGGTTGATCTTAAGGAAGTACTCCTTCATTGCCATCGAGCCCTGCCTCAGGTTTACAAACTGTTTTATCTTAGCTTCTCTAATTTCACGCAAAAATAACCTATCTAGAAAACCATCTCAAAATACCTACCAACTTATAGGAGCTGCATTCTCACCTCTACCATTCCTTCACATAACTACCCAATCATACACTACATCCTTCAACCTATAGGATGCCAACTTTACACTCTCATCCTCAGAAATATGCATAATTTGGATGATTTTCTTCACCTCATCTAAATAAAGTTACGGGTCCTCACCTGCCTTTAGCCTAAGAACTCTGGTGGATTCATTCTCATAAAATCTTTGATTCTGGATGCATCTAAATCACCATTCTACTGAAGTGGAACTGCAGCATGATGGTTTCCTTGAACATTGGCAGTTACTTCTTGTGTCAATGCCTAAAAGGCAGCCCTAAACTCAGCATGGGATACATTCTCATTCAGAGAATCAGCAGGTTGGGGTGGCTGGTTATTATTTTTGTGGGTGTTAGCTTGACGAGGAGGTATATTTAACTATCACATGAAAGCACAAGTTAAAAGTAGATAGAGATACTGTAAGCATGATAGATCATGAAAGAAAGAGATAATTTCCTACGAATGTCTCGTAGCCTCTTGCTTATAAATATGGAACACTTCACACCATTGATCAAGACTCTACGTAACGCGGCTTGTATGACTCCCTAAGACTTTTATAAACCTTAGGCTATGATACCAAGTTTGTAACACCCCAAAACCTGGTGTCGAGACATCACGCGGTACTCAAGACTATGAGTAGCCTTAAGCTAACCCTGTCTGCCTTCTACTAAGTCTGAATCTCCTAATAAGGGAAACATAGACATAAAAATCATACTATATGTGGAAAATTATCTGAATATAAAATCTAAAAATAATGCCTAAAACCTTAATATGGAATAATCTGAATAAAAACTAGTAGTCTGACAAGCCTCTACTACTAATATCTAGAGAGTCACTTGGACAAATCCCCAGTTGACTAGAAAAGACTGAAAAATATAGAAATCATCTTTACTAGAAAGGTGAAAATTTGATTGACTAAGTCCTCGAACTACGAGAACTCACCAACTGTTAGATGTAGATGGAGATGCTCGAAAATCACTCACGCGGCTAAAACTGAGCACCTAAACCTACATTAAGAGACAATGTAGCACATAAACATATATGTGGATTAGTACTTTGAGGATGTACTGAGTATATGGGGGTGAAATTCATAAGTAAAATATCATCTCATCTTCATAATTAATAAAATAATGCATGCTAAATGTAAATGACTCAAATAAGCTGAAATATCTGAAATACTAAAAATTTGTAATCATGAGTAGTAAAGCATATTGAATAAATCTAGTGAGTCATAACATTTAGTTCTAAAAGTTTTACTAATATTTTGTTTGTAAATCATACTGTCTAAGTGTAGAAGGGACTCACTTTTATATCTGAAATTTGAAAGCTAAAATCGATAGCTAATATCTTTTTATAAAGCATAATTTGAACAAAGTTGTGAGCCTTTACACTTTTTTTTCTAAAAGCATTTCTTTATAATTATGGAGGTTCTCTAAATCAACATAAACCATGTGAAAATCATGGAGTCCAACATCTTGTTCCCTCATGGAGAAAACCTCACAATGGAGAGAGGTGTCATACTCTTGCCAAGGAGTATAACCTGAGCTAAGTAATCATATTTGTAACTGTCACCCGTATTAGAATAGGACTAATCTCATAATTTGTACCTACGTTGACTATGTAGTTCTATGGAAGATAGGGTACACTAATCTCACACTTCTTGCTCGGTGCTAAATTCTACACCCTTTAAATCTATATGCTCATTCTATTGGATATCCACATTAAATTCTAGTATAATGGTTCATTATGAAACCAATAATGCATTTATCTGGTTAAATCTATGAATAAAGTTATTTTGATTTTTGTAATCTGTAATAAATCTATAAAGTGGATTTCAAATCTTATCAGAGGATAAAAAGAGCAAAGCTTTACTGAAAATCTATAAATAATCTGATCATAAGATGCTCAAAGCATCATCTTTCTTGAAATATCAACATATAGCCTTGGGCTTAGTAACCCATGCATCAAGTTCATGTAAAGACATCATAAAGTTCATGCTTAATAATGAAAACAATGATAATTCATCTCAAAATCTAGAAATTACTGCAATAGGCATGAAAATATAAAATTAAACATGAAATTCATCTTCATAAACACTTGAAATCTCAAAATCTTACAAATAACAATATTGGGTATAAACCCTAATTCAAAACTCATGAATAATCATTCAAATCATATGAATTTGTAATTAAACCTTAGTTTTGGGCACAAGAATGGAAGAAGATCCTTGCTCATTAACTCCACATACCTTAATTGATGATTAATTGGAGAAACTTGAACTTTTGATTCCTATTTTAGTTCTTGAAGATGAGTTCTTGATTATCTTGTCTTGGGAATCCTCAATTTAGAGCTTTTTTTGGAGAAACAATGGAGGAATTTGATTTCTTGGAGAAGAAGATTTAGAGCTCTAGGGTTTTCTCTGAGAGAGAAAGGATGAAAATAAGCATAAAGTTCTCGGAATGGGTTTAATCCTATGTTTTGGACGAATTGAGGGCTTGGGAATTGACTAGAGTACCCTTTTAAACTTTTAATCAGAATTAGAAAAAGGGAAGAAAAATCTCAATTTAATATGCCACCACGATTTACCCTACTAGATTTTGACAATTAGGAACTGGAGTTTCTCCGCGATGCAGGACAATCGCAGTACTCTATTATAATTCTATTTAGGCTATCGTCGTCACGTGGTACCATTGCTATGGCCTACTGGAAATGGAAAACTGGGAAGTTGGACCTCTTCGTGATGCGAGCTTATCACGGAGGTCCACTAAAAATTGAAAAATGGAAATTTAACTTTCACCGCGATGTAGTGTTTGCCCAGACTGCATACTACATTACTAAAAATGCCATAACTTCTCAACCAAGTATTGGATTTGGGAAAAATTAGTATCGATGAAAAGCATATTCAATTATCTACATAATGAAAAGTCAAAATCTGGAAAATTTCATATGTAACAAAAGTTATTCATTTTTGAAGCTAACCCTTGAAATTCTGGAAAATTTTGCATTTTCATCAACCAAAATTCTTCAATTCCAAGAAGACCAAAAGAATACTGCTCCAATGGCTGAAGAAAAAGCAGCCTGAAGGATAGTGAAGGAAGTGGTAGTCTAACTTCTGACAAACTTGACTTCCCTAATTCTAAGACAAGCAGTTGGGGAGAATTTTGAGTTGAAACACAATATGGTGCAGCTTTTTATCAGCAGTGGACAATTTGCAGAACTTTCACATAAGGATCCACAAGTCTACTTGCAGCTTTCATTGAGCTTGCTGATACATTCACTCTAACTGGGGTGACTCTAGATAATGTGAGGCTGACACTGTTTCCCCATTCACTTTTGGGGGAAGCTAAAAGGTGGTTGAATACGGAGTTTGCTAATTCAATCACTTCACGGGAAGACTTGGCCAAAAAGTTCCTCATCAAATTCGTTCCATCAGGCAAGACTGCGAGACTTGAGATAGTGAGCTTCAAATAAAAGACTGATAAAAACCTTTATTATGCTTGGGAATGCTTCAAGTCTCTTCTTCGAGATTGTCCACACCACCAACAGTCCAATGAGGTACTTGCTCATACTTTTGTAGAAGCTCTTAATCATAATACAAAGATTTTGCTATATTCATCCATAGGTGGTCAAGCGCTAGAATTGACTTATGATACACAGTACACATTGTTGAGTCATATAGCACAAGGAAATCCAGAGTGGAATTCAGATTCTAGAAGTGTCATTAAAAGAATTGCAGAAGTATTGAAGGTGGACCAATTCACAGCACTATTAGCACAGGTTTCTGTATTACAAAATTTGATCAACACCCAGTTTAGCAGCATGAATTTTGGAGCAACATAACCTACAACCACAGTCAATACTATCCAACAAGCTGCAGTTGGTGTGAGCTATGCAGAAATAGCGGTCATCAAGTGGCTATGTGTGCTTCAAATCCAAAATCTGTGATATATGTAGGTAATGCTCAAAGGCCAAATTATGGTAATGCCTACAACTTGAAGTGGCAAACTCAGCTACCAAATCAGCCATGGAACATCACACAGTTATAGGCCTAATCAAGTCAGTCAACTAGCAATATGAAGGAGATGTTGAAGTAGATCCTAGATAATTAGATACAGTTTACAGGAAACATGAAAAATTTACAAGTGGCTACTATAAGTTTAGAGTTGCAAGTAGGGAAGAATCAGAAAGCATTGAATACTAGGCCACACGGTGGTTTTCCAGCTGATACAAAAACTCCAAAGAAGGTTACGGCAATCACCTTGAGAAATGGTAAGGAGCTTGAAGGAGAACCTCCCAAGGCGACAAAGGAGGCAGATGCTAATGTGGTGGCCCAAAAGGTAGATGACAAAGTTTCTGAAAATTCAAGCAAGTCTAAGTACTTGAATGAAAAAGTTGTTGAACCAGAAGTAAACAAGAAACTGCCACTACCCTTTTCTTAAAGACGCATAAAAGTGAAGGAATATTTCCTATTTAAAAAGTTTATTGATACATTTAAAGAGCTTCATAGTAACTTATCTTTGCTAGATATTTTACAGAGTATGCCTAAGTATGCAAAGTACTTGAGGAATGTAGTTGTGAAGAAGGTGAAATTGCAGGATTTGGGAGCAATAACACTCACTAAAAAGTGTAGTGCCATGATGACATAGAAAAACCCCCAAGAAATTAAGAGATCAGGGGAAGTTTGCTATCCCTATTCAAATTAGGAGCAAAAAGTTCCATGTACTGAATGACTTGGAGGCGAGCATTAATTTCATGCCCCTATCGATGTTTAAGACATTGGGCTTGGGAGAGCCGAAATTGACCAATGTGGTATTGCAGCTGGCAGATAGGACATTTATACATCCGGATAGAATAATTGAGGATGTCCTCATAAAAGTTGGTAAATTCATTATGCTTGTTTCCTTTATTATTCTTGATTTTAAGGCAAATGAGCAGGTACCAATCATCTTAAAGCGTCCATTCTTAGCAACTAAAGGGGCCTTGATTGATGTTAGAGAAGGCATGCTCAAGATAAGGGTAGATAATGAAGAGGTGGTATTTGATTTTTACAAATCACCCATTTAAAATTCCCAATATAAAGATTTATGTATGATTAGTGTGATTGAAAAGAATGAGTGTAGGGTGCTTAAGCCATCAAAGACCTCGTTCGAATACTTGATTGAGCGACCTAAGATGAAATCACTCTTTCCCAACATGGTAAAGGTTAAAGAAAAGAGATACATTGGCCTTGAGAGTGCAAACTCAAGAGGTCAGAAATAAATGAAAAACTATCTCCTAAAAGGGAGTAAAAGGGTGAAGGAATATGGTTTAGTTGAATTGGGTCATGCCGCGACACTAAATCAGGTACTTCTTGGGAGGCAACCCAAGTTAATTAGGTATGTTTTATTTTTAATTTTTAGTTTTTATTTCACGTAGCTTTTTTTTTGGTTGAGTTACAGGTTATTGGGAAGTCTGAGTACCATAAACTTGAGCTTGAAGCATGGCAAAGAATGAGTTTGGGGTCCTATGAATCTTCTTTATGTGTGAAGATGCTACTAGCTAGGCCTAGAAGCCTCAGGGAGTATTTCTATCTCTTATTTTAAAAATTTACTTTGGGGACAAAGTAGATTTTTAAGTGTGCGGTGGGAAATTCTCAAATTTTGGCTCAATTTAAAAAAAATTGTGAGATATTCTTGTTGGTGCTATTTTTTATGACATGATGCAAGTGGGTTTGTTTGTAAAAGTATTTTGATTGAGTGAATTGCTACTTTTGAGACTCTTAGGCTCATGTTTATGACTCTTTTATTTGTTGGCTTAGTTTTGAATTCATGCTATGGTTTGGTTAAGAATCTATAATGATCCTATATGAGTTGAGCATGTGCCATGTGAGTGTGAAATTTTTGTATATTTCTTTTTGCATGTAATGTCTAGAACTTTCCCGATGTGTGTGTGAAGCAAAATAAAGAATGTGGGTTTAGGAGATGATAGAGGCATTTATTTGATAGCCTTGTTTTATACCTTCTATTTGTCCTACCTATTGTGCATTATCCTAGTTAATCCCCATTGAGCCTTTAGATTTTTTTTAGAAACCTCATAAGTAGCCTAATCCCCTTCTTTGATAGACAATTTGATCCAAAAAAGCTCCCAAGTGCTTTAATGAAAAATTAAATTAGTAAGGAGTTTGAGAAATTAAAGAACAAAAAGGTGAAATTGATGCCCCAAGGCAATAGTTATTGGTATTAATAATTGATGTGTGGTGGATAGGTGTGATATAATTTAAGCTAAAAATATTACCATAATTTCAAAAAAAAAAAAGAGAAAAATTGATTCTTGTGGTAGTAAACTATGCGCCCACCATGTGTTTGTCAAAATACTTAAAAGAGATACGGAAAAACAGAAGAATGGGGTAGACAAAAATGGTGTAAATTTGGTTGTTGGATATTGGTTTTAAATGTATGATGTAGTGTATTAAAGCGCTTAGAGAGGTTAGTTACTATTTTCAAATAGTTCCTACCCATCCCTTAGCCTACATTACAACCCAGAAAAGACCTAATTGATCCTAAGTTCATCATTACAATATTAGTGGAGCATTACACTAAGGGTAAACATATGGTTCATTGTGTGTAACTTGTGAATTCTTTGTAAGAGTGAGCGTAATTTGATTCTTATACCCATTATGTAATAAATTTTGAGTGATTATTGGTAACTCTCTTGTTGTGAGGGCACATTTTTGATAAATGTGGGTGATTTGTATGATGTCCTTGATTGAATGATAAGCATGAGTTTTCCACTTAGGTGAGTCAATTCTTGAGGCTAGGATGTTTTGGAGTAGTGTTCTTGAGCTTTCAATTGTGTTAATAATATGCTAGTATAGAAACTTACATTCTGTGCAGTCATTGTAGTACTATCTTGAGTGTATTTATTTTAGTAGAAGTGTCGCATCACCTAATATTTTTATTCTTAGAGTGAAGAGTTGTTCGAGGACGAACAAGAGTTTTAAGTGTGGGGTGATGATCTGAGGTGATTTTATACACTTTGGTGTCATTATTCTAACTTATTTCGCCTTATTTTAAGAGAAATTCGTTTGCTTAACGTGCTAATATCAATATAACTAAGAATTTAAGTGTCCAAGGTGCATTTACAATGTCCAAAGTGCTTCTCAAACAAGTTTGTGCTTAATTGAGTCAATTAGAGTTCAACCCAAAAAACTAGTTTTTCTAGCTTGAGCTAGGTGTATGTCTAGTTAGTTTTGGTGGATTCTAATGTGTTTAATTTATTCCAAATATTTTAAATATGTAATTATTATTGGAATAACGTTTTTGTAATGTTCAAAGTTTAATTTGCTTAAGTCAAGAGTCGGATTAATAAGTGGAAGATCATTGCGAATTTATCTTATCTTAGCTTTTGTTTTGATTCGTCGTTGAGAATATTGTATTGTTTTGATCATTAACGTGTGGTAAATTATTGTAGGATCATTTTTCCACTTAATATGATGATATATGGATGATATAGAAGCTTGAAAATCATTGGAAAGAAACCATAAGACAAAGAATGGAAGAACTTCCAGAGAGTGCATGCATTTAGAATGCGTCCCATGCTCTAGTCCTATGCAATAAAGGGTATGACTCATGCTCCATTCCATAGGAATAGAGGGTGCAACACAAGCTCTACTCCACACCTGGGTGTTTCAAGCTAATTTGACTTCTACACGGACATGGCTTACCCTTATGCTATATATACATGTTGTATCGCATTTTTACACATCTTTTGACATATTTTGGAGATCAAGGGGCTGCTACAACTTCATTATGTTTTTATTAATCTTATTTAGTTCATAGATGTTTTTGGTCAGTAATTACAACCTTGTGATTACGATTATGACTAAACGCCCTCTTTCCGGGATTGAAGCCAAGAACATGATTATTATTGCTATGGATTAAGTTTGTTTGCTTTGATTATCAATCTTGGTTGTTTTTTTATTCTTATTATAACTATTTTAAGAATTCGTGACCCTTAAAATACATTCATTGTCAACCTTGTGAACTCAGGAGAAAGAATAGGGCGATAAAACATGGGAATAAGCAGAGTATGGTACTTGATTCTTTATGAAATAAGAAACTTGAATTAGTATCTAGGACAGGGATGTACTTAGATACCTTACTTGATTCATATGTAGAATTATATTTTCTAAGAACTTAAGTGAATTATTACATCCCCGCTCAACGATGTAGGTGTAAGGTGCAACTTAGGTAATAGATTAGAGGTTGGGAAACCATAATCACGCAATTAACCCTACGAATCAACAACCACGATTAGCAAGTTAACAAATGAAATCCAATATCATAATATGATTGTTCAGAGTGCTTCAACCCTAGGTTTTCTCATACTGACTGTCTTAAGATCTATACTTTATTCTTTGTTCACTTTCCACATTATTTAGTTTTAATTTATAATTTACAAACTCTTTATTTGGTTACTGTCACATCAATTGAATCTTAAGTGTGAACTAAAATGAAATAGTTGCCAAATCTAGTCTCTGTGGGATTGATAACTCGGCTTTCTTGAAGGCCACTATATTACTTAGTAGACCACATATACTTGCGTGTGTGCTTGGGCGCTAACAAACATGAAGAAAAGTGAAACATTCCTAAATGCCTAGTAGCTTCCTTCTTATAAGTGTAGCGCGCTACACACCCCTCTACCTAACGTGATTTTACAGACACCTTGGGACCAAGAACCATGCTCTGATACTAAGTTTATTACAACCCGAATCGAGTCCCTATCCATGATGGGAATCCTGAACCATGAAGGCCCGAGAGCTCTTCTCTAACTAGGAATCATATACACAACATATATACTATAAGGAAATAATAAAAACATAGAAAAATAGAAACATGGTCATCCTCTAACTTCAACTGAACATACGAATATAAGTTTATAAACATTCCAAGAACATATAAGACTAGTCTACAAAATCTCAAACAATACAAAAAAGCCCTCGATCAGACCATGAACTAAAACCAAGTGATAGTATCATGATGTACTTTCTATTTTCAGTTTGATCAAATCATTTAACCACCAAAATATTCAAACAATACAAGAGAGTTCTTATTTCAAAACATGTGAAAACCTTTTCAAAGCTTCTCTCTTTTCAATACTTTAACACATGATGGTCAGTTTCTTTATGACAATCTATGCACTTCTTTAAATTATCACATTGAACATTTATAAACAAAAAAACACCCTCTCTTTAATTCATAACCAATATCAAGTCCATAACAACAGTAATCCATTTATCTTATGCTTTAAAACATGCAATTGAACAACTCAAAACATATGAAATCAAGAGGTATCATAACAAAAGAGGGATTTCGTTATTCATGCTCTCGATTGAACTTTGTAAAACTAAAAACGTATATGTATACGTAGCTATAGTTCAATTCTATAAAAGGGGTTTAAAACAAACGTTTACCTTCATCAAAAAAGTTCATAACACATGTTATTCAAAATAATGTCAAAAACCCTCATTGTAAACATAATTATATATCCATAAACTTGACAAAAACGAAAAAACTTATACCCAAGGAGATTAAGATTTCCCCACTATAATACCCCATATTTTTTGGCTAGACTTTAAAGCATCAGTTTTACGTGTGTTGACTCTAATTCCATGAATTTATTTTGAATACACATGTCATGATCCTTATTCTAGTATGTTAAGTGATTTTACGGTGAAAAATGTTCATAATAATCACTTAGAATAAAGTTGAGCTAAGATCCTTTGATTCGTCCAAAGTTTGGTATTCGATTCTACAAGGGTCTACTTTAAACATGTATAAATTTTTATATACATATAATTTTTTAGCTTAATACCCACCAAATTGTAGATAATTGAGTCATCTTTCCAACAATACCACTTTCGCCTCAACTTGATTCCTGAGCAAAAATTTATAGCCATTTTCGTGAGAGAGGAAGTCAGGGCGTGCGATTAGCCTGAGACGCGTGCTCCGTCGCCCATACCTATTTATTCAGGTTTTTCTTTCACATTTTTAAGGGCAAATAAGTCTTTTATTCCACCCTAATTCATCCATAATAGATAATTTAAGCCCCCAAAAGCATTATACATACTATTATACATCTTTTATCTCTAAGGAAAAACCCTAGCCTCTTCAAGATTCAAGCACTTCCTTCGAGCAAACCAAGAACTAAAGTGTTCCAGTCCAAGAAATCTTTCACGAAAGTTGTTCTCTTTCATGATTTAAGTTTCAAGGTATGTTAAATTTTCATCCATGGGCCCTTTTCCACCCATGGAATCCAAGAACCCGATTTCAAATTCAAATCTATGATTTTTACATGTTATTAAGATTGTAACCATGAATTCCCATGAATTTTGATTTATACCATGTTTTCTATGTATTGTTGTCATTATTTAACCCCACATGTTTGAATATGAAGTTAGTATTGAAATCATATTATTACTACAAGTTTTAAATTATTCTCATGCTTAGCTTAAACAATGAATTGCTAGTGTTTGATGAAATGCCTACAAGAATGAGATTTGAATAAGTGTTTACATGTTATGTTCTCAAAGTTTTACTATGATTTTATTGTTATTGTTATCGAGTCTTGGGGGTTTTAATACCCAAAATTTAGCTATTTATCTAGTTTTTAGTACTTTCAGAATAGTTTTTGATAAACCATCAACACTAACAGTTTGGTTAGTTGTCATAAGAACTCAAACTTATATTAGTTCAAAAATTAGTGTCTTTCAGTTGGGAGTAAAACTTAGCACCGAGTGAACATAGGGATGGTGTCTCCCCTGACAGTAGGCATGAGGAACTTGTCTCCCCCGTCAGTAGGCATGAGACATTAGTAGCAGCCCCTAGGTTCAAGACCTTATGATGCCACAGTAGATTTGAGGGATCTCCTTTCAGATAGGCATGAAACCCTCATCCTTCGAGATATTAGATTAGTGGATTAACGCAGCCATTGTTAGTACCCATGGCACGGTACTAACACCCTTTTAGCTGGGTTACAGGTTGGACCCTAATAGTATATTAGGGCATGTCGGTTATAGCTAGCTCTCACAGTTTTAGTTCAGTATTCAGTTTCAGGTTTGCTTGACCGCAGTATACAGTATCAGTTATTCAGTTACCAGTATTTCAGTATTTTAGTTTACAGACTATTTTAGAACTTATTTTATGCTTGGTCATGCATTCTTAGTCTTTAGAGTTTTCATGCCTTCTTACCCAGTACTTCATGTTACACATCCAGTCTATTATGACTCATGCACATAAACCCATACATATTAGCCCAACCTTATTTAGCATACCAGTACATTCAAAGTGCGGACCGCATATATATTTTTTGTGCTATGATGTTTCATATCATAGGTTTGGATGCTCAGATTCCCAACTGTACCTAGATATCCCAGCAAACACGTAGTAGAAGCAGTGGCGAGTCCTCATGTTTTGAGGACCGTTATGTTTATTTTGTATGGTCAGTTTATTAGTCAGCCAGATTTAGTTGGGGACTTGTCCCATCAACTCCACAGTTAGTCAGATTTAGAGGCTTTCAGACATTTTTAGTCAGTTAGTTCCGCTTAATTTTATCAGTCTTCAGATAGTTATTTTTGGTATTATGATTTAGTATTGTTTTTTATATTTGAAACCTTATGGTGTTCCAGTTAAATTCTATACATATTCCTTGTTATTTTATTCAATGCTCACAGCAGGTACCAATATGGGTTAGCTTATGGTCTTTCGGGACTGTAAGCACCGTGTAGCACCTAGGGTGAACTCTCAGGGCATTACAAACTTGGTATCAGAGATGCTTTTGTGTCAACCCTGTTTATGTGGGACAGAGTTCAAAGTCAGTGTAGGTAAATCTCTATAAGATGGGAAAAACCTCAGTCCTAAGTCTAAGCAAATCCCATTTGGTGCGGTAAACCTCTGCGAGGATGCTGAGTCTATAAGGGGGTGTATATGACACCCCAACTTGGGTAAAAACATAAGAGGGATGTTAAGTATATAAGTAAGCAAGACTTACTCCCTAGTGACATATTTTAAAGTCGTACGGGCGTAATCTTAGAGCGGACAATATAACTTATGGTTTTGGGAGTTATAGGGGTCTCTCAGGCCTTGATGGTTTGGGATGCCCATCGCGGCCAAGGCCCCGGCTCGAGCTGTGATAGAATGGTATCAGATCCTAAGGTTTTAAAGTGTCCTAAAAAGTCTGAAAGCCATGTTAAGTAGAGTTTTGTGCATGTGTGTAAAGTGCTCCACACTTATGGATAAGAAGCTACAAGATGTTTTGGGAAAAGTTTTCCTTCTTTCAGTGTTTGTGTCATACGAATGAGCATGAGCTTTATTTAAAATCTCTCTATAATCCATCCTTTAATTCCATTATAGACCATGACTCCCAGAAGGAATAATGGAAGAAGGAATAGGAATCATCCTCCACCTCCACCTGTTCAGGAAGATCCCCTGAATGAGCATGTATCTCACTCTAAATTTAGAGCTGATTTCACTACCTTATCTTATTCAGTAGTTGCTCAAAATAATCAGATGTCTATTATCCTATCTAGGCTTATGATTCATGCTCCATAGAGTGAGAAGGAGAAGCATAGAGAAAAAGAGAGAAAGAATAAGAGGGTCAGAACAGGTAGTTTTAAGTCAAGGACAAAAAGTGGTCATACTAACCCTCTTTGTGGGAAGTGTGGTAGGAACCATCAGGAGTTTATAGGGCTGGTAGTGGTTTATGTTTTAGATATAGTGAGCCTGGCCACAGAGCTAGGGAATGCCCATAGGTGGGTCAGTATAGTCAGCACAGTCATTCCCAAGTTACAGCCGATCGCCCGACTCAGCAAGGCACCACTTCCAGTGCCACCAGTGGTCAACGTCAGAACAAACTTTATACACTCCAGTCCCTACATGATTAGGAATTTTTTTTATTTGGTTACAGGTATGTTACAGGACTTTCATATTTCTGTGTATGTTTTAATAAACCCCAAAAATTTGGTTCTTCTTTATAACCCCCTATATAGATGTCGAGCTTAGTATCTATCTTAAAATCTTAGTAGAGCCCTTCTCCGTGTCTACCTCAGTAGGTAAATCTATCCTATCCAGACGGGTATACAGGAATTGCCCAGTTTCAGTATCCCAAAAAATCACTCTAGTTGGTATTAAAAATAGAGTTGTTTAGTTTTAGTTTCTTAATAAATCGGTCATTAAATGGTGGGGTAGTATCTCAGTGCTTAGGAGTCAGATGTCTGTTCATATTCTTTCTCAAAATCCTATGATAGCATATGACCTAGAATTAGAGGCATGAAACTCGAAGTTTAGCAATAGTTGTAGAGTTGGGATAGTGTTATCTAAGTTTGAGTAAAGCATATTTTATGGGACTAGTTGGATGAAAGGCTAATCGGTAGGCTTGAAGCAGTGTATACAAGAATTTAGGTTTGTTAATTTGAAATATATGTTGAGGTGTGATATTTGTAGGCTATAATGAAAGTAGTATGGTTCATTGAGGGTTTGGGGATATTCATTTTAAGTGTTAGAATCTCTGTTTAAATCTTTGATGATTGAGCTAATAAAAAAGAGAGTTAAGAATTCTAAGTTAGTCAGTGGTTAAGTTGTTATACGATGATTGTTGGGGGCCAAAGAAAGCCAAGAGTTGTATCTCAGAAGAAAGTACTAGCAGCAAGTTTTACATTATCGGGCATAGTCATTTAGGGTGAGTTTAACAATTATGCATATTACTATACCCCAGATTCTAGAGTAAAGTGGTGGTAATTCAGTTTAGAGATGTTGATTAAATGGTTCCCAGACCTAGAATGATGGCTTTAAGCTAACGGGGAGATGATAGAACAAGTAACCAAGTCAAGCCCTCAGATCCTAGTAGTGATGTTAGTATGTGTAGAAAAGCAGTAGGAGAGGATGATGCCTAACCCATTCTTTTCTCAGTGCAAGGTTTCTCAGTCATCACGATATCTACTCATGCCTTACATGTCAGTTCCATAATCATAGTTCATGTTAATGCACATCATAAAGAATCATGTATGCTTTCAGTCCTTAGTATAAGGAGTTCCAATTTGCTCAGCAGTAAGAACCATGTTCCACGAATTTGGAAAATCCAAATTTAGGTCATGCAGCTCATGACTCATGTATTCATGTTTTAAAGTGAGTTCAGTTTGAGTACCCATGCAACACTTTTAATGATCAACCAAAATTCAGATTTATGTCATATGTGATGTCAGTTCGCACCTCTTTGATGAATTCATGTCACTGATACTCTATTTAGCAGGCCTCGGATGAGTGTCAAAGTTTTTATTTCATGCTTCAGGTCCTTATGTCCTAAACTTTCACTGACCTCCCCTTATGAAATGATAGTAGTGATGAGCAATTGATAGATTGGAGATAGTAAACGTTTTTTGTTGATAAAACTCATTTCAGCTTACTATTACATGTAAAAAGGGGTCCGAGAGTTAGAAAATTTCACTAAGTGTTGGGACTTGGTCATTTCTAAAGCTCCCAAACTTTGATAATTTTATTTTTGACCTTCCCGACATCAGGACATTAATTTTTAAGTTGACTCATGATCGGGGTGGTCAATAGTACATCTCAGGCGAGTTTTAAATTTTTTAGACCAGCGTAAGGGTGTGTTTGGACTTCCAAAATAGTAGCACCACCTAGATAAGCACACGTCGCATGCCCCAGTCCACTGGTAGGGGTGCCTGTGGTAGAGCCCGCGATGCGTGCTCCATCTTGGCCTCCTTGATTTTCAGCCTTCAGTCATATCATGGTTGGTTAAAATTTTGTGTGTGTGTTTTCTTAGGGTAGTACATGAAAGTTGTTAGTTATAGAGGTTTGGAGTATATGAGGAAAATACTTTTATAGATGTTTGTTTAGAAGGGCATATATGTTTATGAAGATAGGCTTGAATGTCATGTTTGTATGTATGTGGATGAATGCATTTCGTATTAGTGAATGTCTAGTAAGAGATTGAATGTAGCTGCTGAAGTGGTAATAATTATTCATGAGGTAAGAAGTTACGAAAATACAGGGTGTATTAAATTCCTGATTTAAACTAGTATTATGTGGTTATATGTGCATTGTATAGATTTGAGTAGGGTTGAACAGAGTGAGAGGATTCAGTTCAGCTCAGGCTTCATTAGGTAGAGTTATCAATGCTCATGTTAATATCTTTAGTAGCCTCAGAAGAAGTGCAGAAGTGAAGTAGAAGGTATAGTTGAGGGAGCATTTGAGGAGTATATCTAAGCTTGAAAACAATAGTTGCATGGTCTAAGGCATAGAAATTCTATCCTAGCTTATGTTTCGTGGGCCTATGTTTCATGTTACAGAATTTTAGCCATATTGCGACTTCTTCTTCAGATTTCTTATTCAGACTGTGCCCAAGATCCTTTGTTCTCTAGCATTATTAGGACTTCTTAGAAAGATCATTAAATAAATGCTCCAGTTGAATATTAGTTTTCAGTACGAATTAGTTCGTAAAGCCAACAATCCAACCTAGCAGTCAAACAGACAAGTTCCTATTGTTTTCTATCTCCCGATCTAGCCTTGCCTTACTATCAAAAGTTTTATGAATATATCTATTCCATGAGGTAAAATATTTGTATCCATGTGAGAATCCAGTTTAGTCCATGCATCATATTTCGGATTCCAGATATTCAGTCATGATTTAGTTCATAAGTGTCCCGTGTATCATCTCAATTTTTTTTCTTAGTATTTCAACCAAGTCAGTATTATTCGAGGGACGAACTATCCCAATGGGGATATGTTGTAATACCCCCAAGTTTTTCATGTACTAAATATCTCATCTTTTCTTTACGAAACCAGATCTAGCTTGAGGAAATGGTTACTCATAAGTTTACTCTCTCGTTTCTATCTCAGCCTTATAACCATTCTTATGTCAATTCATGTATTCATGAAATCAGTTCAGTTCATGTATTATGCTCATACTCAGCTATGGAATCATGTTCCAAGTTACGTTTCAAGTCATGCATATTCAAAATATGATCTCAGTTGTCTTAGTACTATCAGTCTAACCAGTCTCATTTGAGGATGAATGATTCCAAAGGGGAGATAATATGATACCCCGTATTTTTGGGATAGACTTTGAAGTGTCGTTCTTACATGTTTTGACTCTAATTCAATGAATTTATTTTTAATACATGTGTCATGATCCTTATCCTAGTGTTTGAAGTGATTTCGAGGTGAAAAATGTTCATCAGAATCGCTCAGAACAAAGTTGAGAAAAGATCCTTTGATTCGTCCAAAGTTTGGTATTCGATTCTACAAGGGTCTACTTTTAACGTGTATAGATTTTTCTATACATATAATTTGTAGATCAAGACCAAAAATTGTAGATAATTGAGTCATCTTTCCAACGATACCGATTTTGCCTCAATCCAAAACCAGCGCGAAAAGTTATACTAATTTTCATGAGAGAGGCAGTGAGGGCGCGCGATTAGCCCACGACCCTCACGATTAGCCTGCACCTATTATTAAGTTTCTGTATTTACATTTTTTAGGGCAAATAAGTCTTTTCCTCCACCCTAAATCGTCCATAACAGATAATTTCAGCCCCCAAAAGCATTATACACACTATTATTCATCTTTTCTCTCAAAGGAAAAACCCCAGGCTCTTCAATATTCAAGCCCTTCCTTCAAGAAAACTAAGAACTCAAGTATTCCAATCCAAGAAAGCTTTCAAGAAAGTTGTTCTCTTTCAAGATTTAAGTTTCAAGGTATGTTAAATGTTCATCCATGGTTCCTTTTCCACCCATGGAATCCAAGAACCGGATTTCAAATTCAAATCTATGATTTCTACATGTTATTAAGATTGTAACCATGAATTCCCATGAATTTTGATTTATACCATATTGTACACGTATTTTTATCGTTATTGAACCCCACACATTTGAATAATGATGCTAGTATTAAAATAATGCTATTACTACAAGTTTTAAAACTATTCTTATGCATAGCTTAAGCCATGAATTGCAAGTGTTTGATGAAATGCCTACAAGAATGAATTTTGAATAAGTGCTTACATGTTATGTCTTCAAAGTTTTTGTATGATTTTATTGTTATTTATATCGAGTCCTGGGGCTTTGAATACTTGAAAATTAGCTGTTTATCTAGTTTTCAGTACTTTCAGAATTGTTTCTGATAAACCATCAACACTAATAGTTTGGTCAGTTTTCATAAGCAGTCAAACATAAATTAGTTCAAAAATCAGTGTCTTTCAATTGGGATTAAAACTTAGCACCGAGTGAACATAGGGATGGCGTCTCCCCCATCAGTAGGCATGAGTCACTTGTCTCCCCCGTTAGTAGGCATGAGACGTTAGTAGCAGTCCCTAGGTTCTAGACATATGGCGCCATCGTAGATTTAAGGGTTCCCCCATCAGATAGGCATGACACCCTTGTCCTTCGGGATATCAGATTAGTGGATCCACCCAGACATTGTTAGTACCCGTGGCACGATACTAACACCCTTCCAACTAGGGTTACAAGTTGGACCCTGATAGTATATTAGGGGATGTCGTCTATAGCTAGCTCTCACAATTTTAGTTTAGTATTCAGTTTTAGGTTTTCTTGACCATAGTATACAGTATCAGTTACTAGTATTTCAGTTTACAAACTATATCAAAACTTGTTTTATGCTTGGCCATAAATTCTCAATCTTTAAAGTTTTCATGCATTCTTACCCATTACTTCATGTTATAAATTCATTCAGTTATGACTCATGCACATCAACCCATGCATATCATCCTAACCTCATTTAGCAAATCAGTACATTCAAAGTGCTGACCGCATACTCGCTTCTTGTGCTATGATGTTTTATATTATAGGTTTAGACGCTTAGGTTCTCGACCATACCTAGAAATCCCTGCGTACACATAGTAGGAGTTATGGTGAGACCTCATGTTTTGAGGATCGTCATGTTTATTTTTAGTATGTTCAGTTCATTAGTCAGTCGGAGTTAGTTGGGGACTTGTCCCATAAACTCCACAGTTAGTCAGATTTAGAGGCTTTTAGACATCTTTATTCAGTTAGTTGCTTTCAATTTTATCAGTCTTCAGACAGTTGTTTCCGGTATTACGATTTAGTATTGTTTTCGTATTTGAAACCTATGTCATTCTAGTTAAATTTAGCACATGTTCCTTGTTATTTTATTCTGTGCTCATAGCAGGTACCAACATAGGTTAGTTTGTGGTCCTTCGGGGCTGTAAGCATCGTGTAGAAACCAGGGTGTACTCTCGGAGTGTTACACCCACGTTCCTTAATGATGAAGAAATCGTGGAAAGGTTGACCCTTTAAGCTTAAATGTGCAAACCCTAAGTTATTTTTTCTTCTCTTGTGTTTTAGAAGATGAATTAGGGATTTGATTGAGTTAAAATGTATTTGGGAGCCTTAATTCTATGTAATAATGTTTAGGAACGGTTATTTGATATTGAAAGAACATGTTGCCCTTGAAATAACTCAAAAACGAAGACCCTATATCGTAAAACATCAAGTGGGAGACCCCCAACCCATCATAACTTTAGACTCAAAACGCATATTGATGAACGGTCGGAGGCATTGGAAAGAAGACTCAAAGGAATTTAACTTGATATATAGTAGGACACATTAATATTTATATACTAGGAGAAACAGTCACTAGAATTTGACCATTGCAAAATCATCAACTAAAAATTAATCTATAGGAAAGTGCTCAACTTAACCTTTGAGCTAGGAGATTCTTATGGTATATTCATCTCCAAGGATGTTTGAACACTAAGAAAATATAAGTCACACTTATTAATAACCAGACACCATTCGATTCAGGTCTATATACATCAGAAAGATGGTTCAACTTTAGCCCAAAAGTGCAGGGTGTTACAATTTGGCTCCATATTATCAAATCTTTAAATTTAGATTATGAAGAACCCAACTTCTAGATTCACACTCATATTGAATATCCACATGCTATTGCAAGCAACCAAGACATTCACATATAAACTAAAACCAACTCAATCAAACCCAACCTCCAATATAGAAGGTTACTAAGCTCAATGTGATACTGTGAAAATGACTATACTACAAACAACTTTTCTGCTTCGATTTTGTTTTGTTCTTTGAAATTCAATAGCTGGATTTTTTAATGTTATTCTCATAAATTAGTAATACAGCTTTCTTTAACATAATAACAATTAACATGTCTCACTTACCAATAATATGGATTCTAACAGTGGTTGAATTGTACATAAAAGTTACAATATTACAAAAAAACATGATTCATCAATAAAAAGAAATTTAACCTCCAATCCTAATTTGTGACCTCTATATCCATATGGATAACATATTCAAAATTGTGTCACGATTACGCAAAGAAAGTAAAAGAAAATAAGAGCAATAAACTTTGATCTTTGACAACTTCATTCGGCGGCAATATGCTTATCCAATTTTTCTATCAAAAACTTTCTACTGAAAGAGAAGCATAAGAAAATACCAAAGCATTAAACTTTGATTTTTGACAACTTCATTCGGTGGCAATATGCCTATCCAATTTTTCTATTAGAAACTTTCTGCTGAAAGAGAAGCATAAAAAATTATCAAAAGAGAGAATTAATGTCAATTATCGATTATTATTCTTCATATATTATCTCTAATGTTATGATTTAAAAGAAATAGATAAAGGAAAAAGGGATGATGACAATGACAACAAAAAAATATGTGAACTAAAATTAAAATAAAAAGCAAAAGTACAATATAAGAATTTATTTTGTATAAATTTTGGTCCAAAATATTACTTAAATAGAATTGTAGAGAATATTTTTTTATATAAGGCAAAATTCTATTTGTTTTAGAAGTACTCAATTTTACCTAGGAACCACAAATTAAATTTATGCATAGGAACCATAAATTAAATATATTCTATTTATCAATTTTTTCTTTTAAAAATCATATAATGAAATATTAAGTTTTCCGCCTCCCTTTTTTTCACATGCACAATGATTTCTTCCTTTTTTTTACCTTTAACTTGTCCTATAATTTTATTTATAATATTCTACTTATTATTCTTTTATTAATTTTAAATTATTAAGTGTTAGAAGTTTTTATTTTATCAGGATTCTTCTATATATTTTAAGAATCATTAAATTATTTTCATATATTTTAGGAGTCCTTAATCTAATTAAATAATAAATTGAGAAAAAATAGTAAAAAGTTGTTTATGTCTATTGCAGAGACTTTTAATGAAGGGCAAAAAGTTCAAACGATATTTTTAAGGTCCTTCACACTTTTAATATAATATAGATATCGATTAAATAATAAATTGAGAAAAATAGTAAAAAGTCATTTTTTTTATTGCAAAGACTCTAATGAAGGGAAAAAAGTTCAAACAATATTTTTAAGGTCCTTCACGCTTTTAATATAGATATAGCTATAGATATAGATATAGATATAGATATAGATATAGATATAGATAGATTTATACAATACACTACATAACTATTTACTTAATAACGATATACTGCATAACTATTTACAGGGGCGGGTATATTAAGGCCCGTGGGGGTGGCACGTCACCCATAAATTTTGACAAAAACTCTATATATATAGTTGTATATATAGAATGATATAGTAAAATATTAAATCTAACACCCATAATATCTAAGCAATATCTCGTGCAAGTGGCAAAGCCCCACTAGGGCATAGGTCTTGGGTTCTATCTCAATTAGCACCACATCATTTTTTAAATTTTTTTTTGTTAAGCATTGTTGATTAAAATAGGGCAACCAGCATCGTAAATGTATCAGTTGACAATTTTACTTATATAAATTACACCAGTTGACTAAAATGTATAATTAATATTATTTTTGACTTTGGTTAATTATCCTATAGATCGAAAAAATGAATAATATGATTAATTTAATCGATAAGTTTACTTGGCAACCGGAGAGTCCGGATATTGGTTCCGCCTCTGACTATTTATCTATAATATATTAAAAGTGTGAAGGACCTTAGAAATAGTGTTTGAACTTTTTTCCCTTCATTAAAAAACTCCACAATAGACAAAATTGTCTTTTCACTATTTTTCTTTAATTTATAATATTAAATATTGACTATAATAAATATATAAAAAAGTTAAATAGAAAAGCTTGTAGTTGGATTTCTAAATTTATGGCAATATTTTATTAAAGAAGATCCAATTTAAAAAGGAATCATTAGACAAAAAAAAAATCTATATAAGGTGAAGTTGTAAATATTTTATAAAATTCATGAAACTATTTTACATAAAATGGGTTAAAACTCCTGCAAAAGGCCAAAAAAAAATGTGTAGGCCATAATGATATCCTAACACGTGTCTTTAATTTGGTTTAGGTTTTTAAGTTATTAGTTTAGTTTATACCCTAAATTTATATAATGAATATGTGGTCTTGCAACCATGAATATGGGAGTCACGGGACCTTTGTCTCTTGTTGGGCAATTAAAAAGGTAGTAACTTTTTCTTCTTTTTTTTTTCTTGGTTTACATTTTATTTGAATCAATTTTGCCTATGAATTAGTATGATTTTGATTTTTTTGTTTTTCGTTTTTGAAGAGACTAATTTCTTGATTTATGTATTTGAACTCAATTTTACCTATGAATTTGGACTAATTTTAATTATTATGATTATTTAGTTTTTGAAGGAATCAGAGTTTGTTGTACGAGAGCGAGGAAGAAACACTAAGGAGAGAAGAGGTGTTGTATTGGCTTTATAGGTAAATTTTGAAGTATTATAGTTTAATTAGTTGCAGTTGTTAAATCATAGGCCATAAGTTTCTCTCTTTCGTACCACACGAGTATAAAGGTCATAAATTAGGAAAGAAGATTAAATTTTTTGATTTATGAATCATATTTTTTATAATATGGTAACTTTTATATGCAATTTAGTTCTAAGATTATTACATGTCGGTAGTATATTTATTTTCAGAAATTTGTGATTTTTTTATACATGTGCATTAGATAGGAGGGGATGGAGGACACAAATTAGAATAGAAGGTTAAATTCTTTTTGATTTATGAATCATATTTTTTGCAATGTCATTATTTTTGTGTGCACAGATTTGGAAAAAAGGTTAAATTCTTTTGATTTATGAATCATATTATTTTTTATAATATGTAGTTTTATGTGTAATTTAGTTCTAATGTTATTGCAAGCCCGTAGTATATTTATTTTAAAAATTTATAATTCTTTTTTATACAATTGCATTAGATAGAAGGGTAGAAGGGTAGAATGTCGTAGCTTTTGAGAGTAATTTAGTTTTAATATTGTTGTAGGTCCATAGTAAATTAGTAAATCTATTTTCAAAAATTTGTGATTTTATTTTATACATGTGCATTAGGTATGAGGGTGTGAAAGTTATAGATTAGGGTAGAAGGTTAAAATATTTTTGATTATAAATCATATTTTTTTTATAACATTGTAGCTTTTATGTGTGATTTAACTATAATATTGTTGTATTCCCATAGTATTATTTTAGGAAATTTATAATTCTTTTTTATACAAATATATTAGATAGAAGGGTATGAAGGTCACAGATTAGGGTAAAAAGTTGGATAGTTATGTTTTGACTTAATGTTCGATAGGTTTAAATTTGTAGGAATCTGAGTGCATTGTCTATTATCATGTATTATAATTGTGGGACTAAAGACATCCCTTAGATTGAAAAGAATTGTTTAAATGAATATAATACAATGTTGTGAGGCCTTTTTGTAAAAATGTCTTTCCATTTTTTTCACCTATAGAATAACAATTTTACTAAGTTATATATGTGACGTACCAATTGAAATTGGATTGGTCTTATGGTGTTTCTCCATTCCAACTTCAAGTTGGCATCTTATGCTTTACACAATTTCAATTTATCGAGGACTCAAGATAATTGAAAATATTTTTTTTATCCTAAGGTTCTATCGAGAACAATAGCTTTATTGTTGAGGTAGAGATAATGTCTACGTATATTGTCCTCTCCACAAATCTCACTTAGTGGGGGTACACACACTAGCCAAATTGTTGTTACAATAAGACGTCATCCTACACTAGAATAACAAAACCATAAAAGGTATAGTATTTCTATTTATTATATATTTATTTTAGTTCAAAAACTTTTATTAAAAGTCTTTGCTTTAGACAAAATCGTCTTTTTACTATTTTTCTAATATTTAAGAGTTGAAAATTAATTGAATATATATAGTAAAACATTTTCTTATTAGAAGTCATTAGAATTAATGACAACTAATATCTTTTTCATTAGTTTAAGAATTTTAAATCAACGTTAATCAACTAAAGTGGATTTTAAGAATATTTGAATAATCTACAAATAAATATGAAAGCGTTTGAATAAGAAAAATATAAGAAGTACCACATTTTAAAAAGTTTTAAGTAAGTAATCACAGATTTTATAAAGATTTAACTTTAAAAATAAGAAAAGATTTTAAATATATAAAAATTAGTCATACTACAAATATGGTTCTAATCGATGCGTCTCTCTTAACCTCTAGCAGCTAGGAAAAGAGGTACTGCATGACAAGCGTAAAGTGACATCTATTAACTACTTGAAACTTCTGGTGGTATATGTTATGTTTACATTGTTATATTAAAATATAAAGGATCTTTGAGAAGTTATTTGAGCAATTAATTAAAAATCTTCGCAATAGGTAAAATTACACAATTTTAAATAATCAAAAATTACGCGTACGATGCACGGGCAGTTCAACTGGTTATATTAAAAGTGTGAAGGGTCTTTAAAATATTGTTTGAACTCTTTGCCTTCATTAAAAGTTTTTTCTTTATACAAAATCGTTGTTTCACTATTTTCCTAATATTTGAAAATTAAAAGTTAACTAAAAATATTTATGGTAAAACCTTTCCTTATTAGAAGTCATCAGAATTAATGACAATTGAACACTTTTCCATTGATTTAAGAATTATAAATCAACTAACTTTGTTTTTAAGAAGAATTGAAAAATCTAGAAATATATATATATATAAAAGCATTAGAATTAAAAAAATTAAGAAGTACCAAATTTTTAAAAGTTTTATATATGTAACTTTTAATCCTAACCTCTTGTAATAACTCTACTACAAGATCAATGTAGTAAATTTACTACACATTCATTGATTAACTCTAGCCACGAATCCTAAGTAACTCTACCAAGGACAAACACCATCCAAAGTGAAAAGAAAATGAGTTAACTAATACGACTCAAACTAAGACTTGGACAAGTTATTTATCTACTATGATTCAGGACAAACTGAGACTTTAACTTTTTGAGAGAGATCTCGATTTGTAAAAATTGGATTTTGTTGTGTGTGAGTGATCCTTTTATAAGATAGAATAAAACCCAAACTGCCTCATATTGTCGAGGTTGACTATCACTATTGCAGTTCCACTAACGTTCTACAAAATGTGCAGCTTCCAGTTGTACTTAGTTGTCATCATCTAAGATCAACTTCTTATGGACCCGATGCTGACTTAGCAGTCGATCAGGTCCTTTGTGGAATAGTTTGTAGATTATCAAAACTCCATGAGTACAACATTTTCCTCCTTTTTTATGATGACAAACTATTCTCCTTGTCCTCAGGACCATCTACATACAGACACTCAAGAATTCATCCTGCCACTATTATACTATTGATTTCCCCTATCACAAGGGCCTGGTTCCTATGAATCCTCCTATTCAAGAAACTGAGTTCTGCACAACCAAGATATCTTTTCCCATTTGACATTATTAAAAAGAAAAACAGTAAACCAAATTAAGTAAGAAGTAAAGCAAGTTAGTTCATGGCCATTAAGGCTACACTGACACGAATGAACAAACCAACAAGAAGAAATTATATAATAGACATAAGCAGAGAACTCCATTAAAAAGTGAAGACAATACCATACGCATCACATAAATAAAAAATAATTAAGTTTCCATTAAGTGCAAGAGAGATACAAAAGGATAGGGAGAAGCAAGATAAGAAAAAAAAATAGGAGAACAATCAACAGGGCTTATGAGGAAGGAGGTTTGGGGACAAGGGATAAAAGGAGCATATCCATTCTAAAACTTTCAACAACATAAGTATTGAGGAGTTGCTTCATGATGTCCTTGACTTCATTAGTAAGACCCTTAACCTCAGCAAATTGTTGCAATATAAAAGTTATCTGTTAGGATTTTTGTCCTGATTTTCTTACCAAGTTTAAGTTTTACTTTTCTTAGAAAGAAAATAAAAGTAATATCATAATTACTTTGACTTTTCTTAAAAGGAAAGTATAAAACTTTTTCATAATTGGCTAACCTTTTTCATGGAGGAAAGGTTTGGAACTCTATAAATAGAAGACCCCCCTTCTCATATCATAACACAATAGCATCCACAATATAGTCCTTAAAGAGTCTTGTTTATGGAGAGATTTTCTCTCATATTTTTTTTTTGTTTTTGATTTAGCTTTTAATATGTAGGCCGATTGGACAAAGAATATCAATAATATTATGCATTTTTAGTTTAGTTGTGGGTCATCTGAATTATCACCATATTAGTTTGTAAACTTTAAGCTTCCGTATGACGTCCTCTCAATTTCGAACCCAACAAGTAGTATCAGAGCTTACGATTCAAAGGTTCAAAGGTTTGGTGAAACAATATTAAATAGGTTCAAAGAGGTTTTAAATCAAGATGCAACCAGTTTGGCGATAATGATGTTTTTATCTAGCTATATGTGGAGAAAAGTTTCAAACAAATTTTCAACAATCCTGCTGCTAATCCATCAATAAAACCAAATCAATTTTCAACCTATGTTTCTGGGCTCCAACTTTCAAACCCCGCTTACTTTCAATGTTTGGGCTCCTTTCAAATCGTGCATTTATTTTTAATACATGAGCTCCACTCTTAACATGTGCTCACTTTCAATGCAAAAGGCTCCACTTTCAACCCTGTTTACTTATAACACAGGGCTCAAATAATACCAACTCATGATTTTATTTTTAACGCATAGGGCTCTAATTTTTAACTCATATCAACTTTTAATCATGGTAAGCAGCACTGCTATATGAATATTGTGTGAAGAAGGAAGATCAAGATTATTTTTTTAGAAAATCAAGTCAAAAGGGGGAGATTTGTTAGGGGTTTTGCTGTGATTTTCTTATCTAATTTAAAGTTTACTTTTCTTAGAAGAAAAATAAAAGTAATATCATAATTACTTTGACTTTTCTAAAAATAAAAATATAAAATTTTTTTATATTTGGCTAATATCTTTCTGGGAGGAAAGGTTTGGAACTCTATAAATACAGGACCCCTTCTCATATCATAACACAATAGCATCCACAATGTAGTCCTTAAAGAGTCTTGTTTATGAAGAGATTTTCTCTCATAATTTTTTTCATTTTTGATTTAGTTTTTAATATGTAGGCCGATTGGCCAAACCATATCAATAATATTATGCGTTTTTTATTTAGTTTTGTGTCATTTGAATTATCATCATATTAGTTTGCAAACTTTAAGCTTCCGCATGATGCCCTCTCGATTTCAAACCCAACAATCCTCTTCGTAGGCTATTTTGAACTCGTTTATATAGTTATATTATTATAAGCCCATCATACGACTAAATTTTGTTCTACTAATTTCCCCATTTTCCTTTTTTATAACAGACCATGCTCGTTGCAGCAACTTGTTGGGTTCGAAATCGAGAGGGCATCATGCGGAAGCTATTAGATGCAAACTAGGAGACGATAAATAAGATGACAACGAAAAAAATACTAAAAAGCATTAAATTATTAGATGTTTTGGTCAATCGGCTTACATATTATAAAATCTAATATAAAATAAATATTAAACCTATTGGGAGAAATCTCCCCCTAAACAAAGACTCTTTAAAGACTACATTGTGGATGTTTTTGTGTTATGATATGAGAAGAGGGTCTTCTATTTATAGGGTTCCAAAACCTTTCCTACAAGAAAGAGGTTAGCCAAATATGAAAAAGTTTTACATTTTATTTTCAGAAAAAGTAAAAGTAAATATGGTTACTCTTATTTCCTTTCAAGAAAAAGTAAAACTTAATTTTGGTAAGAAAATCAGGGCAAAAACCTAACAAATCTCCCCTTTTTGGCTTGATTTTCTTCACTTGATCCGCCTTCTTTATATCTTTTATCTTTGTTCTTCACAAAATCTTCATCACTGCTGCTTTCCATAGTTAAAAATAAGGTTTAAAAATATTATGGTTAAAAATGGGTTAAAAATTAATATTTTGTTTTTTTTAAAGATGCAGCAACAGAAATGTTGAAAATATGATTGAAACTTGTTCTCCACATATAGTTGGACAAAAATCCTCATTATCATAAAATTTATTGCAAATTGATTTAAACTTCCTTGGACTGTCTTCAACCTCGTTTTACCAAACCACTGGATCTTTGAACCGTAGGCTTTGATACCACTTGTTGGGTTCAAAATTGAGAGGGCGTCATGCGGAAGCTATTAGTTGCAAACTATGAGATGATAAATAAGATGACAACAAAAACAATACTAAAAAGCATTAAATTATTATATGTTTTGGTCAATCGGCCTACATATTATAAAACCTAATATAAAAAATCATTAAAATTATTGGGAGAAATCTCCCCCTAAACAAAGACTCTTTAAAGACTACATTGTGGATGTTGTTGTGTTATAATATGAGAAGAAGGTTTTCTATTTATAGGGTTCTAAAATCTTTCCTCCAAGAAAGAGGTTAGCTAAATATGGAAAAGTTTTATATTTTCTTTTCAGAAAAAAGTAAAAGTAAATATGGTTACTCTTATTTTCCTTTTAAGAAAAAGTAAAACTTGATTTTGGTAAGAAAATCAGGGAAAAAACCCAACACAACTAACACTTCAGCAACAACAGTAGATTAGATACTAACAGAGCTTCTTAGGCACCTCATGTGATGAAGAAACTCCGAAAAGAGTTAGAACAAGTGGTAGGCTTTCTCCCTTTTGAAAGAGTGGTAGAAGAATCGGACTTGGAGAATTTGAAGTACTTAGACATAGTTGTAAAAGAGGGCATGAGGCTGCTTTCCGTATTGCCACTATCGTAACGTGAGGCCATGGAAGATTGTGTAGTTGATGGCTTCCACATACAAAAGGGATCCCCAATCACGATAAATAATTATGTAATTCAGAGGGATCCAAATGTTTGGTTCGAGCCTGAGAAGTTCTTGTCTGAGAGGTTTGTTGAGAGAAATATAGATGTTTGTGGATGCAACTTCCAATTTTTGCCATTTAGCGCTGGCAGGAGAAGCTATCCTGTAGTGCAATTGGGGATTACCGTTGTCCGCCTTATTGTGGCACAATTGGTGCATTGCTTTGATTGGGAACTTCCAAATGATATGAAGCCCAAGACAAAAAACAGGTACAGAAAATAAAATTACTTTGTAAAGAATTACCAAAATTATAATTTCCAGATGAAAATAAAAAATTTACATATATAGTAGAAGCTGATGCAAGTGAATTTAGTTATGGAGGAGTACTCAAATATAGATATGAAGAAGAAAAATTAGAACATCACTATAGATATTATTCAGGAACATTTAACGAAACAGAAATAAAATGGAAAATAAATAGAAAAGAATTATGTTCTTTATATAAATGTTTAATAGCATTTGAACCATATATCGTATATAACATACTTATTGTTAGAACAGATAATACACAGGTACAATGGTGGCTAACAAGAAAAATACAAAACTCAGTTATGACAAAGGAAATTCGGAGACTAGTATTAAATATACTGAATTTTACATTTACAATTGAAGTAATCAATACTAACAAAAATATCATTGCAGATTACTTATCAAGACAAAGCTACTCAAACTAATGTACCAATGGAAGAGGCTAATGCCAAAGATACCCAGACTGATTTATTGCTCCAAATGTTTAAGCAAATGGAGTTATTACAAGAACGAGTAATTACACTAACTACTGAAGTTACAAATGTAAAAGTACAGGTCGATCACTATAAAAAAACAAGATACTGTGCAGGAAGAGCACATTAAAAAACTAGACCTAGGAGGTGACTATGAGAAATACCTCAAAACTCAAATTACTGATGAAACTTCAATTACAGCTACAGGAACATCTAAAGGGAAAAATATAGTCACTCAAAATAGACCTGAAATGCCAAAGAAAAAGAATTATAACCTCGGCTAAATATTTTCAAAACCATAAACACCAAATATATAAAATTTAGAATCATTTGCACCTCCCCTGATATATATATATTCTGAATCACTTAACCAAGAAAAACAGATATACAACAATGCTTCTCGTAAATAAATTGACAACATATACACTATACAAACCATATTAAATACCAAACCTATTCAAAGTGAAGAGCTAGCCGCAAAACAAAAAGGATATATTACCCAGAAATGCCAAAATTACAATAAACTATTGCCCTACGAGGAACAAACTCAAATTTTATTAAATCATGTTACTATTATGGATTATTATCTATGGTTTACACAACCAATGAAGAAGAGTTAGTAGGAATCCCAGAAATTCACAAAGAATTTATGACTTACAAGAGAATTACAAACGGACAATTATTCTATGTTGGATTTTATTCCGCACCAGCAGAAATATTATTTGACAAAATTAAACAGACTATCAATGTGGTCAAAATAGGTATGACCAGAGATTATATTATTCCGAAAGAAATATGTGAACAGAACGATATATCAAAAATACAGATACCAGAATTTTACCGCAACAAAAGAGTTATTGGAATAAGTAATATATTATCAGAGTTACTTAATAATTATTCAAATAAAAAACCAATTTGGATATATAATTCAAGAAATCAAGCACTGATTTATCCAACTTGCAAAGAAGTTAGAGACCATGACATAGAAGAACTTAGGAAATGGGGATTAAATCTCCTCAGACCAGAAGAACAACCGTTAATGAGATCTATCAGAAATGAAATTATTTCAGAAGAAGCTATGGATCAATTTTGTGAAAAATTTGGTCAAAAATACAAAGACCACATATGAAGTAGATGTAGTGGCAAGCACAACTTTATTCTTAATGTGATGCTACACTGACAAGAAAATAAAGAAGATAATCAAAGAAGATACAACGAAGAAAGAGATGAAAAAGACAAGCTATTAAATTGTGAAAGAGACATGTAGGTAACTTTCACAATTTTCTTTACGTAAATTGTAAAAAGAAAGTCTTAGGCATTAATAATTTTTTGTCTTTTATTAGTTTAAGATGAAGACTTTTTTATCATAAAAGTTAGGATAGCTATAGCCTATAGCCTAGCCTTTTTGACATTTTTGTACACTAATTATTAAGTTTTTTGGTCTTCTAGAAGTAGACACGTGCATGTAAAGTTTTCAACTTCAGCTTATAAATAAACGAGCATTTGCTCAGATGAAGGATAAACCTTCATGCGTTGAAGCAAAAAACTCTCTCTTGTCTACAACAAATATTTTGCTTATTTATTAAAAAACAAGTATATTTCAATAGAAAAATCTAAGGAGGAACAAAACTTAGAATTATCAAACCTACTAGAACAGATATATTCATTTAGAGTTATGAATAGCTAAATTTATAAATTCCTAACAATCATGATATGATAAAATAAGTTCATGTTAGTTACTTTATAGTAGAATTATTCGAAGAATAGCATGTTAAGAAGTTTATTAGCAAAGTGGAAACGAAGAAAAATTCCTAAGAACTATGCCATCCTAAAGGTGAAACCAATGAGGCAAGAAGCCGTGGTAGGGAGTAGCCAGAGTAGAGGCGCTGTTTAAGAAAAAAGTATCTGGATTACCATCTAATAGTGACCGACGAACATGTTATTTAAGAATAATCTAGTATATAGTAATCTAAAATGATCATATTTTGTTATGTATATGATTGGAAGGAATATTTTGATAATAGCACTTTATGAAAAATGAATAATTATTTATCTGACGAAATGGTAGATAAATTTAAAATACTTATGTTGTATGTGCTTAAGGATATAGAAATAACAAATATAAGAAAAATCATATTAGAAAAAATATTTGGTAAAGATTATATGACTAGAGTAAATTACATACCATACTGTAACACCCCAATTCGCTGAACCGAAATGCTACATGGTGCTCATGACCCCGAGGGACCACAAGCTAACCCATGACTGATATTTGTACTTGTATACTGCAAATCATGATATAATAATGCGGAATACATAGAACTGTAAGGCCATAAAGTTCAACTGAATAAAATCATGTGGGTGAAATTACCCAAAATAACTCAATCTAAAAGCTAAGTCTGAACGTAAATCTGAATGCCTCTAAACTATCTGAATAAGAAGTTGAAGGAACATGTCTCCAACTAACTGCGTAAAAATAAACTGAAGAAATAAATGTATCAAATCATATTGTCCTCGAATCAATGAGGAATCACTGTGTCTCTGCGACTGGAATTCTACCGCTACTGCTGGACTGGAGCTCGTGTCTCGGAACCTATAGTATAACATGAAAAGAAATCACCATAGCGCAAATGCGTCAGTACAACTGGAATACTAAGTATACGAGGAAGGTAGGCTGAACATAAAGGGTTTCATGCATGAACAAAACTGACTGACTAATATGAACGTGGGAGTGCAAACACACATACATAGAAACTGGGACCGTGAATACGTGATAGCATGACCTGTAGGATAATACATGGTTTACTAATGACTGTCATGACTGATACTAAAACTTATAACATGGACGACTGTATCTGACAGTCCTATATATACTAAAATCTAAAGAATGCCCTGAGTTCTTTTATTGAGACTGATACTGAAACTATGGGAAGTAGTGTTTAACCAACATGCCTATGTATGCCATTATGGCTAAGCTGGGGTCCAATCTCTGCCCCGACTGGATGGGTGTCAATACCGTGCCATGGGTAAGGACATCCTGTGAGTGACCCTTATCTAGCGGGTACTCAATGAGAATGGTGGGAACCCTAAACTGACGGGTTAAGCCACTTCATCAACCCTAATCTAATGGGTTAAGATATCTCAACCTAAGCTGGCTACGTAGTTCTGGAACACAAGAATGACTACTAAGAATCACACCCTAAACTGGCGGGTGAGTTCCCATCCTTGGGTTCACTCGGTGCTAACCTCAAATCCCATCTGGAGGGACTGGACATGAATAACTGACTATGCATGAATTAATGTAACTGAATTCCGTTGACTGGCAGAATGTTACTGATATCTCACAACTGACTAAGATCATGAGGTTTTCCTGAGACACATGACTAACTGAAGTCTATGGAATCATAGCTTGAGTTCGGATATCGTGAAACATGACATGTCTCTAGGCACCCAGCTAAAGTTTTTGGGTACAAGTACCCCTAGGACTCGATAGGAGGAAACTGACACACATGATATGACTTGATCACAAGATTTGAGTCCACAATTCACAATATCATAAGTAAGGCTTTCGTAATAAGAATGATCCTCAACAAACTATCACATGATCGAGAATGCACACAACATGTATATACTTGCATGGCTTCAATAACATAGTCATTCCATATCACAACAATATCATGAGCATCTCGTACAACTTCCTCAATTTAAGACAATAGCAAGGGGATCACGTTGAACATAAACTTAGAACATGGAATAGTCATTTAGGACTTATTATGTCATAAAAGCATGATTTCTATTCCCTTAGGTATTTTCACAAACACCTTCATGCACATCTTAGGCATAGGTGGATTCATCAAGATTACAAATATTCAACCACCAATTTCATATATTTAAGAGTTAAATACCACCACATCCTCACAATAAACATACAAAGATCCCATCTTAGGCATCATCAAACTCCAACCACATGAACATCAACCACCAACAACATAAACATCATTATACAAAATTTAGAAGATGGTTCTTGAGCTTCATGGATGAAAGGAGTCCATGAATCAACTCACGCATACCTTCAAAGGAAGATTCTTGATGATTGACAGAGGAATTTCCTTGAAATCGAATCTTCAAGATTAGTTACGCAACCCTAGTTTTTTTTCCATTTTAGTGCTCTTGGATTATGAGATTTGAGATGATAATAGGGTTTTAATATGTTTAGAAGCTATATATTTCGTAGGGTTAAGTTTAGGGACGTGTAAGGAGTGTTAAAAGACTGAATTACCCTTAAAATAACTCAAAACGGAGTGTTTTTGGCACCTGGAACTAACTTAGGCAGCGCCCAAGTGATTGTCTAAGCTAGGTTGGGCAGCGCCTAACCAATCACCTATGTTTGGTTGGGCGGCGCCTAACCAATCGCCTATCCTTACTGTCTCTCACGAAAATGGGCATTAGTTTTTGCTCGGGTATTGGATTAAGGCGAAATTGGTATCGTTGGAAAGCTAATTCAATTATGTACAATTTGGTGGGTCTAAATAAGCCAAAATACCACATTAACATCGAGTTATACTCGTTAAAAGATGACCCTTGAAAAATCAAACACTAAAACTTGATTGATTCAAAAACTCTTAGCTTGTATTACCTTAAGTGACTCATGTGAACATGCTTAATGCATTATAAGCTATCCTACACTAGGACATTCATTGTAAGTCATGTAATCAAGTATGAATCACAGGATAGGATATTTCATACGTAGGAATACTTATTCACTTCCTAGCTTTGAAACATGCGGGGTATTACAATATCTCCCCTTTGGGAACATTCATCCTCGAATTAGAATTTACTGAGAAGGGATACATGACAATAGAACCTGAACTGAACATGAAGAACTGTAACTTGATCTCATGGCTGACATGCTAAACATACTGAACTCGTGCATATCTGATGCACATACAACTGACACATGAATGCATAACTGAGTATGAAATGGTTAATAAGTACCAAGTTTATACTGGAAACATGAACATGAAACATAATAAGCTTAAGGAGAACTGTTACCTTGAGCTTGATCTGAATTGGCGGGGAAGAGGTGAGGATACTTGATATGCATATCTACTTCTGCTTCCCAAGTATCTCCTTCATGAGACTGATTTCGCTAAAGAACCTTGACTAGAGGGACTTCTTTGTTCCTCAATCTACGAGTCTAATAATATAAGATTTCGATTGGAATCTCTTTATAGGAGAGGCTGTTCTGAATTTCGATGCTCTGAATAGGGACAACAACTGCTGCGTCACCTATGCACTTTTTTAGCAAAGAGACATGAAATAATGGATGGAATGAGGCTAGATCTGAAGGCAACTCAAGATCATAAGCTACCTTGCCGAAGCAATAAAGAATTCTGAAGGGACTGACATATCGGGGACTGACTTTCCCTTTCTTGCCGAATGTCTTCACTCCCTTCATGGAAGAGATCTTAACATAGACATAGTCATTGACCTCGAACTCGACATCCTTTCTACAAACATCTGCATAGGACTTCTGTCGGCTCTGAGTAGCCCGGAGTCTTTCTCTTATCAACTAAACTTTGTCTAAGGCATCGAATACTAAGTCAGGACCTATGATTGAGGCCTCACTAACTTCGAACCAACCAATCGGAGATCTACATCTCCTACCATAGAGAGCTTCAAATAGAGCCATCTGAATACTAGAATGATAGCTATTGGTTTATGCAAACTCAATCAAAGGCAAGTGGTCGTCCCAACTTTCCTTGAATCAATTGGACATGCCCTTAGCATATCTTCAAGAGTCTGAATGGTCCTCTCTGCTTGACTATCTGTCTGTGGATGAAATGTTGTGCTGAGATGGACTTGGGTACCGAGACCCTTTTGGAATGCTTTCCAAAAGTGAGAAGTGAACTGGGTACCTCTATCTGAGATGATAGGTAGTGAAACACTGTGTAACCTAACTAACTCCTTGATATAGAGTTTGGCATAATCCTCGACAGAATAAGAAGTACGAACAGGAAGGAAATGAGCTGAATTGGTTATTCTATCTGTAATGACCCAGACTAAATTATGCTGATGATGAGTTCTAGGCAAACCCACTATGAAGTCCATGTTAACTTCTTCCCACTTCCAAGTAGGAATGGTAAACTCTTGCATGGAACCACTAGGTTTCTGATGCTCTATCTTAACCTACTGACATGTAGAGAAATTAGCCACAAACTCTGCAACATCACTCTTCATCCTACTCCACCAATAGATCTCCTGCATGTCGTGGTACATCTTAGTGGCCCCTGGATGAATAGAGTATCGCGCACCATGTTCTTTTGTAAAAATTCACTACCTCAATTCATCTACTCCTGGAACACATAGACGACCCTGACAGCGAAGAACGCTATCTCTCCCCTTAGGAGAAAACCTCAACTTTCTGATTCTGAACTGACTCTTTGAGCTTGAAAAGGCTAGGATCCCTGTCTTGTTTCTCTTTCACCTTGGAAATTAGAGATGACTCTGAACTACTATGAACACATACACCACCCTCTGAAGAATCGACTAAGCGAACGCCTAGTCTGGCAAGATGATGGATCTCCTGAGCCATTTTTTTCTTACTATCCTCAACGTGAGAAATACTACCCATGGAGAGTCGACTGAGAGTGTCGGCCACAACATTGGCCTTGCCCGGATGATAAAGAACACTCATGTTGTAATCCTTCAAGAGCTCTAACCTCCTTCTGGGAAAAGACATACTAGAGGCTTTTATGGTCTGTGAAGACATCTGTATGAACTCCATAGAGATAATGCCTCCAAATCTTCAAGGCAAAAACTACCACTGCTAACTCAAGATCATGAGTCGGATAATTCTACTCATGTGCCTTTAACTGTTTGGAGGCGTAGGATATGACCTTACCATGCTGCATGAGGACACAACCTAAACCCAGTCTGGATGCATCACAATACACTACAAAACTATATAAACCATCTGGAATAGCTAAAACTAGAGCTGAGGTGAGTCGATTCTTCAACTCTTGAAAGCTCTTCTCGCATGAATCTAACCACTGAAACTTAATCTTCTTCTGAGTCAATCTGGACATAGGAGATGTAATAGAAGAAAATCCCTCAACAAATCGTCTGTAATAACCAGCCAAACCCAAGAAACTCCTAATATCTAATGGAGATACGGGTCTGGGCCAGTTTCTTACAGCCTCGATTTTTTGAGGATCTACTCTAATACCATCACCAAAAATAATATGGCCAAGGAATGCTACTGATCTTAACCAAAATTCACACTTGCTAAACTTAGCGAATAGTTGGTGATCCCCGAGAGTCTAAAGAACAATCCTGAGATGGTCTACATGATCACGTTCTGTGTGAGAATAGACCAGAATATTATCTATAAAGACTATGACAAATATGTCCAAGTACTGCTTGAACACACGGTTCATCAAATCCATAAAAGCTACAGGGGCATTGGTAAGACCAAATGATATGACTAAAAATTCAAAGTGACCATACCGAGTACAGAAAGCTATCTTCAAAATGTCACATTCTCTAACTCTGAGCTGATGATAGCCTGATCTAAGATTTATCTTAGAAAAGTAACTGGCACCCTGAAGTTAGTCGAATAGATCATCAATCTTGGGAAGAGGATATCTGTTCTTGACTGTGACCTTGTTGGGTTGACGGTAATCAATACACATCTTGAGAGAACCATCTTTCTTGTGCATGAATAATACTGGCGCACCCCATGGGGAAACATTGGGTCTAATGAGTCCCTTATCTAAGAGACCCTTCAACTGATCTTTCAGTCCCTTGAGTTTTTCTGGTGCCATTCTGTATGGCGGAATAGAAATAGGTTTAGTATCCGGAAGAAGGTCTATGCCAAAGTCTATTTCCCTTTCGGGAGGAATGCCTGGAAGATCTTTGGGAAAGATATCTGAGTATTCATTAACAACAGAGACTGTTTCGAGGCTGGGAGATTCAGAACTGGAATCTTTAACATACACGAGATGATACACACACCCCTTAGAAATCATTTTTCTTGCCCAAAGGTAGGAAATAAGTTGACCCCTGACACGAACTTGCTTATCTTAGCTCTATTGTCTGCAACCACATGAGGAGCATACCTGGCTAGCTGAGTAAATCTAAGAGAATACTCCCTAACCGTCATATTCCCCTTCCTGAGGTTGATGAACTCAAGAACTTTTGCTTCCCTCAGCTCTTAGGGAAAGAATCTGTCTAAGAAAGCCATGAAAAATTCTTTCCACTCAATAGGGCCTGTATCATCTAACCTCTCAGACTTTCACTGTTTGTACCAATCATGAGCAACATCCTGTAACTGGTAGGAGGCTAACTCAGCACTCTCAATAGAAGTAACACCTATGATGTCAATGACCTTCTGGACTTGGTTAATAAACTCCTGAGGGTCCTCATCAGACTTAGACCCATGGAAAGATGGAGGGTTCATCCGAGTGAAGTCCTGAACCCTAGCTGCTTTGGGATTGGCCACTGGATTAGTCGTAATGAGTGGTGGCCATTCATTCTGTGCAGCCATAGACTGAGCAAGTGTGGTAAATGTGGCTCTAAACTCCGCATGGGAAACATGTTCATCCAAATGATCTTTGGGCTGAGGAGCTGGCTAGTTTCTTCTCTTTGGGGTCATGGTATGGAATAAGAGAAGAATGGATTAGACTGAGAGTTTAACTTGTGATTATGCTCACTAGTATGACATGAATAATGAAGAAAGGGGATTGTTCCTAAAATATCTTATAGCCTCCCACACATAAATGTGGCGCGTAACACACCCATATACAAGACTCTACTAGATGCGGCTTTCAGACTTCCTAGGACTCTATTGAACCTTAGGCTCTGATACCAAGTTTGTAACACCCCGATTCGATAAAACAGAATGCTACACGGTGCTCATGACCCCGAGGTACCATAAGCTAATCCATGACTGACATATGTACCTGTATACCACAAATCATGATATAATAATGCGGAATACATAAAAATGTAAGGACATAAGGTTTAACTAAATAAAATCATGTGGGTGAAAATACCCTAAACAACTCTATATGAAAGCTAAGTATGAACGTAAATCTGAAATCCTCTAAACTATCTGAATAAGGAGTTGATGGAATATGTCTCCAACTAACTCCGTAAAACTAAACTGAAGAAATAAATAAATATATCAAATCATATTGTCCTAAAATCAATGAGGACTCACCGTGTCTCTGCGACTGGAATGGTACCGCTACTGCTGGGTTGGAGCTCGTGTCTCAGAACTTATAGTGTAACATAAAAAGAAAGCACCATAGCGTAAATGCGTCAGTACAACTAGAGTACTGAGTATACGAGGAAGGTAGGCTGAACATAAAGGGTTTCATGCATGAACAACACTGACTGACTAATATGAACGTGGGAGTGCAAACATATATATATAGAAACTGGGACTATGAATACGTGATAGCATGACCTGTAAGCTAATACATGGTTTACTGATAACTATCATGACTGATACTGAAACTGATAACATGGATGACTGTATCTGATAGTCCTGTATATACTAAAATCTGAAGAACGCCCTAAGTTCTTTTATTGAGATAGATACTGAAACTATGGGAAGTAGTGCTTAACCGACATGCCCCATGTATGTCGTTATGGCTAAGCTGGGGTCCAATCTCTGCCCCAGCTGGACGGGTGTCAATACCTTGCCATGGGTAAGGACAGCTTGTGAGTGACCCTTATCTGGCAGGTACTCAATGAGAACGGTGGGAACCCTAAACTGATGGGTTAAGCCATCTCATCAACCCTAATCTGACGGGTTAAGACGTCTCAACCTACGCTAGCTACGTAGTTCTGGAACACAAGGATGACTACAAAGAATCACACCCTGAACTGGCAGGTGAGTTCCCATCCTTGGGTTCACTCGGTGCGAACCTCTACTCCCATTTAGAGGGACTGGACATGAATAACTGACTGTGTATGACTTAATCTTACTAAATTCTATTGATTGGCGAAATGTTACTGATATCTGACAACTGACTAAGATCATGAGGTTTTCCTAAGTCACATGACTGACTGAAGTCTATGGAATCATAGCTTAAGTTCGTATATCGTGAAACATGACACGGCTCTAGGGACACAGCTATAGTTTTCGAGTACAAGTACCCCCAGGACTCGATAGGAGGAAACTGACACACATGACATCACTTGATCACAAGATTTGAGTCCACAATTCACAATAACATAAGTAAGGCTTTCATAATAAGAATGATTCTCAACAAACTATCACATGATCGGGAATGCACATAACATGTATATACTTGCATGGCTTCAATAACATGGTCATTCCATATCACAACAATATCATGAGTATCTCGTACAACATCTTCAATTCAAGACAATAGCACGGGGATCACGTTGAACATAAACTTAGAACATGGAATAGTCATTTAGGGCTTATTATGTCATAAAAGCATGATTTCTATTCCCTTAGGTATTTTCACAAACACCTTACATGCACATCTTAGGTATAGGTGGATTCAACAAGATTACAAATATTCAACTACCAATTTCATATATTTATACATTAAATACCACCATATCCTCACAATAAACATATAAAGACCCCATCTTAGGAATCATCAAACTCCAACCACATGAACATCAACCACCAACAACATAAAAATCATGATACAAAATTTATAAGATAGTTCTTGAGCTTCATGGATGAAAGGAGTCCATGAATCAACTCACGCATACCTTAGAAGGAAGATTCTTGATGATTGACGGAGGAATTTCCTTGAAATTGGATCTTCAAGATTAGTTACGCAACCCTAGTTGTTTTTCTCTTTTAGTTCTCTTGGATGATGAGATTTGAGATGATAATAGGGTTGTAATATGTTTAGAAGCTATATATTTCGTAGGGTTAAGTTTAGGGACGTGTAAGGAGTGTTAAAAGACTTAATTACCCTTAAAATAACTCAAAACGGAGTGTTTTGGCACCTAGAACTGACTAAGGTGGTGCCCAAGTGATTGCCTAAGCCAGGTTTGGCAGCGCCTAATCAATCGACTATGTTTGGTTGGGCGGCACCTAACCAATCGCCTATCCTTACTGTCTCTCACGAAAATAGGCATAACTTTTCGTTCGGGTATTGGATTAAGGCGAAATTGGTATCGTTGGAAAGCTAATTTGATTCTCTATAATTTGGTGGGTTTAAATCAGCAAAAATACCACATTAACATCAAGTTATACTCATTCAAAGATGACCCTTGCAAAATCAAACACTAAAACTTGATGGATTCAAAAACTCTTAGCTTGTATTACCTTAAGTGACTCATATGAACATGCTTAATGCATGATAAGCTATCCTATCACTAAGACATTCATTGTAAGTCATGTACTCAAGTATGAATCACAGGATAGGAGATTTCATACATAGGAATACTTATTCACTTCCTAGCTTAGAAACATGCGGGGTATTACACATACCTACCTAACTACTCTTACAAATACTTACGTACCCACGAACCATGATAAATTACATATATATAGAATTTTGGGAAAAAGATATGAGAAACATACAACTAGTAGAAAAACAAATGAAAACAAATTTAGACAAATATATGGAAACTAAAGATAGAAAATATAGAGAATTTCTTAATGAAAATATGCAAGAATTATTTAGACTAAAACAAACAACTAGTAAGTATTATGAAAAATAATTTAATCAAGCCTAAATGATAGATGATATTAAAATACTTGTTTTATATATACTTAGAGGTATAGAAATTATAGACATAAAGAAAATAATATGGAAAAAATTACAAGATTATGAAGAGGAAGAATTATTAAACAGTATAGAAAATTTACGCATATATTATGAACATCAATATTATTTAGATTCAGATGGATATTATATAGACTAAAAATGTCAGAATATATTAAGAAAATTAGAGAAAACCAAGAAGACCAACATAAAGAAATTAATTATAGAAAACAAATTAGAGAAATAATGGAAAATCTAATAGAAAATCAAAATGGATAAACGAAACCTTGAAAACTTTAGAAACAAAGCAAAGATAAAAGTTTAGATAGCTTAAAAAATTCATTAAAAAAAGAACAAGAAAAAATAGTTAGCAATATTAATAACCTCAAACAAGATATTAAATATTGTACAAATAGAATAGATTATTATACATTTACTTTAGAAGAATAAAATGATAAACTACGAATATCTAAAATATTGGAAACAAGAAATGGAAGAAATAAGATTAATAGAAAACCTTATAAAAACGAATTTAATTGAATATTTTAAAACAAAGATATAGAATATTTAGAACATCTTAAAAATAATATAGAAGAATTACAAAAACTAAGAGAAAAAGCTAAAGAATATTATAGGAAAGCTTTTAATCAACTATCATTTAATCACCCCCCAAAATATGAATATCAGTAAAATTGAATATGTTAATAAGATATATGGAAGTAAAAGATACAAGAACGAAGAAAAACAGTTAATAAATATTACTATAAAGTATTTAACAATTACATAAATTAATGGATACATCTTACGAAAAGAATAAATCATTAAAAGAAATCGAAAATAAACTATATAGTTTATACCTAGAATACAAAAGATTACGCAATACCAACGAGGATCCTAGAACACTAGATAATTTAATTGCGATAATATCTAATTTAGAATATGAATTAATAAAACATCTTAAGTCAAGAAGATAAAAATGAAAATTAATCCAATCAATAATATTCACAAAATACATTATATAAAAATAAATACTTATCACCTAATAACTATTTATTATCTAGTAAAGTTACCGCGCCTAAATCCGCATCCCCTACAATTGGTATCAGAGCCTATGTTCTTTAAAGTTACGGAAGTGGTATATATTTGTGTCGGAGTGATGACTGCGGTTGGTGAAAATTTCCCGGTGTAACGACAAGACAGGTGATCTGCAAGTGGTGCCTTATGTCGAAAGTCTTCCTGGTGAGTGGTAGTCAGGCGGCGTGTCCCGTTGGGTGGTAACGGCGGTACAAGATGTTTGGCAGATCATGTAAAGTGACCTAGTAGTTGAGATCTACGGTTGATGCCTCGTGTCGAAAGTCTTCTTGACAAGTGATGGCCAAGCGGCGTGTCCCACTGGTTGGTAGTGACGGTATGGGTAGGTCACAAGTGATGTGGTCTTGGATTGAGGGGGGATTGTTGAGCAGCAAACACAATCCCACATCGAAAAAATAGAGGGAACATGTCCAATATTTAAAGTGTCACCCAACTCCACTAGTATGAGGCCTTTTGAGAAGTGCCCAAAAATAAATCCATGAGTGTTTGGCCCAAAGCGGACAATATCATACTAGTGTGGAGTTACACGCGATCCCAACAATTGATATCAAAGCCTATGTTCTTTAAAGTTATGGAAGTGGTATATATTTGGATTTATTTGATAAATTTATTAATTATGATTTATTTGATAAAACTAGATTTAGATATTTCCCTAAAATATTATTTAGATGAATACAGTACAAAAATTACCAAAATATAAAGAATTAAAGCAAATAATATCTAAAAAACGTAAAGAATTAAAAATAAGGATAGAAAGACTACAATAAAACATAATTGTCAGAGTTAGTATAAACTCAATAAATGCACAAAAAGAAGAAATATCAAATTTAGAATCAACAATAGATAGTCTAGAATATACATACTAACATGATATATTAGCAATTAAATAAAAATGAACAAAGAAGAATTTATAATAGATGAAAAATATATGAAAACCATGAAGGATTAAAAATAAAAATAGTATTTTCTAATCTAGGAAGAAGGTATAAGAAAATAGGTGAACATTTATATTTAATGTTAGAAAAAGAAGAATTAAAATTAGAAGATAAGTTAGCATCTATGGTAAGGATAGAAAGAAAAAACGAAGAAATAGATAGAAAAAAAGAAATAGAAATAATAAAATAATAAACTACAGAAGAAATACGAAAAATAGAAGAAACTAAAAATAGTAGGATTGTTGAATTAGAAAAGGAACTACAAATGCTAAAAGATTTGTACGAAAAAAGACAGAAAGAAAAAGAAGAAAAAGATAAAGAACAAAAATTATTAAACGAGATAAATCAATTTAAAGAAAAACTAGAAATAAATACAATAGATGTTGAAGAAACAGATAATTATGATTCAGAAGATAGTGAAACATATATAGAAATCTTAACAAATACAAAAAATTTAGAAATCAATGAAAAACAAGAAGTAATTAATGAAGAAAACTTAGAAAATAGAAACACCGAAATAAATACTCTTGATAAAAAAGAAGTATAAAATATAATACCTAGAACATCATCAATAAAAAAACCTACATATTATAAGAATAAGTTTAAAAGATATAATCTAAAGGATGAATATGACAAATGGACACCAAAATAAATAGTTAATAAAAATTATAACTTTTTAGACTTAGATTGTGTAATAGATACAGAAAAAATAATATAATTATGGATAGAATATTTGACAAAACAATTATTATATAATAATATAAATGTAACAGATGCACCAGAATATATAGAAAGAACACTAATAGGAACAGTGAAATTATAATTTTCAAATCTAACTGAAAATTGTAAAAGAGTATTAAGAACTGACAAACCTACAGAAGAAACATCATCAACAACTACAACTAAATTAACACCTATAGAATTATTAAAAAAATATGAAATAGCTATAAAAGACGAATTTAGCAGCATGACAACAGCAGAAGAAAAACAAAATGAAGAGAAAGATACAAATAGGAATTTAATGTTAAAATTAGCAATATGTAATATGTGTTACACAGATGAATATACTTGATCATTTAAAGAATATTTTTATAAAGGAACATATAATACAAAGGAAAGTAAAGAAATAAGAAAATTATATTTTAGTAAATTACCTGAACCATTTAGTTCAAAAATAATAAAAAGTAGGGATGAAGCAAAAATAGTAGATACTCTAGGAGCAAGAATAAAAATTTTACAACAATGGTATAGAAACCTATGTGAAAAAAATAGAGAAGAAATAAAAATAGAAAAAACATTAATAAGGAATTTAGCATGTTACAAAGATAAAATAGTACCTCAATTTGGATGCAAAGAAAGATATTATAAGAAAAAAAAAAGGCATAAGAAATATAAGAAATACAAAAAATCAAAATATAAATATAAGAAACCAAGAAAAAGATATTATGTAAAAATTTATAAACATAAAAGCCCATATAGGAAAAAAAAATCTATAAAATAATGTACTTGTTATAATTACGAAAAATTAGGACATTTAGCTAGAGATTGTAAATTATCTAAAAACCCAAAAAATAAACAAATATTAGAAATAAAAATAGAAAATATAGAATATATGCAGCTAGATTATATAGATTACGAATTAGAAAGTGAAGATAGTATATATGAAATTTCAGAGAATGAAACAGATAATGAAATAGATAGTGAATTAGATGAATTAAATGACTGAAGAAGATATAAGAATAAACCAAATAACTGAAGAAGATATAAAAATAATAACAAAGAAAGAATATTTAAATGAAGAAGGAACAGATCAAAAAATAATATTTGATAGTCATATATTTGATGAAATAAAAGGAAAAGAATTAGATTTAGGTGTAGAAAAAATATTTAAAATACCAACAATAAAAAATATATTTAGTAGAAGAAAAGAAGAATATTATGTAGTAAGCCAAAAAAAACATGTAATAGACTGTAGATATGCAAAAAGTAAAGCTAGTAAACCACTAGTAACAAAAAGAATAATTAATAAAGAAATAAACGATATAAAAAGTAGAGACCCAATAAAATATGTACATCTTAGAGGTACAGAGATATTGATAAAAGCATGTTTTAGAGAAAGAATAGATACACCAATAGAACTATATTTAGTAGATGAGAGGATTATAAGACCTATAGAAAAAAGTATAATAACTGCAATACAAGGAAATTTAATATAACAAAAGTTTAAATTTATAATAAGTGCAAATTATTCAGTCGCAATAACAGATAAAAATATAGATAAATCATTAGTATTATATTGGAAAATATCAGGAATAGAACTAACCCCAGGAAGTAAAATATTTACAACAAGATGTAAAAATCTATATATATTAACTACAAAACACAAAATAACAGGAAAAAATAAAATTAATAAAATACAAATAGAAAGTCCTTTCGAACAATTTGTAAGAACAATTGATAATAATGATTATAGTTATAGGGACATAGATATAGAAGAAGATTTAGAAATAATAAATGATAGAATAAGTACAACAAAAAGAATAGCTTATGAAAAACCAGAATCATCAAGTTTATCAAAAAGAGCAAGTTATGAAACAAGTTCAACAGTTAATTTTAACCAATATTACATAACAGGAACAATAAATGAAAAAAGAATATTTAATACTCTTAAATACGGGACAAGAAGAAAATTATATAGCAAAATATCTAGTAAAAAATGAGAAAATAAAATCTGATAATAATATATGCCTAGATCTACCAAGAAGCTTACTAAACGCTAAAACTATAGCAGAAAAAAAAATAACAATAGGAGCTAGAAAAATGAAAATAGAATTTGAAATAAAGGAAGAAATGCAAAAAGCAGACATAATATTAGGAATAAAATGGTTAGAACAAGTAAAACCATATAATATAGAGCATACACAATTATCTATAACATATAACAGAGAGAAATTATTCTTAAGAAGAGCTTTAACATGATATGAAAATATATGTATTAATGAATATAGTAGTAGAAGAATATTACAGTAGATATTATACGCCTATGATAGATATATGAGAAGAAGCTAATTTATGTAGATATAATTGTTTACCAGAAAGTAAATGGGATAAACTAAAAACACTAATAATAGTTAAAGGATTTAATAACGAAGGAAGCTTAATTACTTATAAAGCTAAGAATGTAATAACACAAGTATGGGATAAAATATTAACAATTGAAGAAATCTATAATTATGAGCTAACATCAAAAGATATACTTATAGGAATGACGTTTTCAGATAAATTATACCCACATATAATAACTAGAACGGATTGGTGGTTTACAACACCATGTAAATAGAAAGTAAGAGCAAAAAGAGCTATTAATAAAATAAGAAAGAAAACTGATTGGATAGAAGGAAGTGAAAAAATTACACAAAAATTAAAAAATATAAAAAATTGTGAAGATATAATAGAACTGGTTGTATTTTCAATAAATAAAAAGGAAATAACTATATTTTTAATAAATAAGATAGAAATAATTATGAAAAAATTAGAACAATTATATAGTGAAGATCCATTAAAAGGATGGGAAAAAACATAAAACTAAAATAAAAATTGAATTAATAGATAAAAATAGCATAATAACTCAAAAACCATTAACATATAATTTTGAAGATTTAAAAGAATTTAAAATGCATATAGATGAATTATTAGAAAAACAATATATACCAAAAAGTAATAGTAAACACAATAGTCCAGCATTTATAGTAAATAAACATAGTGAACAAAAAAGAGGAAAAAGTAGGATGATTATTGATTATAGAAATTTAAATGCAAAAACTATGACATATAATTACCCAATACCAAATAAGATATTAAAAATAAGACAAATATAAGGATACAATTACTTTAGTAAATTTGATTGTAAATCAGGATTTTACCATTTAAAGTTAGAAGAAGAATCTAAGGAATTAACCATATTTACGGTACCACAAGGATTTTATGAATGGAATGTACTACCATTTGGATATAAAAATGCACCAGTAGATATCAATATTTTATCATAGTTATTTTAAACAATTGTCTAATTTTATAGTACACATAGATGATATACTATTATATACAAAAACTAAAGAAGAACATTTAAAATTAGTAGAACAATTTACAGATAAATAGAAAAATGGGGAATAAGTTTAAGTGAAAAGAAAGCCGAAATAATGAAATATCAAATAGAATTTTTAGGAATACAAATAGATAAAAGTGGAGTAAAAATGCAATAGCATATAGTCCAAAAAATAATAAATTAAGAAGAAGAATTAGATACAAAAAAGAAACTACAATCATTTTTAGGATTAGTAAACCAAGTCAAAGAATATATTTCAAAATTAGCAGAAAACTTAAAACCATTACAGAAAAATTAAAAAAAGGATGTAGAATATAGTTATAATGAAGAAGACAAAAAACAGGTAATAAAATAAAATTACTTTGTAAAGAATTATCAAAATTACAATTTCCAGATGAAAATAAAAAAATTACATATATAGCGTAGGCTGATGCAAGTGAATATAGTTATGGAGAAGTACTCAAATATAGATATGAAGAAGAAAAATTAGAACATCACTGTAGATATTATTCAGGAATGTTTAACGAAACAGGAATAAAATGGGAAATAAATAGAAAAGAATTATGTTCTTTATATAAATGTTTAATAGCATTTGAACCATATATAGTATATAACAAGTTTATTGTCAGAACAGATAATACACAGGTACGATGGTGGCTAAAAAGAAAAATACAAAACTCAGTTATGACAAAGAAATTCGGAGACTAGTATTAAATATACTGAATTTTACATTAACAATTGAAGTAATCAATACTAACAAAAATATCATTGTAGATTACTTATCAAGACAAAGCTACTCAAACTGATTTACCAATGGTAGAGGCTGATGCCAAAGATACCCAGACTAATTTATTGCTCTGAATGTTTAAACAAATGGAGTTATTACAAGAACGAGTTATTACACTAACTACTGAAGTTACAAATGTAAAAGTTCAGGTCGAGCACTATAAAAAACAAGATACTATGCAGGAAGAGCACATTAAAAAACTAGACCTAGAAGATGACGATGAGAAACACCTTAAAACTCAAATTACTGATGAAACTTCAATTACAGCTGCAGGAACATCTAAAGGGAAAAATATAGTCACTCAAAATAGACCTGAAATACCAAAGAAAAAGAATTATAACCTCAGCCAAATATTTTCAAAACCATAGACACCAAATATATAAATTTTAGAATCATTTGCACCTCCCCAGATATATACATATTCTGAATCACTTAACCAAGAAAAACAGATATACAACTATGCTTCTCGTAAATACATTGACAACATATACACCATACAACCCATATTAAATACCAAACTTATTCAAAGTGAAGAGCTAGCCGCACAACAAAAAGGATATATTACCCAGAAATGCCAAAATTACAATAAACTTATTGCCCTACCAGGAACAAACTCAAATTTTATTAAATCATGTTACTATTATGGATTATTATCTACGGTTTACACAACCAATGGAGAAGAGTTAGCAGGAATCCCAGAAATTCACAAAGAATTTATGACTTACAAGAGAATTACAAATGGACAATTATTCTATGTTGGATTTTATTCCGCATCAGCAGAAATATTATTTGACGAAATTAAATAGACTATCAATGTGGTCAAAATGGGTATGACCAGAGATTGTATTATTTCGGAAGAAATATGTGAACAGAACGAGATATCAAAAAAAACAGATACCAGAATTTTACAGCAACAAAAGAGTCATTGGAATAAGTAATATATTATCAGAGTTACTTAATAATTATTCAAATAAAAAACCAATTTGGATATATAATTCAAAGAATCAAGCACTGATTTATTCAACTTGCAAAGAAGTTAGAGACCATGACATGGAAGAACTTAGGTAATGGGGATTAACACTCCTCAGACCAGAAGAACAACCGTTAACGAGATCTATCAGAAAGGGAATTATTTAAGAAGAAGCTATGGATCAATTTGTGAAAAAGTTGGTCAAAAATACAAAGACCACATATGCAGCAGATGTAGTGGCAGGCAGAACTTTATTCCAGATGTGATCCTACACTGACAAGAAAATAAAGAAGATAACCAAAGCAGATACAAGGAAGAAAGAGATAAAAAAGACGAGCTATTAAATTGTGAAAGAGACATATAGGTAACTTTCACAATTTCCTTTACGTAAATTTTGAAAAAAAAGTCTTAGGCATTGATAATTTTTTTGTGTTTTAGTAGTTTAAGATGAAGACTTTTTTAGCATAAAAATTAGGATAGCTATAACCTATAGCCTAACCTTTTTGACATTTTTGTACATTAATTATTAAGTTTTTTAGTATTTTAGAAGTAGACATGTGCATGTAAAGTTTACAACTTCAGCTTATAAATAAACGAACATTTGCTCAGATGAAGGATAAACCTTCATGCGTTGAAGCAAAAAACTCTCTCTTGTCTACAACAAATATTTTGCTTATTTATTAAAAAATAGGTATATTTCAATGGAAAAATCTAAGGAGGAACAAAACTTAGAATTTCAAATCTACCAGAACAGGTATATTCATTTAGAGTTATGAATAGCTAAATTCATAAATTTCTAACAATCATGATATGATAAAATAAGTTTATGTTAGTTACTTTATAGTAGAATTATATTAAGAATAGCATGTTAAGAAGTTTATTAGCAAAGTGAAAACGGAGAAAAATCACTAAGAACTATGTCATCCAAAAGGTGAAACCAATGAGGCAAGAAGCCTTGGTGGGGAGTAGCTATAGTAGAGGCACTATTTAACGGAAAAGTATCTGGATTACCATGCTAATAGTGACCGAGGAACATGTTATTTAAGAATAATCTAAAATATAGTAATCTAAAATGATCATATTTTGTTATGTATATGATTGGAAGGAATATTTTGATAATAGCATTTTATGAAAAATGAATAATTATTTATCTGACGAAATTGTAGATAAATTTAAAATACTTATTTTGTGTGTGCTTAAGGATATAGAAATAACAGATATAAGAAAAATCATATTAGCAAAAATATTTAGTAAAGATTATATGACTAGAGAAAATTACATACCATACCTACCTAACTACTCTTACAAATACTTACGTACCCACCAACCATGGTAATTACATATATCTAGAATTTTGGGAAAAAGATATGAGAAACATACAACTAGTAGAAAAAAAAATGAAAACAAATTTAGACAAATATATGGAAACTAAAGATATAAAACATATAGAATTTCTTAATTAAAATATGCAAGAATTATTTAGACTAAAACAAACAACTAGTAAGTATTATGAAAAAGCATTTAATCAAGCCTAAATGACAAATGATATTAAAATACTTGTTTTAAATATACTTAGAGATATAGAAATTATAGACATCAAGAAAAAAATTACAAGATTATGAAGAGGAAGAATTATTAAACAGTATAGAAAATTTATGCATATATTATGAACATCAATATTATTTAGATTCAGATGGATATTATACAGACTAAAAATGTCAGAATATATTAAGAAAATTAGAAAAAAACAAGAAGACCAACATAAAGAAATTAATTATAGAAAACAAATTAGAGAAATAATGGAAAATCTAATAGAAAATCAAAATGGATAGACGAAACCTTGAAAACTTTAGAAACAAAGCAAAGATAAAAGTTTAGATAGCTTAAAAAGTTCATTAAAAAAAGAACAAGAAAAAATAGTTAGCAATATTAATAACCTCAAACAAGATATTAAATATTGTACAAATAGAATAGATTATTATACAGTTACTTTAGAAGAATAAAATGATAAACTACGAATATCTAAAATATTGGAAACAAGAAATGGAAAAAATAAGATTAATAGAAAACCTTATAAAAACGAATTTAATTGAATATTTTAAAACAAAAGATATAGAATATTTAGAACATCTTAAAAATAATATAGAAGAATTACAAAAACTAAGAGAAAAAGCTAAAGAATACTATAGGAAAGCATTTAATCAACTACCATTTAATCACCCCCCAAAATATGAATATTAGTAAAATTGAATATGTTAATAAGATATATGGAAGTAAAAGATATAAGAACGAAAAAAACAGTTAATAAATATTACTACAATGTTTTTAACAATTACATAAATTAATGGATATATTTTACGAAAAGAATAAATCATTAAAAGAGATCGAAAATAAACTACATAGTTTATACCTAGAATACAAAAGATTACATAATACTAACGAGGATCCTAGAACACTAGATAATTTAATTACGATAATATCTAATTTAGAATATGAATTAATAAAACATCTTAAGTCAAGGAGATAAAAATGAAAATTAATCCAATCAATAATATTCACAAAATACATTATATAAAAATAAATACTTATTAACTAATAACTATTTATTATCTAGTAAAGTTACCGCGTCTAAATCCACATCCCCTACAATTGGTATTGACAACAACAGAAGAAGAACAAAATGAAGAGAAAGATACAAATAGGAATTTAATCTTAAAATTAGTAATATGTAATATGTGTTACATATTGCTAATTTTAATATTGAATTTCTATTTGTATCTTTCTCTTATACAGTACATATTTTTTTATACAATAGCGATATACTGCATAACTATTTATATATCACATATACATGTTCATACACAATTTATTCAATATAGATACATGTTTATGTATCGTTTATAAAATATTGATACATTACATATGCACTGCATTATCATTTATACAATATCGATACATTACAATACACTACATTACTATTTAGACAATATCAACAATTACATATACACTACATTACTATTTATATAATATCGATACATCATATATAAAGTTCCAGAACATTTCATATACACTACATTATCATTTATACAATATCCATACATTACATATATAACATTCGAAAAGTTATATATGAATTTTTCATTCTTAATTAATAAAATTATTAGATATAAAAAATAAAAAGACTTTGCCACTATTTCAATTTAATGATAGGACTTAATATTTGGATTAAATTACATCACAATAATAAAAAGACTTTGCCACTATTTCAATTTAATGATAGGACTTAATATTTGGATTAAATTACATCACAATATTACTCTCAAGCACCTACAGGAGCTCCTTTCAGAGACTAGAACTGATAGCTACAAAATCACTAAATAGAATCTAAATGAATTAGAATTGAGTACAAGGGGACCAGGTTTCTTAATCAATCAACACAGTAAAGTAGATATAAATGAAAGACAATGCATAAGGGTAAAGTATACAAAAATATTTACTTAGAAATTTCCTTGCTCAAGAGAGGAAAAATCTCGACCTGTCTCACAGAATTTTCCAACTCTCTACTAACTTCAAGCAACAAAGTGATTACAGATTTTAATAATCACAAGGATTAAATGACTACATAAAATGTTTAAAGTCAAATTATATTTTTAAAGCATAATTAATAAGGCTAATTTGATAAAATAAACTCCTAATAAATATTCTCTCAATCCAACAATAGTAGTCCATTATTGACTTGGCACACCACCTTAAGAAACAATAAATAATAGAGGTAATTTTACTATATCACTCTTTGAAAAAAATATATTTCATGCTTTGAAAATACATTAGATTATAAATAGTATTTAATTAATAGTTGAGGTAAAGTGGGTAAAACATGATAAATTATTCATTGATTTTTCAAACTGAACAAGTATTGTTAGACATCTATATTTAGTATAGTAGACAAGTCAAGATGGACGAAGGAAGTATTTTCATAAGGATAATGTCAATTCAATAAGGGTCAACTATTTTAAAACAGACAGAGTAGTCTGTTTACTCATCTTTAATTCATTTCTCATAGGACTGAATTTATTATATTCTAGGAGTGATTTAGTAAGATTGTCACTCTATTTATTTCTCTAAAACAATTCTCTCCGTCTCAAATTATTTAGCATATTTACTTTCTGCACAACTTTTAAACAGAAATTAATAATGGGTGTAAATTGACTAATGTAATCTTATTTAATCTTGATTAGAAGAATTTTTTTTATTTATATGGGTATAGTTGAAAAGAAATAATTAATTATCTCTTGAATTCATAAACATGCCAACTATTTTGAGACAAAAATTTTAAACAAACGTAAAAAGTAATTTGAGGTGGAGGAAATAGAAATGAAAGACTCAAAAATGATTCTAGTACAATGATTAACTTCTTTTAATATATCAACGACTGAACGCAATGTCAACATTGTTAATAATTTGGTAGCGACAGGAGAAAATTGAAAGGAAAGGTGTTTTTTAAGTCTTGAAGGTGGAATTGACATTGAATAACTTGAAGGGTCAAACAAAATTAAGAAACTTAATAAATTTAATTGTGGACTTAATTAAATTTTTAAAATTTTCTAATCTTTTTAAAAATACAAATCAACCCACACCCTTCTCTTCTCCAAATCAACTATCTCTCTCTTCCCTCTCTCTCCAATAGTTTCTCTCAAACTTCTCTCAACCAACAGTTCTGCAAATTTCTCCCTTCAATCTCCGGCGATAAACAATTTCGAATTTTTTTCGACTCTCAACCGTCAATCTAAGTGACAGCATTCACCGGCGACAACAGCTTTGAATTCTTCATCATTCCTTTTCTACTTTTACAGGTAAGAAATTAGGGCTTTTAAATTATGAAGAGAAAAAGAACTTGAGTCAACTTCTTTTCTAGTATTGATTAACAATTTAAACATTTGTTGCTTAAATTTGAAATGGGGACTCAGGAAAATTCTAATTTGTTGTTGTTACTATAGTTCTTATTGTCGAACTATTGATTTGATTTGTTGGTGTTTGTTATATTTTATGAAGTTTGTTTTTTGTTGTTTGTGTTTGTATAAATAAAACAACAATATTTTTTGTCAAAACAAATGGTTCTTGGTGTGTGTGTGCTGTGTTGCTGGGTTGATTTGCTATTTTTGGGTTGTTGTTGTTCATCGTAAAAATAGTGTATGGATATTAAATGCTGAGATATTGTTGTTGTTCTATTGAACAAAATCTTGCTACAATTTTTTTTTTTTGCAACAAATGAACCATCTGTTGCATTAGATGGTTCATCTGATGCAACATATGATAGTCTATTACATCAAATTAACCATATATTACAACAGATAAATCATTTGTTGGATGAAATCCTAACAGCTATTCCATTAGGCGACATGTCCAAGACTTTCATTTCTTCCAACAGATCATGCATCTGTCGCAATAGATAAATTATCTATCGGATGAAATCCTAATAGCTATTCCAACAGGTGACATATTCAAGACTTTGATTTCTTCCAACAGATCATTCATCTGTCGCAACATTCATGGCTTTTTGACTAAAAGTCATAAATTTTATTTAATTAAGGAATGTAATTATTAAAAAAGAGGTGAACATTCGTCTTTTTTACTAACACATTCAAATTCAATCCTCTATAAATAGGTCCCTCCTTGCTCGTTCAGCCTACTTCACTTTATTTATTTCTTGCATCTTGTCTTTCATAAAAATATCATTACATCTTTAACCACTTCTCTTTAAAGAGTATATTCCTTTTTTGTCCATTGAGGTATGTTTTTTCTGTAAAACTGCCAGTTGGTAGTATACAATGTATTACATTCTGACTCTTTTCCTTTCTTTAGTTTCTTACATTTTTTGTTAATTCAAGCGTGTTCTAGATTTTGAATTGGGACACGATTCTACGCGACACCTTGAGAGAACTTGAAAGGAAGATTCATGAACTCGGGTGAGAGTTGGACGCCATGAGAGTAAGGTTGGGGAGGACCCTATTGTTGCTGGTTAACGATTAGTTGGTTAACAATAATAATAATAATTAAGTTATGTTTTTTTCTTTTATCGTATGTATTTTGTTTAATTATATCATATCTACGTAAGGGAGAAGGAACCTAATGTATGTTTTATTTTATTTTATTTTTTATTATATTTTTATATGTAATAGATTCAAAAATCTATGTTTGATCGACTTTGACTTTATTTCTTATTTAATTTTTAAAAATCTATGTTTGGTCGACTAGATTCAAAGTTCTATTTCTATGATTGGTTTCAGCGTTTGGAACAATTTTGAATCCAGTATTAATAGCAAGAGTTTTGAGTTCTTCAAACAGATGGACCATCTATTGAAACAGATTGGTCATCTATTGGAAAAGCACAAACCAGTGACAAGAACTGGGGAGGTGTATTGTGTTCTTCCAACATATGTTCATCTATTGCAATAAATTGGTCATCTGTTGGATGAACACCACCTAGTAGTTTGATGATTTGTATTGTGTTCTTTCATCAAATCTGTTGCAAAAGATGGTTCATCTGTCGGAAAAACACACTCCAGTCCAGTAGCAAGGATTTTGGGTTTTTTCAGCAGATTACCTATCTGTTGCAACAAATTGTTCATATGTTGGTTGAACATAATCCCAATTTGATGAACTATATTGTATTTTTCCAGCCAAAGTTCATCTGTTATAACAGATGGGTAATCTATTAAAAATATTTTTATAGTCTGTTGTATTTAGTTCCTGTTACCTTCTTTTAATGATGCGCAATTTAATAAAAACATATTTTGTATAATAAATAATAGCATTTACATTTATAATAATGAGTTAAAATTACCAAAGTCCATAACAAACAACAACACAAGACTATTACAACAATCATGATACATTACGATCCGGGCATGTTGTTCCTTGTGGCCAGTGTTCTTTCATACAGAGCACTTTTTTTTCTTGATGGAAATGATTCTCTGAATCCACGCCTGATCCTATATCGCCTTCTTCCTGATTTGATAGTGCTTGACTCAACATATGGAGGAGGTATTAATCTCTCCAAAATCTCTACAGGAATAACCCAAGATTCTTCAGGAGGCACCAGATTAATATTTTCACTATATGTCATCATATATCTTTCCACTAAATAATATAGAGACAAGTACTCATAAGTTTGAGTTTCATATTGTGCTCGAAGCGTTGCCATAATATGTGAATAGGGTATTTTGTTTCAATAGGCTGGTACCCTATTACAACAGATGAGTGATCTCTTGCAACAGATGACTCCCCTATTGGGATTCATGTTAAAGCACTATATATAACTAGTAACATGAATCCAACAGTTATTTCATTTTTTCAATAGATGACTACTTTGTTGCAACAGATGCTCACCTATTGCAAAGGATGACTCATCTGTTAGATTCATGTTCAGGTCCTATCCATTATTGAAAAACAGAAGTAGAAGTGTACCCAGATGAGAGATTCAACAAAAAATCATAATTTAACTTACCAAAATCACCTAACAAGTAATTCTCACGTGATATACGAACAAAATTTGACCTCAAAATTTGGTCAACAATAAGCGGATGATGATGATGATGAAAAAAGAAGAGATGATAATGAAGAAAACATTGATGAATAAAGCAAGCAAAGCAACAACAAGCAACAATAAACAACAGATCAATAATAAAGCAAAGAGAGAGAAAACAACAATAAAATGTGAAGAGAGAGAAATGAAACGTAGGGTTTTTAGTTAAAAGTGATAAAAGAGTTTGAAAATGATGTGTAGGTAACTCAAGTTTTAATAATTGGCATAGGTGACAATTAATTGAATATGGATTAATAAAGTTGAGAATAACCCACAAGTTTTTTAATTTATACTTTGATCCAATGTAACCGCTAATATATTTAGAAAATGAGGAAAAAAACACCCCCTTCACTCCACCGCTCCTGGTCTATTTTCTTCCAACAGAAATATTTGTTGCAATGGATGGGTATCAAATTAAGCAGCAGTTCTGTTTTGATAACTTCAACAGATTATCCATTCTTTGCAACAGATGGACCATCTGTTGGATGAAATTGAATCAGGTCTTCCACATTTCGAATACCAATACCACTACCACCACCAATACCAACACCACTATCAACACCATCAATACCAACACCACAAACACCACTACCAAAACCAATACCAATGCCACCAACACTAATACCAACAGCACCACTAATACCAACACTACTAACACCACCACCAATATCACCAATACCAACACCATGAATACCAGTACCAACACCACCACTAACACCACAATCAATACCACAAATACCAATACCAATGCCACCAACACCAATACTAATGCCACCAAAATCAATACTAATGCGACTAATACCAATAATATTTCCAATACCAATACCATCAATATCAATATCAATACCAATACCACCAACACCACTGATAACGCTGAAACTACACCTATCTTATGAGAGTGTAAGCGATCATTGTTAATATATAACCCAACTAGGTTAGGGTCGAATCCCACAGGGAATACGGTGTGAATTTGAGTTATCTGCAGGTTAATCAATAGATAGTTAGCAATTTCCTGTGAATGGGGGTTTTTGAAAAAGGTAGCAAATAATTACTTCTCAATTCAGTGTTTGAAATCAATATGATAAGGGAAACTAAAGTTATGTTCACTATGGGTGTTGGGATTTGACAGACGCTAGTAACGGTTCAAGATTCTTATGGTAGGTACGACCAACAGACTATCCTTGTCAAAGTTATGTCTAAATATTTCTCAACCTATTTAGACATTTAACCACCTAATTCTTTCGAACTTAGGAAATTTATATTTCATAACAGGATGTTATCTCAAGTTAATTAATCTTGTTACAACATTAATTATTAAATAAAAGTTTGATGCTTCCAAGTCCTTGTTGATAATTCGCTTCTTAATGGGGTTGATTTCATATCTCTAGCAGTTCACTAGTAAGCAAGGCCTATTGTTTGCAACCAATAGTCAGAATATAAAATAATGGAATTAACAAAAAGTTTCTACCATAGTTAGAATCTTGAACACTTAGTTACATTACAAACCCAAACCCATAGATCCCATAACTCAAGTTAAGGGAATTTAGCTACTCATAATATAATAAGCAAGACAACAAGTTGAATTCATAATTTGATAGATGAACTTACAGCCAGATGAATAGCAACAAGTATTTTTCCGATTTGATCACAGTCGAAAATCCCAAAACAATGGTAACAATCTCTCCAAAAATAATTGTCTTGTTAAAGTCAGAAAACTAGAGAGAAAAAATTTACCAAGCACGTCCAGTTTTCCCCCATTAGGAAACCCTAAAATATGCTTTAAATACTTTATCCAAATTATAGAAACATAAATCACAGATCACAGTTGTAATACCCCGGGAAATTTTTCGTTGAAATTTTGTGCGTAAACGTGTTGGGTTCTATCTTCTAGAATAAATTATAAATTTTTTGTGCATAATGTCTTAGATTATAACCCACCATTGCGTAGAGTATTGAATAAGGTTTCCAACGATATGTGGATCATCCAAAACGGACACCCGAGCGATGAGTTATGAACATTCCGATCGAACCGTGAATAGCAGTGAACAGTAAAACGTGCAGGAAAAAGTACTGAGGCCTGGCGTATTTTTGCTCCAACTTTAAGTGATCATAACACTTTGTACATAATAATATGGGTGATCTACTATATATCAACTAAAAGCTCTGCAACTCCTCTTTCCAATGAAATTGGTTTCATCCAATTTTTCTATCGGAGCAAAAGGTTATGGTCAATCTACTTCAGCCTATCAAAAGCAAATTTTTGGGTCAACTTCAAACGACCATAACTCCTTGTACACAATGATCTGTGTGAGATACTATATATCAATGGAAATATATGAGAGTCCTCTTTCTAATGAAATTGGTTTCATCCAATTTAGATATCGAAGTAAAACGTTATGGTTGATCTACTTCATACTATCAAAACAGTCCACCAAAGGATAGATTTGAGATTTTTTTTATTTTTAGGGGCGTTTTGGTCATTTTCCCTCACCCAAAATCCGTCCAAACCTTATATTAAAGCCTATTAGAAGCATTATATGTTATATTTCATCAAATTACCTCAAAAAGAAAACTCTAAGCTCTTATATCCAACTTCAAGAACCTCAAAAGTTCACCATTAATTCTACAAATTTATTCAAGATTCCAAGTTCCTAGTTCAAGAACTCCAAGAACCATCATTCAAAGGCATAATTAAATTCTCAAAAACGAGTATTGATCTAAAGCTCATCATTCAAGGTATGTGGGATTTTTCAACAAGAACTCTCTTTCGTTCTTGTGCCCAAAAGTACTTTTCTTTACAAAGGCATGATTTTTATTTGATTTTTTACGAATTTGAAGCATGAGCCCATATCTTATGATAATTATTATGAAATCTTGATGTTTATGATTTTGAAATATGAATTTAAATGTGTGAAGATATAAAGCATAAATCTTGATCGATATTTATCATGATTCTGATATTTGGGTCGTGAATCCCTATTGGAAATTGTATTTTTTGAGAAAGTGTGTATTATAAGCATGTTGATATTGAATATTTAAGATATTTTGAATGATTTGACCTTTTGGTCTTAATGGAGTTGTTTTGAACTCGAGTGTGAAAGAAATCCACAACATGGTTGATTTTGATAGATGGGAAGCATGATGGCTCCTGATGTATATTTATATATTACTGAAATTGTTTTGTTGTGGATTGTCTTTGAAATGGTCTGAGCTAAGTTTGGGAGAAATCTTTAGCACCGAGTGGGAGGTATAAAGCGACCTTACTTCCCTAGAACTACGTGCCTCCGTAGGAGTGAGCCTGAGGCTGATTTATATAGTAATCACTAGTTTGCGTGGATTTGATATTGATAGTCCTACTTTGATGGCAAGGATAGGATGGCTCTCCCTAACGTGGGTTGTATGTTGGACTCCATGTAGCTCATATGGTTTATGTCGGTTATAGGATCTCCCAGTGTGTATGTGTTTCCTTGTGTCTATGGTGAATGGTGAAATGATTTGAAAGTGGAATTGTAAAAGTTAATGTTTCAAAAGATTTAAATGATATTTACATTATGAGAATTGATATTCTTGATGAACTGAAAGTCATTGACAAATTATATGATGACTCACATGTGTTATTGTACTTATTTCATCCTCACATAATTATGATGATTTTCTTCTGGCTATGTGAGTCTTTCATATATCCTGCATATTTCTTATAAATATTTATGATGATGATGTTTATACAACTGCATACACTCCCATCTACTCGATTCCTTTCTATGGTACTGACCCACATCTTCGGATGTGGGCTACATTTTCTCAGAATATAGGTTCAGATGCTCATTTCCAGGTTCGACAGTGATTCTTTGGGCACGCTGTTCTACATCCTTTGTTGTGGTGAGTCATCATGTTTTGAGGACGTGATATCTGATGTTGGTTTCACGGAATTGTTTACATTTGATAACTGAGTATGAGTTAGTTGGGTCATGTCTCAATGGCTCGCTGGTTTTATTGATTTTCTTAGAGGCTTGTCAAACTAGTATAGATGTTGGGAGTTGACTAATAAGTTGTATTTTGTTATCTTTCTGAAATTCTTTTATTCTTGGATGATGATTACTCTATTGATATTTGAGTATTATTTATGGAAAGCCCTTTGATTTGTGTTGAACTGAATGAAAATGGATTAAAGGGTTAGCTTGGGGCCACTCGTAGCCTCAAACACCGTGTGACGCTCCAGGACCCATTTTTTTGGGGTGTTACAAACTTGGTATCATAGCCTAAGGTTTTAAGGTGTCCTAGGGAGTCTGACAAGCCACGTTAAGTAGTGTCTTAATCATCAGTGTGTAGCGTGCCACATCTATGAGCAAGAGGCTACAAGACATTTTAGGAAAAAGTGTGACTCTTTCTTTCAGAAGTCTATCGTGCTTAAAGTACCTCTCTCTACTATTAATTCGTTATCTCCTCTTTTAGAAATATGTCTCCACATCGAGCGAGAAGAAATAATAATGGTCAGCAACCTCAACCCGCTGACCCATTGAATAAAAAAGTGTCTCATGCTGAATTTTGGGCAGCCTTTCAGGCGCTAGCCCAAGCTGTTACTGCAAATGTTCAGGCCAACCCGACCCCGGCTCCACAGTAGTAGGGAGATGATCCAGCTGCTGCCAGGATCCGTGACTTCATGCGGATGAATCCACCAGAATTCTATGGGTCCAAGTCTGATGAGGATCCACGGTTGTTTTTAGAGGAGGTGCGGAAGATTACTCAGGTGATGCATGTATCTGAGGAACATAGTGTGGAGTTGGCTGCGTATAGGTTGAAAAACCTTGCTTATGACTGGATTGTTGCTTGGAGGAAAGGTAGAGATGAGGGAGCTATCCCTACAACTTAGTAAGAGTTCCAGGATGCATTCCTGGATAAGTTTTTCCCTTTGGAGATAAGGGAGGCGAAGGTGGAAGAGTTTATGAACCTGCGACAGGGCTCTATGACTGTTAGGGAGTACTGTCTAAAGTTCAATCAGTTGGCCAAGTATGCTCCTGACTTAGTGGCTGATAATCGAGCTAGTATGAGTAAGTTTATGACTGGAGTATCTAGTTATGTGGTTAAGGAGTGTAGGTCTGCTATGCTGAATAGTGAGATGAATCTTTCTAGGCTGATGACTCATACCCAATAGATTGAGGTATACAAGATTAAGGAGAGAGATAGAATGAGAGGGAATAAGAGAGCTAGGTTTGAGCAGCACGAACAGGGTCAGACTAGATCACAGAGAGGGATTCGCCCTTAGTATCAGGATTGTTCGTCTATGCCATCACCACCATCTGTTAGTGCTCCTATTCCTAGAGGTAGGCAGGAGCAAGGTAGCAGGTCATATGCATCCAGGTCCCAGTACAGTGCTGGCAGTAAGCCAAATCATCCCCTGTATCCTAAGTGTGGTAGGGCTCATTCGGGTGAGTGTTGGGGTGAGAAGAGGGGTTGTTTACGGTGTGGTGACATGGGTCACAAAGTTAGAGATTGTCCACAGGATGGACAAGGGCATCGTGACTATCGCCCTCAGACCCAGACTCAGACTGTTAGTGCTCCAGTTCCAGCAACTTGCCTAGCCCCAGCTCAGGGCGCCTCTTCTAGCAATACTGGCGGGAATAGATTCTATGCTTTACCATCCCTCCAAGAATAGGAGGACTCTCCTGATGTTGTTACTGGTATGCTTTGTATATTCAGTTTGATGTGTATGCTTTGTTAGATCCTGGATCCAGTTTCTCATTTGTTACACCTTTGATTGCTGTTAATTTTGAAATGAGTCATGAGTTATTCCTGATCCTACCCTAGTTTCTACCCCAGTGGGTGATTCGATTGTTGCCCAGAAAGTGTATAAAAAGTGTCCTGTTACCGTTCTTCATAGAGTCTTGTTGGCTGATTTGATTGAGTTAGACATGGTAGATTTTGATGTGATTCCAGGTATGGACTGGCCATATTCTTCTTATGCCTCTATTGATTGTCGGACCCGAGTGGTCAAGTTTTAGTTTTCGAGTGCATCCGTGTTTGAGTAGTCTAGGAATTTTGTGTTACCTAAGAGTTATTTTATCTCTTACCTCAAATCTAGAAAGCTTATTTCCAACGGGTATATTTACCATTTGGTTAGAGTTAAAGACACTAAGTCTGAGCCTCTAACTCTCCAGTCTGTTAACGTCGTCAATGAGTTTTCTGATGTCTTTCCAGATGATCTCCCAGGGATACCTCCTGATAGAGAGATAGAGTTCGGGATTGATCTTCTTCCCTGATAATCAGCCCATTTCTATTCCTCCTTATCGTATGGCCCCTGCAGAACTTAAGGAGTTGAAAGAGCAACTCAAAGATCTACTAGATAAGGGTTTCATAAGGCCCAATGTTTCTCCTTGGAGTGCTTCTGTGTTTTTCGTGAGAAAGAAAGATGGCTCTTTGCATATGTGCATTGATTACCGCCAACTGAATAAAGTCACCATAAAAAATAAGCACCCCCTTTCGAGAATAGATGATTTGTTTGACCAATTGCAAGGTGCAAGTTATTTCTCAAAGATAGACCTTCGCTCCGGCTATCATCAAGTGTGACATCCCAAAAACTGCTTTCTGAACTCGTTATGGCCATTTTGAGTTTCTTGTTATGTCTTTCGGGTTAACTAATGCCCCAGCAGCTTTCATGGATCTCATGAATCGAGTTTTCAGACCATATATGGATATGTTTGTCATAGTGTTCATCGATGATATACTAGTGTACTCCTGTAGTGAGGATGAACATTCTGATCATCTCAGAACTGTCTTGCAAACCCTTAGAGATCATAAGTTGTTTGCCAGTTGTTCGTCAAGTTCAGTAAGTATGAGTTTTGGCTAAGGTCAGTTGCTTCTTTGGGTCATATCATTTCTTCCGAGGGTATTAGAATTTATCCCCAAAATATCGAAGCTATTAGAAATTGGCCTAGATCTATTTCTCCGACTGATATTCGAAGTTTCTTGGGTTTAGCTGGCTATTACTACCATTTTGTTGAGGTTTTCTCCTCTATTGCGTCTCCTATGACTCGGTTGACCCAAAAAAAAGTAAAGTTCTTGTGGTCCGAATCTTGTGAGAAGAGTTTTCAGGAGTTGAAGACTTGACTCACTTCAGCCCCTGTTTTGACTTTGCCTAATGGTATTGATGGTTTTGTGGTGTACTGTGATACTTCGAGAGTTGGGTTGGGTTGCGTATTGATGCAGAAGGGTAAGGTGATAGCTTATGCTTCTAGACAGTTGAAACCCCATAAGAAAAATTTCCCTACCCATGACCTTGAGTTAGCTGCTGTTGTGTTTGCTTTGAAAATCTGGAGACACTATTTATATGGTGTCCATGTTGATGTTTTCACTGATCATAAGAGTCTACAGTATATGTTTACCCAGAGAGAATTGAATCTTAGGCAGAGACGATGGTTAGAATTGTTAAAGGACTATGATATGAGTATGTTGTACCATTCGAGCAAGGCCAATATTGTGGCGGATGCCCTAAGTAGAATGTCTATGGGTAGTGTTTCGCATGTGGTAGAAGGTAAGAAAGAGTTGGCTCATGATGTACATCTTTTGGCTAGATTGGGGGTTAGGTTGTTTAACTCTGCTGAAGGTAGTATAGGGGTTCAGAGTAGTTCTGAATCCTCCTTGGTTTCGGAAGTGAAGGAAAAGCAATACTTAGATGCTAGTTTGGTCAGACTGAAGGAGTCAGTCAAGGACCAAAAAGTAAAGGATTTCTCCCAAGGGGGAGATGGTATGATGAGATTGAAGGGTAGATTATGTGTCCCGAATGTTGATGATCTGAGACAGAGGATTATGGCTGAAGTGCACGGGGCATAATATTCTATTCATCCTGGTGCTACCAAGATGTACCGAGACTTGCGGGAAATCTATTGGTGGAGTGGCATAAAGAAAGATATAGCTAAGTGTGCAACATGCCAATAGGTTAAGGTTGAACACCAAAGACCTGGTGGTATGATGCATGAGTTTAGTATTCCCATTTGGAAGTGGGAAGAGATAAATATAGACTTTGTGATTGGTTTACCTCCTTCCCGACACCATCATGATTCCATTTGGGTTGTGGTTGATAGTTTGACTAAGTATGCTCATTTCTTGCCTGTTCATACTTCATATACTGCTAAGGATTACGCTAGATTGTATATCTGAGAGCTAGTCAGACTACATGGAGTTCCCTTGTCTATTATTTTGGATAGGGGTACTCAGTTCACTTCTCAATTTATGAAAGCTTTTCAGAAGGTTCTTGGTACCCAAGTGCTTTTGAGTTCTGCTTTTCATCCGCAGACCGATGGTCAGGCTGAGCGGACCATCCAGACCTTAGAGGATATGTTGAGAGCTTGTGCACTTGACTTTAAGAGAAGTTGGGATGACCACTTACCATTGATAGAGTTTGCTTACAATAACAGTTTCCACTCTAGTATTGGCATGGCTCCATTTGAAGCCTTATATGGGAGGAAGTGTAGATCACCCATAGGTTGGTTCGAGGTAGGTGAAGCGGCTGTAAGTGGTCCTGATTCGGTATTTGAGGCTATGGAAAAATTTAAGTTGATAAGGGAGAGGTTGAAAACTGCGCAGAGTCGTCAGAAGTCATATGCGGATGTTAGAAGGAGAGACCTTGAGTTTGAAGTTGGTGACCTAGTATATATGAAAATTTCACCCATGAGGGGGGTAAAGAGATTCGGAAAGAAGGGGAAGCTTAGTCCCCGTTATGTTGGTCCGTACAAAATTCTTAGCCGTGTTAATAAGGTAGCTTGTAAGGTCGAGTTGCCGTCCGAGTTGTCCTCTGTTCATCCAATATTCCATGTCTCCATGCTTAGAAAGCATATTAGCGATGCTGTGGTAGTGGATTCCTCTGTGAGTGCTGACATTCAAGAAAATCTTTCTTTTGACGAGATTCCTGTTGAGATTCTTGATTTCAGTGTCCGGAGACTAAGGAACAAAGAAGTTCCCTTGGTCAAGGTGTTATGGCAAAACCAATCTGTTGAGGGTGAAACTTGGGAAGCTGAGGCGGGTATTCAATCCAAGTACCCGCACCTATTTTCCACGAACTCCGATCAAGCCAAAGGTACCGTTCTTTCCTAAATCATGCACTTTTGATAAAAGTTGCAGCAGTTCAGCTGTCATTTATTATGTGTTCAGCTGTAGTTTTTTGAATTTATGCATTCTATGTTGCATTCGGAGTGAGAAACGATGTGGTGATGAGTCTAACGAATGGTTTCATCTGTATGCTCTATTCCCTAGCTAATCTTGACATGTCTATCATCATTCGAGGACGAATGTTTCCAAGGGGGGGATGATGTAATACCCCGGGAAATTTTTCATTGAAATTTTGTGCGTAAACGTGTTGGGTTCTATCTTGTAGAATAAATTATAAATTTTTTGTGTAGAATGTCTTATATTATGACCCACCATTGCGTAGAGTATCGAATCTGCTTTCCAACTATATGTGGATCATCCAAAATGGACACCCGAGCGACGAGTTATGAACATTCCGATCGAACCATGAATAGTAGTAAACAGTAAAATGTGCAGGAAAAAGTACTGAGGCCTAGTGTATTTTTGCTCCAAATTTAAATGATCATAACTCCTTGTACATAATGATCTAGGTGATCTACTATATATCAACGGAAATCTCTGTGAGTCCTCTTTCTAATGAAATTAGTTTTATCCAATTTGTCCATTGGAGCAAAAAGTTATGGTCGATCTACTTCAGCCTACCAAAAGTGAATTTTTGGGTCAACTTCAAACGATCATAACTCCTCGTACACAATGATCTGGGTGAGATACTATATATCAAAGGAAATATATGAGAGTTCTATTTCTAATTAAATTTGTTTCATCCAATTTGAATATCGGAGTAAAAGATTATGGTTGATCTACTTCAGACTATCAAAACAGTCCACCAAAGGACAGATTCGAGAATTTTTTTGATTTTTAGGGACATTTTGGTCATTTCCCCTCACCCAAAATCCGTCCAAACCTTATATTAAAGCCTATTAGAAGCATTATATGTTATATTTCATCAAATTCTCTCAAAAAGAAAACCCTAAGCTCCTACATTCAACTTCAAGAACCTCCAAAGTTCACCATTAATTCTGCAAATTTATTCAAGATTCCAAGTTCCTAGTTCAAGAACTCCAAGAACCATCATTCAAAGGCACGATTAACATCTCAAAAATGAGTATCGATCTAAAGTTCATCATTCAAGGTATGTGGGGTTTTTCAACAAGAACTCTCTTTCGTTCTTGTGCCCAAAAGTACTTTTCTTTACAAAGGCATGATTTTTATTTAATTTTTTACGAATTTGAAGCATGAACCCATATCTTATGATGATTATTATAAAATCTTGATGTTTATGATTTTGAAATATGAATTACATGTGTGGAGATATAAAGCATGAATCTTAATCGATATTTATCATGATTTTGATATTTGGGTCATGAATCCCCATTGAAAATTGTATTTTTTTGAGAAAGTGTGTGTTATAAGCACGTTGATGTTGAATATTTGAAATATTTTGAATGATCTGACCTTTTGGTCTTAATGGAGTTATTTTGAACTCGAGTGTGAAAGAAATCCATAACGTGGTTGATTTTGATAGATAGGAAGCATGATGGCTCCTGATGTATATTTATATATTACTGATATTGTTTTGTTGTGGATTGTCTTTGAAATGGTCTGAGCTAAGTCCGGGAGAAATCTTTAGCACCGAGTGGGAGGTATAAAGTGACCTTACTTCCCTAGAACTATGTGCCCCCGTAGGAGTGAGCCTGAGGCTGATTTATATAATGATCACTAGTTTGCGTTGATTTGATAGCGATAGTCCTACTCCGATGGAAAGGATAGGACGGCTCTCCCCAACGTGGGTTGTACATTGGAATCCATGTAGCTCACATGGTTTATGTCGGTTATAGGATCTCCCAGTGTGTGTGTGTTTCCTTGTGTCTATGGTGAATGGTGAAGTGATTTGAAAGTGGAATTGTGAAAGTTATTCTTTCGAAAGATTTAAATGATATTTACATTATGAGAATTGATATTCTTGATGAATTAAAAGTGATTAACAAATTATATGATGACTCACATGTGTTATTGTACTTATTTCATCCTCTTATGATTATGATGATTTTCTTCGGGCTATGTGAGTCTTTCATACATCCTGCATATTTCTTATAAATATTTATGATGATGATGTTTATACAACTGCATACACCCCCATATACTCGATTCCTTTCTATGGTACTGACCCACATCTTCGAATATAGGCTGTATTTTCTCGGAATGTAGGTTCAGATGCTCAGTTCCAGGTTTGATAGTGATTCTTCGGGTACGCTGTTCTATATCCTCTGTTGTGGTGAGTCCTCATGTTCCGAGGACGTGATGTCTGATGTTGGTTTCACGGAATTGTTCGCATTTGATAACTGAGTATGAGTCAGTTGGGGCATGTCTCAAAGGCTCGCTGGTTTTATTGATTTTCTTGGAGGCTTGTCAGACTAGTATAGATGTTGGGAGTAGACTATTAAGTCATATTTTGTTATATTTCTGAAATTCTTTTATTCTTGGATGATGATTACTCTGTTGATATTTGAGGGTTATTTATAGAAACCTCGTTGATTTGTGTTGAACTGAATAAAAATGGCTCAAAGGGTTAGCTTGGGGCTACTCGTAGCCTCAAGCACTATGTTATGCTCCGGGACCCGTTTTTCTAGGGCGTTATAATAGTATTTTCTCAAATAGAAGACAACATGTGTTAGAGCTTATCAGGAGTCTGATGCCTTATTAAGAATGTCGTCAGCTCCTCTTCACATTTGAACAAGTTCTGTCTTTAGCTGATGATGAAGCCTGATGGCTTATCAGACATGTGATGACTTATCAGAATTGTCGTCTCTTCTTCACTTCAAGTCCCATTCCCTGCCTAAGCCTAACAATGATCCAGAGGCTTATCATAGGTCGTCGTTACTTCTTCCAGCAGAATCCCATTCTCTGTGTAAGGCTGATGGCAACTCTATTAGCTTATCACAAGGCTGACGACTTATCAGACAAGTCGTCAGCTATACTTCCCTCTCTACTTGCCCAAAAATTAACTCTTTTACTTCCATTATTGATTGTTCTCTTGCATCATGACTTTTACTACAATGTCAAAGAGAAAACAATCAAAAACGACAAAAGTTGCTTAAGACTTTGCAATTATTCTCTGTTAAAAACCTCAAATGTGTTAGCATCTGGTCACATATCAACCACTACCAATATTAACACCACTAACACAACAACTAATACTAACACCACCACCAGTACCAACACCACCACTAATACCAACACCACCAACAACAACAACACTAATACCACTAATACCAACAATACGAAAACCACCAACATTCACCAACACCACCATAAACACTATCCAACAATACCACGATAGTCAACAGAATACTGCAATAAAAATTAGGATTTTCTCAAGTTCTTCCTATGCTTTTTAGCATTAAAACTCAAAATTTTTAATCCATTCTCGAAGATAATACAACTATAAATTTTCTTTTTCATCATTAACTAAAAAGCCCTGATTTTTGAAAAAACAATAAATGTAGAATTCTTCTCGAACTCTGTTACTTGCAAAGAGAGAAAAAATGACAGAGACAAGCAAGAAAGAAGTCAAAAATAATAAATAAATTATGTATTCAAAAATGGGATGAAAATCGATCTATTGTGAAGGGTTGAACAATACGTTAGTAGTTGTTGTTTTTATTATTGAGAGAGAAAGAAAATAGAGAGGACTCGAGATTTAAAATGATGAAACATTTTTCCCGCAAATGAATGATTTGTATGGGTTGATTTATATTTTGAAAAAGAATGACAAATTTTAAAAATGTTAATGTGGTCCCAGTTGATCTTAATAAATTTTTTAAAGGGGGTAAATTTTATCTGTTTTAAAATAAATAAAATTAATTTCACTAAAATTAGTTTTCATTTATTAAGCTCAATTGCAACTAAAAATGAATTTAGTATTAATTTAATATTAATAATTGATATTAATTAATTACATGTCCATATCTTTTTGATAATTTTCAATATATGAGTCATTTGTTGTAGTAATTAAAAACTTCTGTTTCAACATATTACTCATCTGTTGCCCCATATGAGTAATACTTTGGAAATGATCAAACGGGTAAAATAATCAATTACAATATATTAGTAAACTGTTACAACAGATGAGTAATATGTTTGAAATGACCAAATAGATAAAATTCTCTGTTGCAACGGGTGTACCATTTTTTACAATAGATTAGTATATCTGTTTGATAATTTACAACAAATGAATCACCTATTACAGCAGGTTAAATCTGTTGTAATAGATTATACAATAGTTTATCATGTAATTGCAATGATCAATTAAAATTGTAATTGAACATATCAATTCTTTTTTTATTTTGGCAAAATCAATTTAGTTATTAAAATTAATGGCTTGATTTGAACCATTTCAAGTAAAATTGGTCAATTGATCACCCTACTCAGGATGAACACGACAGTTGATCATGTAATTGAAATGAGATCAATTGAAATTGTAATTGAACACATTAATTTATCTTTGATTTTAGCTAAATAAATTTAGTTATTATAATTAATGACTTGATTTGAATCATTTCAAGTAAATTTGGTCAATTGATCACTTTACTCGGGATGAACACAACAGTTGATCATGTAATTGCAATGAAATCTATTGAAATTGTAATTGAACACATCAATTCATCTTTGATTTTAGCTAAATCAATTTATTTATTATAATTAATAGCTTGATTTAAACCATTTCAATTAAAATTGGTCAATTGATCACCCTACTCAGGACGAATACAACAGTTGATCATGTAATTACAATAAGATCAGTTGAAATTGTAATTGAATGCATTATTTCATCTTTGATTTTAGCTAAATTAATTTAGTTATTATAATTAATGGCTTTATTTGAATAAACAGATGACTAACCTATTGCAACAGATGACACATCTGTTGAAAATTATCAAATAATTATCGACATTTGCCACAACAAATGATCAACCTATTGCAACAAATGACTTAACTGTTGAAAATTATCAAATAGATATAGACATCTATTACAACAGATGACACATCTATTGAAAAATATCAAACAGATAGAATATTTGTTGCAATAGATTACCCTTCTGTTAGATAAAGCAATTTTTTTAAATAAAATAAAGATAAATAAGCTCAAACATTTTTAGGATAACTCAATAGTCAAAACTCTTATCTTGTCTAGTCATTTTAAATGACACCATCTAGACTTGTCTTTTCAAATACCAAAACCAGCGCCAAGAAATATTCAAAAACATCTCTACAATTTTCTCTCAAAAAAATATTTTATTTTTCTCCTCTCTCTTTTTTAATTTAAACCAACCACAACCGTCTCCTCTTTTTCTGTCTTTTCTCTCTTCTTTCGCCTGAGAATTCAGGTTTCATCACCACCAAAACCAAAATAATAGATCTCTATACACGAGGTATGTGGTTTCACTGATTTATATTCTATGATATTCTTGCTTTCTTGTCTTCTTGTTTGCTCTTTGCGTGTTTCATTGAAATTTATCATGTCTTCTTTAATGAAAAATAGTTATTTAAATTAGATAGCTACAAAACAAAATCTTGTGTATATCATATTTTTTCACTTATTATTTATTTATAAATTATTTTTTAATTAAATAATAGAAGTCATGACCCTTGAGATCTTCCAATAGATAACATATTAGTTACAACGGGTTGGTCATCAGTTGGAAGAACTCAAAACCTGGATGTCACAAACTAAAAATCCTTGTTGATGTTGTTGTTGGTATTGTTCATATTGGCATTGGTATATTAGCGTTGATGTTGGTATTGGTGTTGTTGGTATTGGTGTTACAACAGGTGGAAAATCTGTTGGAAGATATGAAAATAGGTTTTCCAATAGATTTCCCATTTGTTGCAATAGATGAAACAACTGTTGGAATAAATCAAACAGAACGTCCAACAGATGACATATCTGTTTCAACATGTTGGTCATCTGTTACACTAGGTGTGTAATCTATTACAATAAGGGGGTAATCTGTTGAAATATATGGGTCATCTGTTGGAATTATTATTGAAATATGTTGTATTTATTGAATTTTGTGTTACCTTTTTAAAAATTATGCAGAGATCAATTGTAATTTTTGTTATTTTTCTCTTGTTTGTAGATAAAACATGTCTCCCAAAAGAAAGAAAGTAAAAGTGGGATCAACTTTTGATACACCAACTTAAAAGACTAGAGTCAAGATGGGTTCTCGGAGGAATAAGATGCTTGCAGATCACAGTACTTCATATGTGCGAGGTATGTGTTACGGATCAGTTTATCGTGAAAACACACATAAAGTAGAATAATTCTGTGAATGTTATTTTTTTACTGATCAGGTGTTGATCATTAAAAAAAAAATTGCCTTTTATAGTTAAGTTGTTAGGTCCGAACTAATAAGGTGGAGGAACCTAGAAGGTAGTGTGCATAACCTGCTACAGTCTAAGGATGGTTTTGTTAATGTTTGTGTATGTGTGTAGTTTGGAGAAGGGATAAAGATTTAATGGAAGTGTAGTTATTTAATAGTGATAAACTGGATTTAAAGGTTCAATCGATTATTGAAAGGCCACTTACGGTAAAATATTTCGAGGGATGATTTTTTTCAGAGAAATTAGATCTCAGATTGTAAAATGCACACTCATCTAAAGTGGATAGCAGTTTGCATTTTTCAGTCTGAGATCTAATTTTTCATGAAAAAAATCATTCCTCGAAGCATTTTATAATCGGGGGTCTTTCAACAATCCATTGAACCCTTAAAACCAGTCCTGTCACTATTAAACATCTATACAGCCTAAATCCGATAACCGGGTAAGAAGTTATGGAGATTTTAAGTTTCAGTCATTAAACACCATCATTTAGGCTAGTAGCACATTTCAAAGTGTGTTAAAATAGCAATTGTTAGTTTTCAATGTTGATCCGCGATATTGGCGCGTTGCACCATAGACCCAGTTCACAATTGTCAATTTTCAGTGTACCAACGCGATTACACCGCATCGCGGTGTACTTCCAGTTTGCAACTAAAGTTGCAATGCGATTGTACCACGTCGCCCCACCATACAATTTTTCAGTCATTATTTTCCAGTAACACAGGGCGATAGCACCGCATCGCGCTAGGGGTCCAGATCGAGAAAATTTTACAAAAAATTAAAGTTGCGCCCAGGGTTACAACAGTCTTTTCCTATGATTTTATTCTGCCCAGATGTGGGATTTAAGCCTAAAAATGTGTAAAACCCTTCATTATTCATTTTTTCCCAAAATCAAAAGGTATTTCTCTCTCAAGAGGTAAAAACTCTAGTTCAAGAAATCAAGGTCAATCCCAAGAATCTCTCCAAGAACTCCAAGAAACTTACGAATTAAGGTATGTTAGAAGTTGATTCATGGGTCCCTTTTTCCCATGAAGTCCAAGAATCCTTTTTCAAAGTACAAAGATTGAGTATTTATGATTTCCATGTTTGAATTAGATTGAATTCATAGTCTTGATATTAGTTGGGTTAAGATCCATGACTTAAGCACAAGTTTCATGAAATTAAAGAGCACGTATAACAAATATGTGATTATCTTGATAAACTCTTGGATTTATAAAGTGATTAATGTATCTATGATGTTGATTTGGTTTTCAATCCATGATTTTGATAAGATTCATGAAAATAGAATAGTATTTAGGGGGAAATTATATGAAGTGTATGTTGAATCCATAAAATTGCAAGTTTGGGCATTATAGTTGTCATGTTTATATGTTATCCATGATTATGTGCATTAATTTGTGCTCCCCAAGTGTTTGATAGAATGGCCATGTGAAATAAATGATGCAATCATGGCATGCTAATATATGTACAAGTTAATGCATTTCAATTGTTTGATGGAATGTCTCTATGAATGAATTATGAACAAATGAACATTTATTATGTTATTCACGATGATGCTTTGCTTTACATTTCATGCTATCAAATCTTGGGGGTATTTAATACCTAAATATTTAGTTGTTTACCTAGAGCCAGTGTCAGGTACAGAATAGTATCAGTCATGTCACAATCAGTAGTACTCTCAGTCTGTTATAGAACTTAGTAGAACTTAGTCAGTTATAGAACTTAGGAAAACTCAGTAAACTCTGTATCAGTCCAGTCCAGTTCAGTATAATCAGTTTGGTGTCTTTCAGTTGGGAGTAGGATTTAGCACTGAGCGAACCCAGGAATGGGGCTTTCCTGTTAGTGTAGGGTTTGACCCTTAGTAGAAATCCCTAAGTTACAGAACTATGTATCCACTATAGGTTGAGATGACTTCCTACTAGATAAGGGTTGACACATCTCTCATGAGTTTTCCTATTAGTGAAGGTTGACATAATATCTTTCTGCTAGTTAGGGTTAACTCATATACAATGTTAGTACCCGTGGCATGGTAGTGACACTCTTTCAATTGGGGTTATAGATTGGACCCCAACTCAGTTATCTTATCAGTTCAGATTTGGGGCATGTCGGTTAGATGATTATCTCCCACAGTTTAAATTTCAGTTTCAGTCTTTAGTTTAGAACTCAGCTTAGTTTTATAGAATCAGGACTGTCGGACACAGTCAATCATTATTAGTAATTTCAGATATCAGTTATAAAGTTAGCAGAACTCAGTACTTAGCTTCAATATAGCTCAGTTATAGTATACACATACTCTTATATTCAGTTACTCTATATTATTTAGCCAGTTATTATTTATGTATATGAAACCCTTACATTTAGCCATACCTCATCTAGCATACCAGTACATTCCCACGTACTGACGCATACTTTGCTGCGCTATAATTTTTTATATCATAGGTTTGGACGCACAGGTTCCTGACCGTGTTTAGCCAAATTCAGCTAGCAGTAGCAGATTTAGCAGTGAGTCCTCATCTATCGAGGATATACTTTTATTTTAGTAATTTATCTTAGCAGTATTTTAGTAGAGGAGTTAGATGAGGGATTATCCCATCAACTCTACTTTCAGACAGATTCAGTTAGAGACTTTTCAGACAGTATTCAATTTTACAAATGTTATAGTTTATCAGTATTTCAGATGTTTTGAACCTTATGGCATTTCAGCCCATTTTTCTACATTAATTTCAGTATTATTATTTAGTTCTCACAATATATATCATTCATGGGTTAGCTTGTGGCCCTTCGGGGTCGTAACCACCATGTAACGACTAGGGGTAGTCTTGGGTTGTTACACTATATTTGGTCGAAACGGTCTTATATTGAAAATCTAACTTTGCCATCACATCCGGAATGTCAATTTTAGTCTAGGGAGACCCTTGGTTCAAGTCTCAAGGCTCCCGAACTTATTTGGACTATTGAGCAGAATTTATGAAAAATGAAACTATAGGTGTGGGCCTCTCTTTTACTGAAACGATCTCGAATGAAAGTTTTGATGATCCCAATTAATTTGAAATGTGTTTTACACTCAAATTTCACTATTAGATCCTATAGTTTGGATTTTTAATGAGTTTTGAGGGTTAAAAATAAGTTTTTGACTTTACTGGTGGCCCAGATAGTGACTGTTGCATCTCCAAAGCTGGTAGGGGTATTTAAGCACCCTACAGCTGCATTTTTGATCATTTTGGACTCTTTTTTGAGAGGCTAAAACCCTAAATAGGTATGATAACTCAAAATTGAGTTTTGTGGGTGTCTAGAGAGATTGGTAAACATCTTTTATCGTGATTATCATCCAGATTAAGGTAAGATTTTATCACTTTATTGGTGAATTTCTTAGTTCTTGACCCAAAACCCCAATTTAGCTTAGGGCTTGATTTAGCCCTAAATTTGGTTTGTTTTCACCCATTAATTGAGGGTTATGATTCCTTGGTGATGCATGGGCATTGGGTTGACCTCGAAAACACGATTTCCGTACGTAGGATCCACTTGGGGGTTTTTTGGTGTCATTTTTTGGACCCGAAGCCCAATAGTGCAATATGGGTATCGTTAGACTCGTATTGATGAGTAGATTACATTTTTAATAGTGTGATGTTATTTTAGGGATTGTGAAACAAAGACGAACATGTGGTGCTTGAAGTGTGATTTTGCGATTTAGCCTTGAGGTCGGCTCCTTTCCACTTTCCTTCATAGATGATGTATGATATGTATTGCGTGTGGATATGAATGTTAGTATTGATTATGAGTAAGATACATTATCCTTGATTATTGATGTTTTGGGAAATTAGATGATGGTCTTGGACCCGTAAGATAGTAAGTTTATAAACTTGGGGACTCCTATTACCTTCTCCCTAGTCTAGATTGAATTGTAGCATGAATTTGATAAATTGATAGATCTTAGATGTGGTTTAAGTGTTGGAAGCATGATTAGTATATTTGATCTTATTGGTCTAGTGTGGTATTCTTGGAATCGTAATTTGGATAGAATTGACTTTAGTGTCCTTATTTATAGTTGAAGTTCCTATCTTAGGCTTGTAGGTCGCTTACTTGATATTTAGAAGTTGAACCACATATTTTAGCCTAGTTTGGGCCATAGTGTACCTAATTAAGGAAATTGAGGTTTAGAAGTGGGATTGTCCAGCCCACTTAGGCCTAGACTTGTGTTAGTCACTGTGGAATTTGTTTTGCAAAATTTTTTGACTTTTTGAAGAGAGTCGCCACTTAATTTTTGAAAAGGAATTAAGAAACCTTTATAAAACATTTTAAACGATTCAAAATAGGGAAATCGTTTTAAGTTAGAGATTCTAGATAAGCGGTTCCTATTAACGTTTTAGGAAGGTGTTAGGCACCTAAAACGTCCGCTAACTTGCAGTTATCCGGACTGTTTGAAAATCGTCTTTTGATTAACTTCGAAATGATTAATTTGTTGAAATATTGATTTGATTTTTTCAAAAAAAAAGACTTGTGTAAAATAGATTTAGGCGACTTAGTAGGGATTTTAACTAAGTCTAAACAAAACTAATAAACAAATAAAAACATAAAAGGGGAAGGGAGGAGAAAGTAAGGATTTAGGCCATTAGGTCCAAATCAACGAGACCTATCCTAGTCTAGTTGGGCTTCCAACCCATTTCACCTGTCCTAAACTATTTTTCGAGCCTTTGGCTCGAGTCTTGCTCCACCTGTATTAAATACAACTTTGGCTTCGAGGCCGAAATGAATGAATAAATAAATGAATAAATGAATAAATAAAAAGAAGACAATAATAAAAATTGAGACTTTTCAAGTCTTTTAGTGACCTCATCAATGGGTTTTGACCCATTTTCCTTCTTCGTCTATCTTCTAGCACCCGCACGCCATGTAGTGGACCTTGGGTTTAAACTTCGAACTTGACTCGAAGGGGTGAGCCTCATTTACCCATTATGAAATGAAAGAGGAGAGGAGTCCATTTGGACTTGAGACATTTTTTGTATGCAAAGAAAAGATAAAGAAATTAATATACGTTCAAGGCATAAAAGTGACATATTTCAAAGCAAAAGAAAATATCAAGAACCAATTTTTGAATGACAATGATACGCAGACTTGCACAAGAATGAGAGTCAACAATAAAATGTAAAGCAAAGACACACACTAACATGCCTCATGATTTATGTTCATACAAGAATGAATAAAGGTAAAAGGAAGAAGGTCATATTCAATGAATTAATACAAGAAACAAACAACGTAAGCTTGCGAAAGTAAAGGGATGAGGCAACAAGGAAAATACTCATGACTTCTAAAATTGAACAAACATAGATACTAATCCATATAACAAAAGAAAATAAAGATCAACTTTTCAAGCAACAGAATCCTAAATCTCAATTAAGGCGACATTAACGAAAATTCATACATCTAAATCACAATCAACATTTTATGGAAAAACGCGTAACGACCTGTGGTTTATATTTCTAAGACATCGTTGATTCTCTTTTGACATTATGAATAAAAGAGAGACATGAATCAAGTCTTTACACACACAAAGAGCACATATAACAATCCGGAGTAAGAAAATAAGAATAAAAGTTTAGCATTTCTAAAAGTAAAATATCGTTTCACAATCATACTATGCATGAGTCAAAAATATCCAAATAAATTTTTTTAGCCACGAAAGTTCGAACTTTCTTATCATTTTGAAAAGACATCACAAAAAGGAATAAACATCTTAGATGAAAAATAAAGCTAACACTTCATATCTTATATGAGGGTTTTGAAATCCATTAAAATAATTAGTAAGCAAATGACAAATTCTTGACTTAACTAATTACTATTTTTATTAAGGCGCAACAAATAATAATAACTATTTTTCCAACATAAAATAAACAACTTTACATGCTAAAAAAAAATATATCTACCAACAATAAATTTAAACAAGACATGGGTATTGTTTTTCAAGTAAAGATCTAAACTTTATCCAAAATAATCAAAGAAATCAAAGAATAAAGTAAAAACAGAGAAACAATCAATATTATCTATTCTTTTCCACATAAAGGAAATAACTTTACATGCTAAAAACAAATATATCTACCAACAATAAGTTTAAACAAGACATGGGTATCGTTTTTCAAGTAAAGATCTAAACTTTATTCAAATAATCAAAGAATAAGGTGAAAAGACAAAACATTCAACATTAACTATTCTTCTAAACATAAAGAAAATAACTTTACATACTAAGAACAAATGTATCCAACAACAATGAGTTTAAAAAAAGAAAAAATACATCTTTTAAGCAAATATTGAAACTTTATCCAAAATAATCAAAGAATGAAGTCAAAAAAGACACATACAACTATTGCTAGCTCATTTTTATATCATGAACATGAAAATAATTAGAATATCGACACCACAACGTCCTAGGGACTTCAAGGCCATCTACAACATACAATCCCAACAAATAAAATTATATCTACGAACTACGACAAAGAAAAAAGATGAACAAAAAAACGATAATAAAAACTAAAATAATAAAAAAAGAAAAAAGAAGGTGTGTTTAACTTTTGGGGGGCAGCAAAACGAGACTACGAGCTTCGTTGGAATCAACCACCACCGAGAAACGTCGCCGGCAACTCAAAAATTTTGATTAGCCGATCAACTTTATAAACAAAAAATTTTTACTAAATAAAAATAACTATTTTTGCTCAAAGGGATTTTTTTCACCTTTCTAGCCTTTTTTCTCTTCCTTCTCCCCTCCTCTCTCTACCAAAGTAGTGGTAGTATTTATAGGAGAGAATGGGGTATTTTTTATTCTTTTCCACCAATGTGGGAGAACAATATTTATAGGAAAGGGTAGAGATTTATTTCTTATCATCTACCAATGTGGGAGAAAAAGCATTTAGGGGGGTTTTTGAAATGTAAAAATTAAAGATAAGGTGAGGTGGAAGATAATGTGGGGAGAAATAGTACAATGTAGTACAATCTTTGAATTTTAAAATTGGAAAAGGACAAAGTTGGGGGGAATAGTACAATTTGAATTTATTTTTTGGTGGGAATTGGGTAAAAGTTATGAGAGTTCTTGAGAATTTTGGGGTTATTTAAAATATAACCTCAATTGGAATTTAAAATTTAGCCATATTTATTTATTTTGACCAAATTAAAAATTAATTGACGAATTGCATTGCAATTATGACCAATTTTCAATTATGGTCAAATCTAATAGATTGGCTAAATTAAATTAAAATTTGATACGAATTAATACCTTTTTTTTATTCCGAGCTTCTTGATTTAATAAAATGAATGAATATTTATCCAAATAAATTATTTTTGAGAATAAATTATATTTAAATTAAGATTTTAATCATTTGAATTTTTTTTCAAGATAAGCCTTAATTAAATCCGATATTTTGTAAAATAAATATTTAAGTAACAAATTACATAATCTCGTATAATTGAACATGATAGTATATAATCGCTACTTAAAATGACAAAATCACGTACGAAAAATATTTTAAGTTTTTTTTTATTTGGATGAAATAATTATTTTGGTTTATTAAAAACTGAAGAAACTCAGGATTAAATTTAGTCATGGAGGGCAAAAATTAGGTGTCAACAGAATTCGCTACAGATATTAGACATAGTTGAGACTAGTAAACCTAAGTATAATGTTACTTTGTGACTCGGTATATTGTAATGATGTTCCTCGGATAATGACTTATGAGTTATAGCTATGTTGTTTCTTATAGAAATGATGAAATAAAATGGGCCCATAGAGATGATATTTCCTCTTAGACTTGATACTTGGACCATAGAGATGTTATTTCCTCTAAGACTTGATACTTGGACCATAGAGATGTCATTTCCTCTTAGACTTGATATTTGGCTCATAGAGATGTTGTCTAGCTAAATTTGATCTTATGACTATTCTTCCTAATTATGGTATAAGCTGCGTGGTAACTAGTTTTCTATTAGGTGACTATAGTACTTGATGCTTAGAATTCTAAATACATTAGTTAATGAGCCTTGCTTAGTAATATGGTAGCTAACGATTAGGGTTGATATGTGGCTATGAATTGGGTTTATCAATGGTAGTGATATGTGGCTATTGATAACAAGTTATAATGTTGATTAGTTATTAAGTGAGGATAATGTAGTCAACATTGCTAGGTGTTAAGGTATGCTAGTGATAATGATGCCTAGTTGCTGATGCTGACTAGCTAATAACGAGGACTAGTTAGTAATGAGGATTAGTTGGTAAATAGTATAAGATATTGATTGGTGTTAGTTAATAAAAGATATTTAGTTGATAAATGATGAATAGTGAATAGATGGGGATTATGGTTTAATGGTGAAGCTTGACTAGACGTTAGGTTTTGCTAATTATTGATTAATGGTTAGTTGTTGTTTCATGTTAATGATTATGTGAAGAATCGGTTAGATTGATAACTAGAGATCATGTGATAAATAGTAAACTAGCGGTATAATAATAAGTCTTCGCTAGTTAAAAATGAGCAGATAGAATATAATGATAAAATAGTTATCTTTACGATATTATGATTACGGTTATGAGTATATCAGCTTGCATTTGTACACCTATTATATGCCTATATTTATGTGTTGATAGTTACGATGATATATTGATACCCGATAAGGCTGGAGGATATTGATATTGATACTCGGTTCTAGTCCGGAGAATACTATTGAGATGATATTGATACCCAACAAGACCAGAGGATATTATGATGATATTGATATCCAGTTCGAGTCTGGAGAATACTATTGAGATGATATTGATACCCGACAAGGCCGAAGAATATTATGATGTTATTAATACCCGGTTCGAGTTTGAAGGATACTATTGAGGTGATATTGATTCCCAATAAGGCCAAAGGTTGAAATCGATGATGATGGTCCTGATGAGAACAGTTATTATGAGTTGTGATATTGACGGCATACTTTGCATTCATTTCTGCATGGGCATCGCCTATCACCAGTATGCACATATATTTATCATTCAGTATGGTACGGTTGCATAGATACAGGTAAAGGATATGTCTTGTGTTGTTGTATAATGATTGAACCTTTTGAGCCTAGGGCGATGGGGGTACGCATAGGCTTGTCTAGATATTTGGTTTTCCGGAGTAGTCGATTATTAACGTTGTTATTGATATTGTTATTATCATTATTATGATAATTATTATGGATAGCTATGATAGATTGGCCATTGATCCAGTATTGGGATTCGAGGTATGTCTTTGGCCTCTCCTATCTTATAATTGCATGATTATGCATGATTATTTCATGTCTAACCAAGTGGATTAGAATCCCCGAGTATAATAGTATTTAAATCATGATAGTATCATAATGAGATCTTAAAATAAGAACATGATGATCTAGGTTATGTTTGAGATGACCTCTTACTCATATATATATATATAGAGAGAGAGAGAGAGAGATAGATAGATAGATAGATAGATAGATAGCTATATGAAGCCATGGTATTATCAGATATCCCTTTCTTCGGTTTTCATATTGTATAGTCGTTCCTTTGCCTTGTATATGACAATATATCTTTCTTTCACTTTTTATTTGTATATTGACCTAGGATATACGGTATAGCATTGGCATATATTGAATGTAGCAAGAATAGGATAGTTCACCTTGATACTTCCTTAGTCTTATTATGGTAGACTCTTGGACATGAATTTGATAGTTGTCCCTTGTTATTCTCATTGACTTATTACATGATTTATGGACTTTTGGTTGTAGTTTTCATTATATTTATATGTTGTATATATCTACTTTATCTTTGGAGCTCAGTTGGCAGTTGCCTACTGAATACCATTCGTTTGGTACTCATACTATACCTCTGTAGCCTGGAGATCATAGTACGAGTTATCATCATTGATGTGTGCATCATACGGAGTAGCCCTAATTTGAAAACTTAGAGTGATCTTCTAACATTCGAAGTATTACTTATCTCTCTTCTGTGTATTAGACTAGCCTCTAAGTTGTATTCATAGGTAAGTTGGATCAGTGTATGTCTCCTTGATATATCACTTTTGTACTCTTAGTATGTTTAGAAGCTCTTGTACTGATACCACCAAATTTTGGAATTCGTCTATGTATTGATCTTTATTTCATTTATTTCGTATTCTTTTTCTTATGTTATTGAGTAGTCCGTTACTAGTCATTTTATACTATAATTTAGCTTGCCTACTGGTGGGTTATGGTAGGCGCCATCATGACCTAAAAACTTGGGGCGTGACAAATTGGTATCAGAGCCTAGGTTTCAGCATTATATCAGTCTAAGAGCAAAGTGTTTAGTAGAGTCCTACGGATCAATGCGGAGACATCCGTAACCTATCTTCGGCAGGCTATAGTGACATTTTAGGAAATTCACTTCATGACTCCTTATCGTGTGTCCACATTTCTATGAACCTCAAACATATTCTTTGACTCTATTCTATCCCTGAAGGATAATACGATATTGTCGACAGATGCGGATAAGACTCTAGCATGTATTTCTAAAATTTTTGCACATTATCAAACTAAAGAGTCAGAGATGGATATCGAAGATCTTCAGCGATAGATAATAAGGATTTGGGTTGACTCTCGATCAAACTTACGGAATGTGGTATGGTTATTTGGGCCATGGTGACCATTCTGGATTATGAGAGGAAGTATCTCAAAGTCTTTTAGATTCTTAGTTTGGTTGTGTTATGATGGGACACTGGTTCAGAGAATACCCTTAGTATGAAATACGTGGTTAGATAGAGTTAGCCTTTATTCCTCGCCAGCCTAGATATCCTAAGACAGACTATGATTTTAGAAGTTTGGACATAAATTTATAGATTTCTCGTAGCGTCGGTTGGCCATCCATTTGGTCTTAGTTTGTGTTGTCTCCGTATTGATGCTTTAGGAATTGCTATGACCGCAGAGAGACCAACTTCTAGTCTAGGGAGTGTCCGTGATATAAGATTCCAATCATTCAACTTATTCAGATCAACCCTGTGATGTTGTGGCACCTTCAATAGAGATAGTGCGCGTGGTGCCTCAGCCGAGGATTCAGTTAGTTGGTCCGAGTTGGACCCGTTTAGAATTATTTTCCCTATTCCCGTCAGGCCAGTGATTGTGGATATCACCATGATTGGTGTGCTTTTATTCCCGTATTTATATTTTATTATGTGTATTGGGGGGGGTTTTCATACCCATTGATGATTATATGCCTTGATGAGTTCATATTGGTCGTTATGTGCCTTATTATTTAATTCATGATTATGTTACTACTCCGTGATTTATTTCTTTTTATAGTGGATGAAGTAGAAATATATTGATGTTTTTCCACTATCGAAGTGGTTTTGGGTTCGAGTCCCATTTATCTTGGCACATTAGTCTTGTTGTGTCCCTTGAGTGGTACATGATATTGATATTCATTTTGGTACTGCCTATTCAATATGTTGTTATTGATATTGCTGTTTCTATTGCTACCACTGTGTGAGGTTATTGATATTACTTGATGTTATTACTAGATGTTGTTATATGATAAATTTGATTCTCGTTAGGTAGCTGTTTAGACTAGTGTTATCTAGTTAGAATTTCAATTTGTGATCTTATTTGGTGGCTTGAGCAGATATAACCCAATTTGATGATTTTTTTCCCATAGTGCGGCGAGGTTGATTGTTTTTCTCTTGGTTAGCTATGCTAGACTAATTTGGGAGTATATTGTGGTATCAAATGAAGGTTGATCTCCATGGTTCTATATGGTTTTAAAGTTGGCAATTTAGTTATATTGCTTGTTATTATATTTGAGATTCTTATATTTGCTTCCTGGATTGTGAAGACTTTTGTTTTGGCTATCCCTTCTGATATAACCCATTTGCGAGATTGATTATTTTGAGGTCCATTCTTTGTTGTGAGTATTTCATCGCCCGCTAATCAGGTCCATTCTTTGTTGTGACTATTTCATCACTCGATAGTGATTTTGACATTGATATTGAGGTGCCATGGATTCGTGGCTTAGATTTGATGGGTTCGTTTCTTTGTGATGGTTTACCCTTATTATTAGTGGGGGGATTACATACTCCCTTCTTGCTGTGATGTGGTTTTGTCTTAAGTGGAGTTGGAAAGTTTAAGGCAGGTGACCTTTTTTGTGATCGCTTCTCAAGTTGGAAAATTGGAGATTCCTTATCTTGAGTTGTTGATTTTCTGGTGGTGGTCTTGACTTTGACCTTGGTTTCGGGATTGGTATATATATTTGATGATATGATTCTTGGGTGGATTCAGGAGATCCCCATTTTATTATTTGTTTGGCCTAGTGAGGCTTGGTGGAATGATTCTCCTCGATGATATGAGCATGTGGCCATTTCTTTTCCTAGATGGAGTATTGCATTGGTTAGTTCCCAGCTTAAGTTGTATTTATTTGAGTTGCTAAAGTTTTTGCCTTCACTGGTATGGTTTTCATCCTTGAGAAGTTTTGAGTATGTTTGGATAGTTCATGCCCTCCAGAGGATATGGAGTTGGTTATATGCATTTTCGGCCAGTGATTTATCCTTTAGTATGACTCTTATTTTGCGGTTCTATTTTATTTCGTCCAGCTGCTATAGAGTTGGTTGCTTGTGTTATCAGTCAGTGTTTATCCCCATGGTGGTTATTTTAATTTTGACCTCGAGTTTCAGTTTTATTTTGAGATTTTGGATGATTTACTCAGTAGGAGTAATATACTCGAGTTGGATTTAGTATGCCTTAATTCTCGATTGATGGGACATCCTGGAGCGAAATATTCAGTCATAAGTAGTTATACCTTGGGTTTTGGGATTTCAGTTTGATTTTCATCCGAACTGGTTATAGTATTGGCGTAGATTGCATTAGGTAATTATCTCCATTTGTATGCCAGATAGCATTTTATGAGTTTATTCTCATATTTCTCATATGGACTTTCAGCAGATCAGATTCAGTTCTTTGAGTTCTCCATGATGAGACAGTGTGGATGAGACTCACGTGATTTTCCTCATAGCTTGGATAAATAGCATATGCAAAATGGTAAAGGAAGGTTATTTTTGGGATTTAGAGTCGGTTTTATGACTCATATCTTGGTTTGCTGTTTGTCTTGGATGAGCCTTTTTTGATTTATGCAGATATAGTGGTGGTATCAGTATGATGTGATTCAAATGTGTGTGCATCAACCTTTTCAATTCAGTTGGAGGCCAGTTAGCGGTTAAGTTAAGTTGGCTATTTTGGAAGTAGAATAAGAGTGTGCTTGTTGAAAAAGGGATACTTATGGCAAAATCCCTTAGAAGTTTTATCTCTCCATTGAGGTTACCTAGGAAGTCATGCTTAGAGCATGCGGGCCCAATACCTCATCCTTTCGAGCTTTTGAGATTCTTTCTATCCATTGACTTTCAGGGACGAAAGTCCTTTTAGTAGTGGATGCTATAATGATCCTTCAGGTCAATTTTTATATTTATACTTATCTTCACCGTTTGAGCTTCTCCATAGCTGCCCAACATCATTTATGAATTTCTGGGACCGACGGTTCAGCTATCGGGCAGTTCGTTTGATTTTCAGAGTCAATTCCATGCTTAGAAGTCTTCACTGGTTCCAAATGTCCATCAAGTGAAAACTTCAGCGAAACGATCTCAGATGCAAATTCTGACTACACCAACAGATCCAAAATATCGATTTTACCAATCTGACTACGCCAATAGATCCAAAATATCGATTTTAGTCTAGGTAGACCTTTGGTTCGGGTCCTAATGTACCCGAGCTCATTTCGATCTATTGGTTAGAAAATTAAAAAATTGACAGAATGGGTGTGGGACCCACATTTGGTCGAAAATATCTCGGTTTGAAAATTCGACTTTCCCATCGCATCCGAAATGACGATTTTAGTCTAGAAAGACCTTTGGTTCAGGTCCCAAGGCTCTCAAACTTATTTTGGGCTATTGAGCGAAATTTATGAAAAACGAAACTATAAGTGTGGGCCCCAATTTTTACCGAAACGATATCGGATGAAAGATTTTATGATCTCAATGAATTTGAAATATGGTTTACACTCAAATATCACTATTGGATCATATACTTTGAATTTTGAATGAGCTCTGAGGGTGAAAAATAAGTTTTTTACTTTACTGGTGGCCAGACAGCGACTGCGGCATCTCCAAAGCTGGTAGGGATATTTAAGCACCCTACAGCCGCGTTTTTCATCATTTTTGACACTTTTTATAGAGCCTAAAACTCTAAGTGGGTATGATAACACAAAATTTAGTCTTGTGGGTGTCTAGGGAGCTTGGTAAACATCTTTTATCATGATTATCGTCCAGATTAAGGTAAGATTTTATCACTTTATCGGTGAATTTCTTAGTTCTTGACCCAAAACCCCAATTCAGCTTAGGTCTTGATTTAGCCCTAAATTTAATTTGTTTTCACTCATTAATTGAGGGTTATGATTTCTATGTGATGTATGAGCATTGTGTTTACCTCGAAAATGCGATTTTCGTACGTGGAACCCACTTGGGAATTTTTTGGTGTCGTTTTTAGATTCGAAGCACAATAGTGCAATATGGGTATCGTTAGACTCGTATTTATGAGTAGATTATATTTTTGATAGTGTGATAGCATTTTGGCTATTGTGAAGTGAAGACAAACATGTGGAGCTTGATGTGTAATTTTTCGGTTTAGCCTTAAGGTCGGCTCTTGTCCACTTTCCTTCATAGATGATGTATGATATGTATAGCATGTGGATATGAATGTTAGGATTGATTATGAGTAAGATAGCTTAGCCTTGATTATTGATGTTTTGGGAAATTAGATGATGGTCTTGGACCCTTAAGCTAGTATGTTTATAACCTTGTGGACTCCTATTGCCTTCTCCCTAGTCTAGAATGAATTGCAGCATCGATTTGATAAATTGCCAGATTTTGGACATGGTTTAAGTGTTGGAAGCATGATTAGTATATTTGATCTTATTGGTCTAGTGTGGTATTCTTCGAATCATAATTTCGATTGAATTGACTTAAGTGCCCTTATTTCTAGTTGAAGTTCCTATCTTACGATTGTATGTGACTTACTTGATATCTAGAAGTTGAACTAGTTATCTTAGCCTAGTTTGGGGTATAATATACCTAATTAAAGAAATTGAGGTTTAAAAGTAGGATTGTCCGGCCCACTTAGGCCTAGGCTTGTGTTAATCATTGTGGAATTAGCTGCAGATATTAGACATAGTTGAAACTAGTAAACCTTAGTATAAGGTTACTTTGTGACTCGGTATATTGTAATGATGTTAGTCAGATTGTGACTTATGAGTTATAGGTATGTTGTTTCTTATAGAAATGATGTGATAAAATGGGCCCATGGAGATGTTATTTTCTCTTAGACTTGATACTTGGCCCATAGAGATGTTATTTCCTCTAAGACTTGATACTTGGCCCATAGAGATGTCATTTTCTCTTAAACTTGATATTTGGCCCATAGAGATGTTATTTCCTCTAAGACTTGATACTTGGCCTATAGAGATGTCCTTTCCTCTTAGACCTTATATTTGGCCCATAGAGATGTTGTTTTCTGTTAGACATGACGTTGGATCCTTAGAGATGATTTTTATCTTAGATGTGATGTTGGGCCTTTAAAGATGTACCTCAGTTTATAAATGATAGTTGGCCTAGAGAGGTGATATTCTTCACTGTCATCATGAATGACCTTTATATATGAAATGACTTATGGTCGCATCATGCTTATTGATATTATGCCTCCTATGTGAGAGATGATTATATGCTTATTGATATTATACCTCATATATGCGAGATGCCTCCTAGATGTGAGATGATTAGATATATGCTATGACTTATAAATATGATTATAGAGATGAGTTCCGGATATGTATATCGACCGAAGGCTGTGATGATGATCGATTGGACATTCGAGAAGTGTTCATCCTTGTAGAGGATGTGGCTACAGTTCATGTATATATATATATATATATATATATATATGAAGTTGGGTTTATCAATGGAAGTGATATGTGGCTATTGATAACAAGTTATAATGCTGATTAGTTGTTAAGTGAGGACAATGTGGTCAACATTGCTAGGTATTAAGGTATGCTAGTGATAATGATGCCTAGTTACTGATGCTGACTAGCTAATATCGAGGACTACTTAATAATGAGGATTAGTTGGTAAACAATATTAGATATTGATTGGTGGTATTTAATAACAGATGTTTAGTTGATAAATGATGAATAGTGAATTGATGGAGATTATGGTTTAATGGTGAATCTTGACTAGACGTTAGGTTTGGATAATTATTGATTAATGGTTAGTTGCAATTCGATGATTAATGATTATGTGAAGAATCGGTTAGATTGATAACAAGAGATCATGTGATGACTAGTAAACTAGCGGTCTAATAATAAGTCTTGGCTAGTTAACAATGGGCAGATAGAATATAATGATAAAATAGTTATCTTTGTGATATTATGATGACGGTTATGAGTATATCGGCTTGCGTCTGTACACCTATTATATGCCTATATTTATGTGTTGATAGTTACGATGATATATTAATACCTGGGAAGGCCGGAGGATATTGTGATGACATATTGGTACCCGCAAGACCAAAGGATATTATGATGATATTGATACCTGGTTTGAGTCCGGAGAATACTATTGAGATGATATTGATACCCGACAAAACCAGAGGATATTATGATGATATTGATATTCGGTTCGAGTTCGGAGAATACTATTGAGATGATATTGATACCCGGCAAGTCCAAAGAATATTGTGATGATATTGATACTCGATTCAAGTCCGGAGGATACTATTGAGATGATATTGATTCCCGGAAAGGACGGAGGTTGATTGTGATGATGATGGTCCTAATGAGGATAGTTATATGAGTTGTAATATTGATGGTATACTTTGCATTCATTCCTGCATGCGCATCGCCTATCGCAAGTATGCACCTATATTTATCAGCCGGTATAGGATGGTTGCATAGATATGGGTGAAGGATATGTCTTGTATTGTTTTATGTTGATTAATCCTTTCGAGCATAGGGCGATGAGGGTACGCATAGGCTTGTCTAGGTATTTGGTTATCCGGAGTAGTCAGCTATTAACATTGTCATTGATATTGCTTTATCATTATTATGATCATTATAATGGCTAGCTATGACAGATTGGTCATTGATCTGGTATCGGGATTTGAGGTACGTCTTTGGCCTCTCCTATCTTATAATTGCATTATTATGGATGAGTATTTCATGTCTATCCATATGGATTAGAATCCTCGAGTATGATCGTATTTAAATCATGATAGTATCATAATGAGATCTTAAAGTGAGAACATGATGATCTAGGTTATGTTTGAGATGACCTTCTATTTATATATATTATATATATATATATATCTAGCTATATGAAGTCGTGGTACTATCGGATATCCCTTTCTTTGGTTTTCATATTGTATAGTCATTCCTTCGCCTTGTATATTACAATATATCTTTCTTTCACTTTTTATTTGTATATTGACCTGGGATATACGGTATAGCATTGGCATATATTGAATGTAGCTAGAATAGGATAGTTCACCTTTGATACTTCCTTAGTCTTGTTATGTTAGACTCTTGGACATGAAATGGATAGTTTTCCCTTGTTATTCTCATTGACTTATTGCATGATTTATGGACTCTTGGTTGTAGTTTTCATTCTGTTTATATGTTGTATGTATCTACTTTATCTTTGGAGCTTAGTTACCAGTTGCCTACTGAGTACCTTTCGTTTGGTACTCATACTACACCTCTGCAGCCTGCATATCATAGTACGGGTTATCATCGTTGATGTGTGCATCGTGCGGAGTAGCCCTAATTCGGAGACTTAGAGTGAGCTCTCGAAGTTTGGAGTATTACTTATCTCTCTCCTATGTATTAGACTAGCCTCTAAGTTGTATTCAAAGGTAAGTTGAATCAGTGCATTTCTCCTTGATAAATCACCTTTGTACTCTTATTATGTTTAGAAGCTCTTGTACTGATACCACCAAATTTCGGGATCCATCTATCTATTAATCTTTAGTTCATATATTCCGCATTCTTTTCCTTATGTTAGTGAGTAGTCCGTTACTATCCGTTCTGGACTACAGGTTGGCTTGCCTACTGGTGGGTTATGGTAGGCGCCATCATGACCTAAAAAGTTAGGTCGTGACACTTTAAGAGAGTTAGGTGGTTACATGACGAAGGCATGAGCTGAAAGCTTATTGTCTGAAATCTAATTTTGCCAATGCAGGAGTAATTCTATCTTGAAATATGGATAATCATTAAATACTTTCTTTATGCACTAGTATACTAGATGAGATACCCTAATCGTTGCGGCAAATTCAGATTTAGGATTTGGTGGATGAGTTATTGGCCAACCCATATAGCCCATAGTGTATCAGACTTTTAAGGAATACCATCTAGCTCAGAATTAAAGATAAAGTTGACTCTATGATTTACAAGATTAATTCAAGTGTCCATGTCTTTTTAATCTCCATTATGGTTAAGTTGTTTGATAATGCTCTTGTTTTGTTTTGTATGAACTATATATTATTTTTGAGTTGTTCTACATGCCAATACATTCCAAGAATTAACCGTCCTCAGGTGGCTACATTGTCTTATAATGTAGGTTTTGAGGCTCAGTCCCCTGGTCCAGCACAGTAATAAAAATCACTGAAGTTTTAGAGTTGGTAATCCCTTCATTTTCGGAAGGCATTTATTCATTTGTTCTGTTTCTTTCAGTTTTATGGTTCGATCGGGGGCCCTGTCTCGACCTAGACAGATAATCACTAGTAGAGGCTTCACAGACTATTTTTTGTTAATGTTTTGTTATGACTTTATTGACAATGTTTTCTTAAAAGATTTCTTGAAAATTTATTATATTTTCAGCAGTTCGTATGAACTATGCTTATGATAGTATGCTAAGGGGTCTCTCGAGCCTTCTTGGTTTTGGATGCCCGTTGCGGTCAGGGGCTCAGCTCGAGTCATGACAAGCCTGGTAGCAAAGCATGGTTTAGGATTCTAAGGTATCTATGAAGTCGTGTCAAGTAGAATTCCTTTTATGGGTGTGTGTGCCATATCTATGGAGGAGGCTACGAGGCATTTAGGAATGTTTTCCTTTTTTCATGTAATAGTTCGTGCTAGAGAGTCTAGTTACAAATAAATTCATCTAAATCTTGACTTTTCAAGCTTTAGATCATGCCTACCTGAAGATCTGATGGTCGGAGAAACTCAGTAGGAGCCTTCATCCCTACTGGGTAAATTATTGAAGAGGTCTGCCCTACTCAAAAGATGCAAACTCGGTAGAGAGCCCGTACCTCGAATTTCACTACTCCTCAGGTTTTACCAACCCCAACTAGTCCTCCTTGATCTCCTTGAGATGGTATTAACTGTACTCAATCCATTTTGAGAGAGGTATCGAATGTTGAGTTCCATCGGTCCATTCATATGCTTGCTCAAATTATGGCATCGCAGTTTCGTTGTTCTGATCATATTGGTACTTTCACTGGCTCATCTGAATTCACTAGGGTTAGTCAATTCATGAGGCTGAGTCCCTCAACTTTTTTGGGTTCCAGGGTCGAGAAAGATCCTCAAGAGTTCATGGATGAGATAGAGAAAATATTCAGAGTTATGCGTGCTAGAGATATAAATGGGGTAAAATTTACAGCCTACCAGTTGAAGTGGGTGTCTTACCAGTGGTATGATAAGTGAGAAGAGTTGAGGGGTCAAAATGTCGAACTAGTTATGTGGGAGGAGTTTTTAAATGCTTTCCTTGACCACTTCTTTTCTCGAAAGTTGAGGAAAACTAAGTCTAAAGAGTTTTGGAATCTGAAGCAAAAAAAATGAGTGTCAAAGTGTATGCACTGAAGTTCACCTAACTATCTTGTTATGCCCTAGAACTGATTTCTAATATGAGGTCCTGCATAAGGAATATTGTATCTAGTTTTTCTGGTAGTTTGGTATTGGAATGTAAAGGGACAATGCTGAATAGAAATATTGATATATCCAAGTTGGTAGGTATATGCAACAAGTAGAGAAGGAGAAGATGAAGCAGGAAAAGTTAGAGGAAAGTCAGGCCAAGAGGGTTAGGTTGGTAGATTAGGATGTCAGCCAGCAAAAGGGTGGCAAATGGGGCAAGAATTGGTCAAAGAAATTTTGAAGTAATGTTCAGTCATCAGCTAGTGCACTTGCACCCAGACCTTCAAGAGATAAGCGATTTTCATACAGCAATGGACCGAGGACTTAAGGAACTCAGTCTCAGGGTACTGTAGCTCGGTATTTCAAGATATACCATTATTGTAGCATTTGTGGGAAGTATCACCCAAGAAAATATCATTATGGGAAAATGGTGTGCTATAGATGTGGCCAGATCGGTCATTTTCTAAGAGACTAACCCTCAGCAAAGGGAACCTTCAGGGGCATCAAAGACCAAGCTATTTCGTCAGACCCTCCAACTAAGGGCACTACTTCTGGTACGGGCAGTGGTCAAAACCGTTTGTATGCCTTATCCACTCGCCAAGACTCGAAACCCTTACTAGATACCGTTAGAATATGTTATAGAACTTCTCCCAAGATGTTTATGTGTTACTTGACCCCAGGTCTACTCTGTAGTCTATTTTATGTGACCACTTATGTGGCAGGAGTTTTGGGTTTGATCCAAAAAATATTTCTTAATAGTTCTCTATATTTACCCCCGTTGGTTATTCAATCATTGCTAGAAGAGTCTATAGGAATTGTATGGTGTCTACCTTTCATTGGGATACTATGGTAGACATTGTAGAGCTTGACATGGTAGATTTTAATGTGATTCTAGGGATGTATTGGCTCATTCTTGTTATGCTACCCTAGATTGTAAAACCAGAAAGGTTACATTTTATTTTCCTAACAAACCATTCATATAATGGGAGTGAAATTCCTTGGCACCTAAGGGGAAGTTCATATCTTATCTTAGTGACTGTAATATGATATCCAAAGATTGTCTATACCACCTTGTTCAGGTCAAAGATTCCATCACTGAAAGTTCTTATCTCCAGTTGGTCCCAGTAGTTAATGAATTCTAGAAAGTTTTTTCTTGATGATCTCACTAGGATTCCTCCAGATAGGGAGATAGACTTTGGAATTGACCTATTGTTCGACACTCAGCCTATTTCCATTTCGCCATATAGGATGGCTCCTACGGAACAGAAAGAATTAAAAGAGCAATTATAAAACCTTCGTGATAAAGGTTTCATTCATCCTAGAGTCTCTCCATGGGGTTCTCCCGTATTCTTCATGCGTAAGAAAGATGATTCCCTCCGTATATGTATAGAATACCATCAATTGAATAAGGTTACCGTGAAGAATAATTACCCTTTACCCAAAATTGATGACTTTTTTTATACATATAGGGTTATAGATATTTCTCTAAGATAAGCCTTCGTTTGGGATGCTATCAGTTGAAAGTTAGGGAGGCTGACATTCCCAAGAATTCATTCCGAACTCAATATGGTCATTATGAATTTCTGGTTATGTTCTTTGGGTTGACTACTGCACCTGTGGCTTTCATGGATCTCATGTATAGGGTATTTCAGGCAGTTTTTGGACTTATTCATTATAGTTTTCATTGAGGACATTCATGTTTACTCTAAGAGTAAGGAGGAACAAGTCAATCGACTCTAGATCATACTTTATACCCTTAAGGACCAAAAGTTATATGCTAAATTTTCTAAGTGTGAATTGTGGCTTAGTGCAGTAGCTTTTCTGGGCATATTATTTCTAATGGGGGATTAAGGTTGATCCTCAAAAGATTGAGGCTTTAAAGAAATGGCCTAAAACCACGACTACAACTGACATTAGGAGCTTCTTAGGACTGCGAACATTATAGAAGATTTGTGGAGAGTTTTTATCTATAGCTTCTCCACTTACCAGGTTGACTTAGAAGATAGTAAAGTTCTTATATTCTATGGCTTGTGAGAGTATTTTTGAGAGGTTAAAAGATAAGTTGACCACTGTGCGTGTTTTGACACTTCCCGAAGGTATTAAGGGGTTTGTTGTATATTATGATGCGTCTTGGGTGGGACTTGGTTGTGTACTTATGCGACATGATAAGGTGGTATCTTACTCATTTATACAATTCAATGTCCATGAGAAGAACTACCCCACACGTGATCTTGAGTTGGCATTCACGGTGTTTGGGCTTAAGATTTGGCGTCACTATCTTTATGGAGTGCACCTTGACATTTTCACCGATCATAATATCTTGCAGTATGTGTTCACTCAGAAAGAGGTGAATTTCAGGTAGAGGCGGTGGCTCGAGTTGTTAAAAGATTATGACATGATTCTGCACTATAATCTAGGTAAAGCTAATATGGTTGTTAATGCTCTTAGCAGCTTGTATATAGGCAGTCTTTCTCATGTTGAAGAGGAAAAGAGGAATTTGGTTAATGATATTCACTGGCTTGCTAATTTGGGGGTCCTACTCTTAGACTCTGAGGGATTATTGATCATTCAGGCGGTGGCTAAATCTTTATTATGTGCCGAAGGTAAGGAGATGCAAGATAATGGCCCTATATTAATACAAATCAAAAAATGTTGGCAATCGGAGGAGATGGTATATTGAGGTATCAAGGGAGGCTATGTGTTTCGGATGTTGATGTGTTGCGTGAAAGAATATTTATTGAAGCCCAAATCTCTAGGTATGTTGTTCATCCCAGTTCTACTAAGATGTATCATAACTTAAAGGAGATGTATCAATCATTTGTCCTACACTGATAATACTATTATACTTTGTTCAGGTCAACCTGCCTTAATGAGGAAGATGATGAAGGTGCTGAGAAACTATGAATTAGTTTCAGGACAAATTATTAACCTTGGCCAAAGTTTAGTATATCTCATGAGAAAGTCCCTATCGGAGTAAGCAACTAAATAAAGAGAATCATAGAAGTGAGACAAAGCAGTTTTCCTTTTATCTATCAGGATTGTCCTATTTTTTATGGGAGGACGAATAGAGGTCACTTTGAAGAGATGCTTAAAAAAGTAATGAAAAGGATGTTCTCATGGAAGAATAGGCTTTTACCCTTTGGGGGTAGATACATCCTTATTCCATATATACTAAAGTCTATGTCAGTGTATCTGCAATCTGCAATGAATCCACCATCTTGTGTGATGATTAGCTACATAATTTTTTGTCAAATTCTTTTGGGGCAATACAACTAGTGCTAAGAATAAACATTGGGTGGCTTGGGAGAAGATGTGTTATCCCAAAGAAAAAGGTGGAATTTTTTTTATTTTTTTACATGATATATCCAAAGGCTTTGTTTTGCTAAAATATGGTGGAATTTTAGGTCACATACCTCATTTATGTGGAGTACATTCATATGGAACAAATACTTCAAGAAACTACACCGTATCATTGCTCAAGTCTATGGAGCTTCTCATGTATGGAGAAAGATAACTATAGTAAGGGGGGAAGTAAAGCATAACATATGATAGAAGGCAGCAGTAGAAAACTCCAAATTTTGGCATAATAACTAGACCAAACAAAGTGTCTTATACTATGTGGAGGGAGTAAATGCTATTGATGAGGAGTTGGAGGTTAGATCATTTTGTGACGAAATTGGATGGAATAGGCAGAAACTATTGTCAAGGATTTCTGAAGAGATGACTGAATACATCATTGATAGCATTAAACCTCCATCTAGCGATCTTATTAATGATATTACTTAAGGAAGAATTACTATGAAATCAGCATGGGATTTGATAAAGAAGAAGCAGGAGTAGAGGAAGGATCATAAATTACTCTGGGCCAAAGGAGTACCTCTAAAGATTTATTTTTTTCCTATGGAGGCTTTGGAATATAAGAATTTCTACTGATGATAACCTCAAGAAGATAATAATCCACATGTATCAAGATGTTAGTGTTGTGAGAACATGACAGTAGAAACCATGTCCAACTTATTTCTAACAGACCCCATAGCCACTAGGCTATGGAGGCTGTTTGTTATTTTTGTAGGAATAAAAATAGAAGGGATGCATTTGCGGCACCTCATAATCACCTAGTTAAAACATAATGTACCACCAAATCCATACGTTATCAATAGATTTATGCTAACAATGATCATGAGAGCACTTTGGAAGAGGAGGAATAACAGAAAGCATGGCAAAAACACCACTTTTGCAGGAATGGTGATGTGGATACAAGATTTGATAAAAAGGATGATCAAGAGTCTATATCCTTAGATTAGGCTAGACTCTTGGTACTGGAATGAAGTATTAAGTTAAGTACCACTTTGGATAATCATGCTTAAGATATGTTTATTTCTTAATATCTTTGTTTTTTATCTTTGTTAAAGGAAAGTGTGGTTTTTTTCTGTGTTAAAATTGTGCAAATAAATGAATTGTCTCATTATTCGGGGATGAATAATCCTGGGGGAGAATGTGACACCCTGAATTCAGGTCCTTGGAAAATTTTGTGATTTTTGAGCTTACTGCAATGACTACTCATCATGCTAGTCGTAATGTGTCTATACGGATCTTAAGACCCCAATTGTAGCTTGACCAATGCGCTAGCCTAAAGTTTCTGTTGTGACTACGACTGGGGGTTTTGATTCGTACTGACTCTATATGAGTCATAGTGCACCAATCATTGTGTTACGAACCGAGGCTACCACTTAGTTGCGATAATGGTACTTACGGTCATAAGTGACCACAAGCTAGCCCATGAGTTGGAACCTGCTATAAGCACTGAATATAATAACACTGGTTTAACGTATGCAGGAAATAAGCTGATAAAATACTGTAAAACGTGATACTGAAATATGAATTAAAACATGTCTGATATATCTGATAACAAATAATAATACTAAAATGACTGACTGATTGTCTAACTAAGTGTCTGAAAGCCTCTAAACTAACTGTGGAGTTGATGATACAGACCCCCTACTAACTTCAACTAACTGAACACATAAAAATACTGAAGGAACTAAAGTAAGTGAATCATGTCCTCTATGGATGAGGACTCACCACTATGGCTGCTGAGTATGCTGGGTTGTCTAAGAGCGGTTGGGAAACTGAGCATCCGAACCTATGTTATAAGACAACATAGCTCAAAGAAAGGTATGTGATCAGTACTTTGAATGTAATGGTACTTGAGATAACGACTGACTGAAATGCATGAGATAACTGAGCATAAATGGATGAACATGTATAAATCTGAGAATACAAGACCAAGCATATACATGTTACTGAGATAATCTGAAATCTGTATAACTGAATAACTGAAAATCTATACACTTGGTCAAGCAAGTCTGAACTAAAATACACTGATTACTTTACTAAGACCTTGGGAGGTATCATGTAACCAACATGCACCAATCTGAGCTAATCGAGGTCCGACCTGTAACCCCAGTTAGAAGGGTGTTAGTACTATGTCACGGGTACCAACTCTGGTTGTGTGTATCCACTAAATTGGTGTCTCGAAGGACCAGGGTGTCAAGCCTAAATTAACAGGTGACCCCTGAGAGGAAGTCAAGCCTAAGCTGACGGGTAACGCCTCATATCTTATGATGTCTACGTAGTTCTTGAATACAAGTACTGCTACTGATGACTCTACCTAACTAACGGGGAAGCGCCATCCCTGCACTCGCTCGGTGCTAAATCCTACTCCCAACTGAACTGATACTAGTACAGAATTGACCTAAGTTTAACTGGACATTATTTCTGATAACTGATAGTGCTCATCGTGATCATAAATATTTGAGTAAATAACAAGACTCATGTCTTCACTTAATTTTTAATTGAAAATCTAAAATCAAGTAAAACAGGTAGGTATTGAGTGTTTAGAACCCGCCAGCACTGAATGATCATAAATTACTATAATAAGCTTTTAAAATGATAATATGGGATCATGGTTCAAACCCTAAAGCATAGAATTTCATCGAACATGTGAAAATCATGAACTTGAACATGAGAATGTCTTAAACATGAGGAGACAATATGATTACATGGTTAAATTCATAAATTAATGGTTTAAGGTGAAATTCGTTGAAAATGAAATGGGAGTTGCAATACTCAAACATGATATGACTCAGTCCACTTGAAAACACTTGAAAACATAACTTGTAATTGAATTAACAAAAGATTCATGGGTTTATTTCATCTTGAACATGTATAAACTCATAAATTGAACCAAAAAAGGGTTTTTGGGCTCCATGGGTGAAAGGGACCCATGCATGAACATCCGACATACCTTAACAACTAAATTCTTTAAGATTTCTTAGATTGGAAGCTTGAACTATTGATTTCTTGATAATGGAGCTTGAATTTGTTCGTGGGAAAGAAGGAAGGTTCTTGAGAGCAATTTGTGAATAGAAGGGCAAATAATGCCCTTTGGAAGCCCTAATTTCATGTTATGGATGACTAAGGTGAAGGGAAATAACCCAAATGCCCACTGGGCACTTAAGCAGTGACACAGCGCAGAAGAGAGAAACGCACCACATAGCTTACTCTAGTAGAGAGAGCAAGGCCCTGCGGAGCTCCTCACCATAAGAAGGAGCAATGCATCAAGTCCAAATAGTGTTGCCTCACTATTTTGGCTATCCAAACACGGCCTGAACTTCGTCCGAAAATCCCAAAACTCACCCAAGACATACTTTTGACCTCCCTAACCATGAATCAACTTAAAAACCAACATCTCGGGGTCGGAAAGGCCAAACTAAAAATCCACAAAGTTTAGGGGTCTTGAAAATATCTGAGTCCTTAACACTTGGTGAAATTTTAAGCCTTGGACCCACGTTAAGCATGCAACTAAGAGATGAATCGAGCTTAGAATCTTATTGGGTATTACAATATCTCCTCCTTGGGAATATTCATCCTTAATGAGACTGTTTTAGCTAAGAATACTGCGGAAACTGAGATCATATAATGAACATGCATGATTTGAAACGTGATTACATAACTGAGTCTGAAACATGATATATGAACTGAACTAATTTCGTAAATGCATACAATGACATGAGAATTATTATAGAGCTGAAACTGAGAATGGAAAAGAGTCAATCTAAGGAAAGTTGTTATCACAAGATGAATCTGGGTTTACAGAGAAAATATGAGGGTACTTGGTTCGTATATCTGCTTCTGCTTACCAAGTAGCTCCCTCAGCAGACTGGTTCTGCCAAAGGACCTTAACTAAGGGAACTTCTTTATTCCTTAGCCTATGAATCTGATGATCAATGATTTTAACTGTGACTTCTTTATAGGAAAGACTGTACTTAACGTCCATATCTTCTAAAGGAACAACTACAGCTAAATCACCAATACACTTCTTTAACAAAGAAACATGAAACACCGGATGTACCGAATTCAAATTTGCAGGAAACTCTAGCTCATAAGCTACCTTCCCAAAATGACTCAAAATCCTATACGGGCCAACATAGTGGGAACTGAGCTTCCCTTTCTTGCCAAATCTCTTCACTCCTTTCATAGGCAAAATTTTTAAATAGACTAAATCACCAACCTCAAACTCAATATCTCTTCTCCTCACATCTGCATAAGATTTCTAACAGCTTTAGGCTGTCTTCAAACTCTCCCAAAATTAACTAAACCTTCTCCATTGCCTTAAACACTGAATCTGGTCCTATCACTGCAATCTCACCTGCTTTAAACAACCAATAACAGATCTACATCTCCTTTTATAGAGAGCCTCAAATGGAGCCATCTGAATATTGGAGTGATAATTATTGTTATAAGCAAACTTAATAAAAGAGTGGCCATCCCAACAACTTTTAAAGACAATAACACATGCCCTCAACATATCTTCTAAGGTCTAAATAGACCTCTCCGCCTAAACATCTGTCTGAGGATAAAAAGTTATACTGAGATGAACTTGGTACCAAGACCCTTTTTGAAAAGCTTTTCAAAAGTGAGAGGTAAACTGAGTACCTCTATCTTAAATGATAGACAACAGAACCCTATGCAATTTAAATAACTCTTTGAGATAGATTCTAGCATAATCCTCGACTAAATACGACGTATGAACTGGCAAAAAATGAGCTGACTTGGTGATTCTATCCATAATGACCAAAATTGAATCATGCTGATAATGCGTATGAAGCAACCCTATCACAAAATCTCTGTTCACTACTTTCCACTTCTAAATGGGGATGCTAAACTCCTGTAACACACCATTAGGACTTTGGTGCTCAACCTTGACCTGCTGACAATTTGGGCACTTAACTACAAACTCTGCAATATCCTTCTTCATACCACTTCACCAATAGATTTCCCGCAAATCACTGTACATCTTAGTGGCCACTGGATGGGTAGAATATTGCTTACTATGCGCTTCTAAAAGTATTCAGTGTCTTAAATCATCAACACATAGAACATATAAACTACCTTGACAACGAACCACACTATATCCTCCTTGGGAGAAAACCTCTACTTTTTGATCTCTAACTGTCTCCTTCAAATTAACCAAACTAGGATTCTTATCTTGCTTTTCTTTCACTTCGGCAACCAATGAACATTATCCTCCTCAATATGGTCAAAACTACCCATAGGCAACCTGCTAAGGGAATCCTCTACTACATTGGACATATCCGGATGATACAACACACTCATATCATAATCTTGTAACAACTCGAGCCACCTTATTTGATGTAGATTCAGATCTTTTTGCGTGAACACATACTATAAACTCTTATGGTCAGTAAAAACATCAACATGAACCCCATAAAGATAATGCCTCCAAATTTTCATGAAAAAAATAATGGATGCAGCTCAAGATCATGGGTAGGATAATTCTTTTCATGGGGTTTAAGCTTTCTAAAGTCGCAGGCTATGACCTTGTCCCTCTGCATTAGAACACAACCAAGACCAACTCTAGAAAGTGAGTCGAGTCTTTAACTCTTGAAAACTCTTCTGGAAATAATCTTACCACTGAAATTTGACTTTCTTAATAGTCAATCGAGACATGGGGGATAAAATAGAAGAAAACCCTTACGCAAATCATCTGTAATAGTCAGCCAAACCCAAGAAACTTTTAATATCTAATAGAGATATAGGTTTAGTCCAGTTTCTCACTGCTTTAGTCTTTTCAGGGTCAACACTAATGCCACCACCAAAAATAATATGGCCAAGGAAAGCTATTGATCTTAGACAAAATTTGCACTTATTGAAATTAGCGAACAACTAATGAGCTCTAAGGGTCTACAACACAATTCTCAAATGGTCTGCATGATCATTCTCACTACGGGAATAAACAAGGATATCATCAATGAAGACTATGGTGAATATATCCCAGTAATGTTTGAACACCCTATTAATCAAGTCCATGAAATCTGCAGGGGCATTTGTTAGTCCAAAACACATAATTAAGAATTTAAAGTGACCATATCGAGTTCTGAAAGTTGTCTTCAGAATGTCATATTCTTTGACTCTAAGCTGATGATAGCCGGATCTGGGGTCTATCTTAGAGAAATAACTGTCACCCTGAAGTTCGTTGAACAAGTCATCAATTTTGGGGAGTGGATACTTATTCTTAATGGTGAATTTTTTCAACTAATGGTAGTCGATGCACATTTTAAGAGAACCATTTTTCTTACGCACGAACAAGACTGAAGCACCCCATGGAGAAACACTGGGTCTGATGAAACCCTTATCTAAGAAATTTTTTAAATGTTATTTCAACTTCATAAGCTCTGCTGGATCCATTTAGTAAGGTGGAATAGAGATAGGCTGGGTATTTAGAAGATGATCTATTATGAAGTCAATTTCCCTTTCGGGAGGAACTTTGGGAAGATCTTCAAGAAACAAATCTAGAAATTCCCTTACTACTAAAACTGACTCGAGACTAGGAGTCGTACAACTAGAGTCTTTGACTCTAATAAGATGGTATATGCACCCATTAGGTATCATCCTTATTTCCTTAAAATAAGAAATGATCTGACCCCTAAGTGCTGAAATACTACCCCTCCATTCAATGACTGGTTCACTGGGAAACTGAAACTGAATGACCCTATTTCTGCAATCAACTGAAGCATAACATGAGTAGGGCCAATCCATGTCGATAATGACATCAAAATCGGTTATTCTTAACTCTACAGTATCAACTAAGGTGACTTTTTGAGAGACGGTGACCGAGCAATTTTTGTATATCCGTCTGGCTATGATGGATTTACCTATTGGTTTAGATAAGAGTAGGATTCTGCTAAATATTTAGGATCGACACTGAAATTGACTGCTATATAAAGGATCACAAAAGAAAGAGAAGATTTGAGGTTTAATAAAACATACATATGAAGGTGAAAGACTTGTAACATACCTGTAACCATATCAGAAGAACTCTCTTGATCATGATGAGTCTATAGAGCATACAGTCTATTATGGCTTGCAGAATAGTGGCACTAGAAGTAGCACCCTGCTGAGTCAGGAAACCTATTGGAGCTACTGAAGAAGTAGTCTGGCCCTGCTAGCGATCATTTCGACCCCTCTACATAACCACTATACACTCCCAGATCCTATGGCCTAGCTTGACACATCCAAAACATATATCACTACCATACACCCTGATGATTCCTACCATATTTATCATAGAGCAAATTAATATGACCACTATTTATGGCACCTTGGGGCTTAGAGCCTGACGCTCTATCACGACTGTCTTGCCTGAACTTAGTCACTGGAACACTAGCTAAAGATGGAGCTAGGCTAAAAAATTTTGATGAAACTGAGAATGGTTACCACCTTAAGACCTTGTCTGAGAAAATTTGAAACTACCTATTTTGTCCCTTTTATACTCTCTCTCTCTCTCTCTCTCCTTAAGTTTCTCCTCTTCAAATTATTGAATATGAACAATGAGTCTAGATAGGTCTATTTCCTTAATCAGCATGGCACTCCAACACTCCTTAACCATACTATTAGATAAACCAAACACAAACTTACTCATTCTAGACCTATTATCTTCCACCATAAAAGGAGCATACCTCGCCAACTGAGTGAACTTAAGTGAGTACTCCCTCACGCTCATACTAACCTGCTTTAAATTGATGAACTCTTGAACCTTAGCTTCCCTCATATCTAAGGGAAAGAACCTATATAGAAAATTTATGGCAAACTTCCCCCATTCTACAGACCATAACTCAACACCTCGGTCCTCCTTCCACCTTTCTTGTAATCACACTTCTAAACCCATACTTCCAACTATAAGAAGGTTCTACAACTTATAAATCATAACACTCTAGGTTTTCAATATCCTTTGAACGCAAACTCTATTTAACAATTTAGGTTCATACTATCTCCTCTTATGAGCACTATCTGTATTGAATGGTTAATGAGAAATCTGAATACATATCTTTCTGACTTAACTAAAGGAATCATAGGGATGAGGACCCTTATGTGACTTTTGAAGTTACTAATAGTAACTCTAAGAGCAATATCTTAGGAGGAAATGGAACTTGCTAATCATGCTATCTCAAGAATAAGTCATAGATGAAGGATTATAGAGTAACACACGAATCGATAGAAGTTTTTAAGAGAACAACTTTATAGCACAATCTAGAATATGAAGAAGGAAAACTTTTCTTAAATGCCCTATAGCCTCTTGAAGAAAAGTACAGACGTCTCCGTACCGTTTCGCAAGACTCTACTAAACATGGCCATACAGACACCCTAGGACACTTGAACTCTATGCTTTGATACCAAGTTTTTAATGACCTGAGACTACTCCCTAGTTGTCACATGGTGCTTAGGACCACAAGTGATCCCAAGCTAACCCTTTTTACTGGAATAACTCATGAGCAACTGAAATAAATACATGTTTGAAAGAATAATACGGAAGATAAATCTTTACTGAATATGATCAATACAAAGCTATATTAAAGTGATACAAATCAAGTATGACAAACAACAACAATGAGTGTATACAAAATATACAACAAACAAGTAAAATTATGTGTATGGTGCCATGAGGATGATAATGCAATGTTAACGACCCTTCACAATAAGTATTTTCACAACCGACCACATGAAGTATCTCCAAAACCAATCATAATAGTATATTTTCACAACCATGTGAGTCAATATTCACTCATTAATTCCACCAACCATGAATTTTTACATGTTTCATATGCCAAAAAGTATGAATATATCATAATACACCAATGATACCACATTAGGCATTTCAATAATATAATATAATTGTTTATATGAATTCTAGGCTTTCAATATCACATAGGACCCCACATGACCACATATATCACATTATATCTCAATTTCAACAGTTATGTCATATATAGACCTCCACAAGGCCACAACAGATAGATAGCCATTTTTCATGATTAGTTTCCACCCTTAACGTATAATACCATTATTTACTACCCAGCCTAATCTAAAAGAGTTAAGCCATAATCTACCTTGAATGTCGAAATCGATCTGCTACATATCGAATCCATGACCTTACTTTCCACGAAAAATCCCAAAATTAACTAAAACTAAAAAATATAGAATATATATGTCAAAATAAAGTCAACGATATCCATATTGACTACTTTTAATTCAGGGTCAAAACGGACCACCAAAACAGGTTTTTAAAAAAGAAGGACAAAATCATAACTCTATTTTAATAATTTGTTTCCTATATTTTTAGGAATCTAAAACAGAAAATCCAAATCAAATCAAGTCAAAAACAAGGTTCAAATTGAAGAAGAACTACTTTTGAGCTTTGCCTGGTAAAATCTTTGAAATCTGGATTAAAATCAAGAATCAGAGTTGTTTGGAAGGCTAAATTGATGAAAAACTAGTAATTATAAGATAAAAATATTATTCAAATGAAAAGGAGTGAAATTGGTGTTTAAAATCAAGCCCTAAGATTTTTGGGGTTTTGAAAAATTAATTAAGAAATTATTAAAAAAGGAGTGAATTCTTAACTTAAATCCGTAATAGAATCAAGAAATAGATATTGATCTAGCTTTCCAAGCTCCCACAAGCTTCACTTTTAAGCTCTCACACTATTTTAGCATTTAACTCTCAAGAGGCAAGGTGAAAGAATGGACAAAATGGGTTCAAAAAGTTATTTTTGTAATGCAGATTTTTCTGCACCAGCTGAAGAAAAAAACTAATTTTTTTTAAAGTCCATCCCGGACTTCGATGGGATGCTCGAATTTCGATATATGCAAACAAACTATGAAACCACACTAAATTTAACATTTCAAACGCATTGGCAAAATCAAATTTTTGAAAAAATATCATTTTCACAAAGTTGATCCCCGAAACCTGAAATCATAATATTCTAAATCGAGAGTCGAAATGAGATTTAGTAGCCGTAAAATCACACCAAATATGCTACCACTCTAAAATTGATGTTTCAAATCTGCTGGCGTAGTCCGTTCAGTCATCCATCGCATGGATCAAATAATATCCATAAAAGTCCAAAATAAGGCTCTCGAAGCCTCCGAAAATCACAATACTGCATAAACGGTATCAAAATACATAAAAAACCGTATCAATCACCCCCATGCCTCAAAAATACTATAATGCAACTATATAGAGGGGTAAAACTGTTAAATCACATAGAAACACACATTTCACATATTTCATCAAAAAGCTAATCGTTATAAGAAATCAGATAAACATGTTGGAAGCAACTGAAAAGATTGAAAATCTATGTTCTATGATCACTGAATGTAATCTAGTTGAAAATCTCAATGAATGGTGGTTTGATTCAGAAGCCACTAGACATGTTTGTGCGGACATAAAAAGCTTTTGCTACTTATAATACCATTGGTTCCAAATAAGTGATTTGCATGAAAAATAATGCAATAACCAAGGTTGAAGAAAGTGGGAGGCTATTCTTGAAAATAACTTCTGACAAGGTGTTGGCTCTCAACAATGTTCATCATGTTCCTACTATTAGGAAGAACTTAGTGTCAATAACACTTCTTGTTAAAAATAGATTCAAGTGTGTGTTTGTTTCGGAGAAAGTTGTAATAAGAAGGAATGAAACTTATGTAGAAAAGGGCTACCTCAATGAGGGCCTTTTCAAACTTGATGTAATGGATGATGAAATAAAGTAAGTTGAGGCTTCTTCTTACTTGCTAGAGTCAAATAATTTGTGGCATAATCGTTTAGGACATATCAATTACAAAACCTTGGAAAAACTGATTAATTTGGGAGTGTTGCCTAACTTTGAGTGTAATAAATCAAAGTGTCAAATATGTATGAAATCTAATTATGCTAAGAATCCATATAAGTCTGTTGAAGGGAACTTCAATCTCTTAGATTTAATCCACACCAATATTTGTGATATGAAGTCAACACCATCTCATTGTGAGAAAAAATATTTCATAACTTTTATTGTGCACTTGATATTGTTGTGTTTATTTGCTAAATGGTAAGGATGGAGAAATAGAAATTTAGGAAATATAAAATTGAAGTTGAAAATCATTTGGATAAAAAGATCAAAATGATATGAAGTGATAGGGTGGAGAGTATGAATCTCTTTTTACGTAGATATGTTTGAAGAATGGAATTGCCCATCAACTACTTCTCCGTATTCATCTCAATCTAATGGAATTGCAGAAAGAAAAAATTGAATATTGAAGAAAATGATGAATGTCTTACTCATAAGTTAAGGTTTACCGCAAAACCTATTGGGAGAAGCTATCCGTACAGCAAACTGAGTACTTAATAGAGTTCCCTATAGAAAAACATAATTCATTAAATAAAAAGAAAGGAAACTAAACTTGAAATATTTCAAATTGTGGGGTTGTATAGCCAAAGTCCAAGTTTCCTATACCTAAAAGGATAAAAATAGGATAAAAAATTATGGATTGTATTTTCATCGAATATGCTAAAAATATTAAAGCATGTTATTTTTAGTTCATAAACTCAAACATCTAGATATTCATAAAAATATGATAATTGAATCAGATAATACTGAGTTCTTTAAACATATTTATCCATATAAAGCTGGATATGAACTGTCTAGTAGAGTGTCTAAACGACCTCGAGATGACTAAAGGAGAATGTACTTAATGATGAGAATTCAGGATATAGTACACGTCCAAGAACATTGACTTCCTTCTGATCAGATTTTGTAACATTTCTTCTTAGAAATGAGCCTCAAATGTTTAAAGAAGCAATATCATCTTCGGACTCATTCTTTTGAAAAGAGACAATCAATAGTGGGATTGATTCAATGATGAGCAACCATACTTGGGAGTTGGTTTGTCTTCCTTCAGGAAATAAACCATTAGAAGGAAGGTGAACGTTAATGGTGCTACTGGCAAATACAAGGCAAGACTTTTTGTGAAAGTCTTTAGAGAAAAATAAGGTCTTGATTATTTTGATACATACTTGCCAGTAACAAGGATAACGTCCATTCATATGTTGATTGCTTTAGCGGTGGTATATGGTCTTGAAATCCATTAAATGTATATGAAAACAGCTTTCTTAAATAAAGAATTTGAGGAATAAATTTATATTAAATAACTCAAGAGTTTTGTGGTTACTAGTAAAGAAAGAAAAGTGCAAAAACTTGTAAGTCACTTTATGGACTAAAACAAGCACCCAAACAGTGGCATGAAAAGTTTGACCAAACCATGTTGGAAAACGGCTTCAAGATAAATGAATGTGATAAATGTGTTTATATTAAAGACAGTCCAAATCATAAAGACATTGTTTGTTTGTATGTGGATAATCTGTTGATCATAAGTAGAGACATTTTTGACATAAATGCTATGAAATGAATGCCTGAGAGCAAGTTTGATATGAAAGACTTGGAGTTGTGGATGTGGCCTTAGGAATTAGAATTCATAGAACTTCACAAGGACTGATGTTGTCACAGTCTTATTACATTGAAAAGGTACTTGAAAAATTCAAGTATTTTGATTTCAATATTGCCAAGACTCCATTAGACGTGGCTTTGAACTTTAAAAGAATAAAGGTGAAAGTGACTCACAATTGAACTACGCAAGAGCATTGAGAAGTTTGATGTATATCATAAATTGCACGCATTCGAACATTGCATATGGTATTAGTAAATTGAGTCAGTACATAAGTAATTCTAATCAAACTCATTGGATGACAATTAAAAGAGTTTTGGGGTATCTAAAACATACTCAAGACTATGCTTTGCATTATAACAAATATCCAGCGGTAATTGAAGAATATAGTGATGCAAATTGGATCACCGGATCGAATGAATTAACAAATCCATGAGTGGATATGTATTTACTTTAGGTGGAGGAGCAGTCTCTTGAAAATCATCCAAATAGACATGCATTTCCTGCCCTATAATAAAATTTAAATTTATCGCGTTAGATAAAGACGGTAAAGAAGCTAAATGGCTTCGAAATTTCTCGGGAGATATTTTACATGACCTGAACCAAGGCCTAGTCATGTCGGGTGCCTCAATCCCCATCCGAAATCGGAGACCACCCCCAAACCCAAACCATTACCGCCCTATACCATAAGTTGGATGAATTCTAAATATATATATATATATATAACATAACAAAATGGAACAATCATAAATCAAATACAGTCAAACAGTGTCAGCCCCAACACCAATACCAATGCCAAGGCTGACACTAATACCTACACCGTACATACCAACCTATAATAGTCTCACAAATCCTCTATTCGAAATCAAAACAACATCCAATCGGGACATGCCCTTGACTATAGTCAAAACCAAAGTCTAAGAAATAATCAAAGTATATAGAGAAGACCATAACATGAAATGGAGAATTTTGGAGTAGGAAATCTTACCACTTCAATCCGACTAAAAGCTTTACCCAAATCCAACTCACTGAGCAGGAGGAGTAGAATAGTCGATTCATATATCGTATGGGGTTACAATGCCTGAAAATAGGTTAACGGGTGAATGTTAGCATGCACTCAAGATAAGGATAAGATAATACCATTATTCAAAACCAAAGTAGTAAATCATATGCAATCACATACATACATATATACATATATCATGTCGGGGAAGAAAATTGAGTTTAGTATGCATTTAAAACCTTTAACCTGGATTATGCAGCTTAGCCATCCTAAAATCACCCACGTGTTATATGGGTTCAACTTTTCCTACTGAAAGGGACCTAGTGTGTGTTAGTCGCACGACCGAAGAAAAGAACCTGGGATGACTAGTATATCCCTCAAAATATAAAGTACGATGCAATGTACACGGCCACCAAGACCACCCTCACATCGCCAAACGTGAGTTTCCAATGGTGATCACCCTAAGACCCCCACCTTCTGCAGCTTTGCCACTCAACCGCCTTTAAACCCAATTAAAACCATTTACATATTCTAACGATTTACCAATGAGTCTTTTGTCTAGGCATAAACCATTGGTATCGTCATACCAAAATTAGAGCTTGCAAGTCTATCCTTTTATGCCATACCAAAACAACTAAACCAAATTGACTCCCAAGTTTCCAATTAATCAACACCATGGCCATCAAGGCCTTTCCAAACTATTTAGAATCAACCAAATCAATTTAAGTTTCATTACCATATTGTGCAATGTAAGGTTTGAAAAACGTGGGAAAACATTATTCAACCAAGAACAACCAAGATCCTCAACAATGTTTCAAAACCCCAATCAATTCCATAACAATACCCTGAAAAACCATTCATTAAAACATACCTTTAGTTGAACTAACAATGATGGAGGGGTAACATGCCTTAGACAACAAGGAAGACGAAGATAGATTACTCTTAGGAGCTTTAATTGCTTGCTTAGAAGAAACCCTAGCCTTTCTTGAACTAAGACCCATGAGAGTAATTTGAGAATAATTTAGGAGTATTTTGATGAGAATAATAGGTTAAAGAATCCTCCAAAGGTGTTTTAAGTCATAGGGTCCTAAGGAGTTATTAGGGAAAATGTCCATAATACCTCCAGCTTAAACTCTAAAAATTCCACAGGAGGATACGACTACCCTCCCCCCAAACTGTACCCACAACATATGAGTGGTACCTATCACTCATACCCTAGACAGAATATTGGACATCATACACTGTCCACCATACGACATCCCTTGCGCAAATCGTACCATTACCATACGACAATTATGGTGTGAATCATACCCTAAAAAGAATCCAATAGGATCAACACTGGACAATATATAACTATATATTACCACTTGTTCCCTATCCTCACAGCTCTTAGTGAGCCACTCGTACTCAGATCTAAGTCAAGTTACTAAGTTTCTGATTAAATAAAAGACGAACCCCTCATTAATCATACGAGTCGTACCCATCGAAGTGCATTCATACCAGAAACCCCACCACTACTCTCGGACTCCTAACGACTAGGACTCCTTGATTATACCCACACCATACAAGTCAAGGTGTGAGTCGTATGATGTTCAAAAGGTTCATGACTCAGGAAATATTTTTCAAGGCCTAAAATCCAGGGTGTTTCATATTTTTTATTGGCTCAAATCTTTGTCACCAGTATGTATACACTGTGATATTCAAGCAGCAGTATATAGGGAAAAGAGAAAGATGTTTATGGTAAATCTCGTCATATTAAAAAGAGATGTAATACCATTAGAGAACTACTCTCTAGTGAAATTATCATGGTTGACTATCTGAGGTCAAAGAATAATATGCTAGATCCACTTACAAAAAGCCTATCTAGAGAGCGAGTTGAGAGATCATAAAAGGAAATGGGTTTATGGCCTAGGACAAGTCATCGTGGTGGTAATCCTAACTAGCAAACTGGAGATCCCAAGAGTTACGTTCAAGGAGATCAAACAAAGTTGTTACTAATGGTTCAACATTGTCAATATACTCAACATATTCTCATGATGAAGACAATGTTCAGGAAACAAAGATAAGGCTTATGGTTTGAAGTATTTTAATGGTTTCTAAGTTTGACAAGTTTGACCAAATAATTTGATCTATAGGATTAAATATTTAGGAATCACCTATGTGAGGGTGAAGTGGAAATCACTTCAAGGAGAATGATAATAAAGGCATATTCTCTAAGCTCTCATGAAACTAGGTTGTGTACATGGATGAAATGAATAAAATCGTGAGAATCATAATTGGTAAAAGGTTGATTGTGTGACTTGTGTTGTCTAGGTGTACACTAAAGCTTGATTGTTCAAGGATATCACATCTATCGATTGACCGAGTGCATACGATGCAAGTTCACTACGGAAAGTTCAAAGGAAAATCTACTTATCTAGATGCAACTAGTCTTTACTTTTAAATCACACACTTGTTCGTAAATTTTTTATAAAATAGTCATTCCCTATTCATATATGGGATGTAAGATTTTTAAGAGGTGCGAATGAAAAATGAATAGGTGTTTTTCGAAAAGGCACCAAGAGAAAGGATGCAATTTGAATAGACACTTTTTCAGTTTAGATGGTTATGACCTTTCCAATGGGTTGTGACTTTTTCGAAGAGTTGCTTCTTTATAAAGGAGTGCACTTTTCTGAACCATTGATTCTCTTGATGAAGAAACACCTTGATGACTATAAATACCTGAAGTTTCCTTAAGTATAGACATGAAAATTTTGAAGAAAAAATACTCCTCTTTTTCTTGAAAAAACTCTAATGTGATTTGTTATCGTTAAGTGCATTCGTTGTTCGACGGAGTTTGAGGTACTCCTATTCTGTTGAAGCGAATTATTTTATCCTGGGCAGATATATTCCATAACCTCGTGTACTTACACAATGTAAAATCGATGAACTTGAATCTTCTAATCTTTATCTTTTTTCTAAATGTTTGATTTTGTTATTTTTTTAAAAATAGTTTGAACTTCATTTTGTTGATGTTTACAAGTTGGGTTGAACTTATTGTTGAAGTTTAAAGTTGTGAATACAAATTTACAACTTCATTTGATTGTTCATATGATTAATTTGAACATTCATTTGAAATTCTTGTTGTAAAATATAGATTTTACTAAGTCCGGAAAAACAATACAAAGTTGTTGAACTGAGATTTTTGTAAGCATTTTTTTATAGACTTCTTAACGATTACTATGATAATGATCTTAAATATTCATACTTATATTTCTGTTATGAAATATAAAACAAAGAAGAAGAGTAATAGAGAGAGAATAGAGAGTAATTCTTATTTCTCTTGAGGAGTGAGAGATTATAAGATTGATTATACAATGAACAAAACCCCTCTATTTATAGGTGAAGATACTCCTAGTTTTTGACTAAAAGACAGATATTTCAAATCCTGATAGATATCAATTAGATCTTGATAAATCTTATTTATATTCTTGATAGACATTTACTATAATGTAAATACATTTATAACACTCCCCCTTGAATGTCTAATTGATAGATAATGTGCCTCGTTAAAACCTTACTTAAAAAAATCAGTGGAAAAAAATCTAGTGAAGGAAAAAGAGTACACATATCTAATAATGCGCATTTCAGTTGTCTCATTAAAAACCTTACAAGGAAAACTCAGTGGAAAAAACCTTGAAAGAGAAAAAGAGTACAACGCGTATTTGCTCCCCCTGACGGGAACATCAATGAACCTTTGCATCCTGATCTTGTGCATCATCTTCTTAAAAGTTTCAATTGGAAGAGACTTGGTGAATAAATCAGTGACATTGCCACTTGAATGAATCCGTTACATGCTAATATCACCATTCTTTTTATAGCTCATGTGCATAAAAAAACTTTAGAAAAATGTGCTTTATTTTATCTGCTTTTATGAATCCTCCCTTAAGATGTTTTATGCATACTGCATTATCTCTATATAAAATTATGGTTATATTATCGCATTTCACACCACATTTTTCTCGAATGATATGTATCATGGATCTTAACCATACTCATTCTCCACTTTCTTCATAAATAGCTATTATCTCAGCATGGTTCAATAAAGTGGCTAGATAGACTGCTTTGTATATCTCCAAGATATAGCAGTATCACCACATGTGAACATAAAGCTTATTTGAGATCGATTTTTATACGGGCCAGATAAGTACCCAACATTAACATAACCAACAAGATCGGGACTATAATCTTTAGAATAAAATAAACCCATATATTTGATCACATTTCCAATGTCTTCTAGCCGGAGCAGAACTATATATACCTTGCTAACAAATTAATCGAAAAAGGCTACGTCATGCCTGTAGTATTTGCAAGATACATTAGTGCATCGATTGCACTAATATATGGTACTTCATAACCAAGGAGTTTCTGATTCTTTTCTTGAGGTCGGAATAAACCCTTATTCAGTTATGCATGTTTCTTATTTAAGCAAATATTCTATTACTTTTGAAAAATCTCCAAGAGTTTCAATAATTTTCAAGCTGTAAGCTTATACAATATAAGGATTATAAATAAGTTTTCCAGAAACTTTTATATGCTTCAAACATTTTGAATCCTTAAAAGTTTTCTTATAAATTTTGTCAAGTGACAATATTCAACATTTCATGAGTGACATCTTCAAGTGTTTGGATTGCAAATCAAATAAGTTTTATGCTTACTAAGATGCATCCTTTCATGTCACTTGATTAATGTTCTATGTCAGTATGCGTAAATAAACATAAAATTCAGATCCTCGTAATCTTTCACAATATTACATCAATATTGTGTCAAAAATATTGATGATATATCATTTCGTATCGGTTCACAGTATGACATAACATTTTGAGATCTATCACTTTATTATTTTCAGGTACCTCAACCTCTCATAAGGTTTCATGAAGTGTTATGTCGTAGACTCTTCAAGAGAACATTGCCTTCTTATTATGATTATTTGCTCCTTATTTTTTAAGAAATATTTTATTTGAAACCGATTGGTATACCATGCTTCACGCACGCATAGACATTGTCCTTTAGAAACACAAAATAGGAGCATTTGCAGCCTAATATGAGATATTTTCGGCATTTGACTTGAATTATTTTTTGAATGAGGATCTGATGATAATTCCTAACATATTTCATGGTTTCTAATAATCTCCCCCTTATGTTAGGAAAACTAACATACATCCACTATGTTCTTTGAGGATTCGATCTTTGTGCATCATGATATATATTCATCAACCGTATACCGCACATCAAAACTATTAGGTGGAATATTGGGTTCATGACCTTGAACTAATTGAGAGGGAAAAAATAATCATAATCTATTGGTGTAATGCATACAAGTATTATTGTATGTAATATATTATACTTTAGACCAATACATAATGCTTTTTCTCATCAACAATGATTTAGCTATTAATCGAATACATTTAATGTCAAACCATCATCATCAAGATAAATTGACTTGATTACACAATCTGAAAGTTATGCTCTTAACTCAATTTAATTGAGTAAGCAACTTTATGAAGGTACATGTGATTATCTTATTGATGCATCTTTTCAACATATCACATGATAGGTGAACGAGCCCATATTCACCGTTTATACTTTTCAGATTTTGAGGGATCAAATCCCAACATTAGTTGGTCCATCTAACTTGTCATGAGAACAAGCAACATAAACAATTCTTGAAGAATCTTTTATTTCTTCAACATATGTCTAATACTCAATATGCACATCTTCATGATGGCAAATCGTTTATTTCAATAGATTAAATGATTTGTAATAGTAACACAAGTTATCATAACATGTGCAAAAAAATTTTAGTAAACTTCAAGTTTACTATTGCATGAATTTCCTATCAATAAATAATAAACTTTTAGTTTATTATGGCATGTGATTTTATCATGCTTGGGTATATTTTCACATTCGTGTTTCTTATCATAGTAACTTGAAGATATTCAATCTTCCAATTATTACACCTCTTTTGAAGGTGGATTGTGATATCTTTACAATTAAGAATACTTTCAAGTGTATATACAATCACATTCACCCCAGGATATAGATCTGTATTTATAATAATCAAAATTCTCATTTCCAGAAATGGAATATAATCATGCCTTAAGTGTATCAGATTATGATAGCTACTACAAAAGCAAATTGAGGCATACATGTGGTTTATTGCTACCACAATCAATTCAAGGAATGAAGCATATTTAATGGGACATGTTTCAACAAATACTCATTTTTTTGTCTTAGCCATCATAATATCATCAACATGGTGTATTGAGATTCAAACCCAACGTCTTATCCATATAAAGGTGTTTTAGGCATAAATCGATGGGACTTGAACCCAACATATTATCATCCCTTTTGACAATATTGTTCTTGAGGAATAAATTTTAAACATAAATGGTTCCAACCTAATTATTTTTCCTCAAATCCAACAATAATTATATTTTTAGTAGCAAAAGACAGATAACATAAGAAATTACTAATCTTGAAATTACCTTTAGATTTATAATCTCACTTTGTTTGGCAGATTCTCGTACTGATAACGTGTTATGAAATATATAACAAAGAAGAACAATAATAGAGAGAATAGGGAGTAATTCTTATTTCTCTTGAGGAGTGAGAGATTATAAGATTGATTATACAATAAACAGAACTCCTCTATTTATAGCGGAAAATGCTCCTAGTTTTTTACTAAAAGACAAATACTTCAAATCCTAATAGATCTTGATAGATCTTATTAGATCTTGATAGATTTTATTTATATTCTTGATATACATTCATTATGTAAATATATTTATAACAATTTCAAAATACTTAAATAGTTTTATACGATAAACGTTTAAAGTATCATTGCTTAAGTTACATATTTTATTAGTTAGTATATCAGTGAATATCATAGCATATACATTGCGTGAACGTGAATAGAATGTATCGTTGACCGCGTTTCATAAGGCATGTTTCCGATTCTAAATGATTCTCTAGAATTTTATAAATAGTAAAATAATATCCTTAATTTTAATTTATTTGTCTAGTTTGACATAGTATGAAATTTTTTGAAAAAGTAAAAGTATTTTTGAATTTTTTGATATACAATTAAGATATGTAGAATTGAGAATATATGTATCAAAATGTTTATAAATTTTATGATCTTAAGCATTTCACAGTTAGAATTCAAGAGTTGCCAAACAACAAAAAGAAAAAGGTATTCTTTTTCTCAACGGATTGAAAATAAAAGTAAGAAAAAACAAATTGAAACATAGATTTTTTGGTCAAACTTTCCACAAATTAAAAATCCTTATTCTAGATATAAGGTTGTTTTGAATAAGAGGGAGTTGCTCGGACGATAAGCACGCCCCTCACTTTTAATTCGAATATTATGAAGTCGAGTCATCAAAGGAGCAAAAGGATGGAAACTCTGAGAGATGAGAAAAGAAGAGTAGCAGCTGAAAATATTTTTCATAAGCTAAATAAAATAGCTTTTTTCAAAAATACTTTTGTAATATTATTGACCCAACACAAATTACGTTTTTTATAATATTGCAAATGCTTTTGAAATTATTTAACCAAAATAAAAAATGACTAATCTTCTAATATATGATTTAAAAATTCCTTTTTAAAATAAAGGAAAACATCATCAATCTAGAGAAATTATTGCCAGTTATTATTATGTAGGTCACAAAATCACTTTTATTAATTAAAGAAAAAGTAGCTGGTTATTGTTTTTTAGATACCAAATCGCCTTTTCTAATTAAAGAAAAAATAGCCAATTATTACTCTATTCTTTATAGATTACAAATCTCTTTCTTAAACTAGAGAAATAACACTAGTTGGTTATTAACCTATAAAATACAGTATTGCTTTTTTATTTTATTTTTTAAAAAAGAAAGTGGTGAATCACTACTCTCTTTTTTTTTTCGAAAAAAAAAAAAATGTGGATCATTTTTAGATTTCCGTGTCATCCTTGTGGAGAAATATTCTTCTTCTTTATATGGTTCTAATTTTATCGGATATCCCCAAAGGGATAGTGAATCGCTACTAAGTTTACCACATATATAATTAAAAAACAGCAATATCATAGCATCATCTTCCCTCTTTGTTTTTTAATTATTCTTTTTTCTAAAGAAAAAACACCTAAACATAAATTAGTAGTTAATCAATTTTGTTATGGAATCCACCTCTTCTTCAATTTTCATTTCTCCATTTTTTTCAAGTTCTTATTTGAATTGAAAACATATGTTATAATTAAAATTTAATTACTTAAATAGTTTTATACTTTCTATGTATTTACAGTTTTTTCTTTTTATGTGTTACCACTTTATATCTGGCATCATGTGCATAATCCGAGTCATTCTTTCTGCAACAAGTCCATAGTGCACGATGTGTACACAATCTCTAGTTGAGTTACTCTTATCTTAGAAAGAGGAGTCGTCGGCTGGTATGGAGTGGCTGCAAAGCTAAAGAAGCCACTATTGACCATACGCTCCCCCAAACAGCCTTGTTACTCAACCCCAGCGTGGGTCATCCTTTAGGTCATGCTTATCTGCATCATATTGAGACCTAGCGGGATCTACTTGGTCCTTCGTAGGAGACTCGCCCATAAAGCATCTCTACATGCTAATTGTTGCATTTTTACGTACTGATTTGGGGCAAAGCATGTGTTAGAAATAAAGTGTGTTGACAAGAAATATGAGAAAAAAAAAAAAGAAAGGTGAATAAAAAAAAGAGTGTCATAGGTTATTTTTAGAATTCTTTATGGCTTTTGTTCTTCACAACCAAAAAATTCAAAAAGATTTTTCACTTTTTGCACTCATTTGTTAAAAACAAAAACATCAAAAAGATTTTTCCTTTATCTCCTTTAGCATGCATTCATAATTTAAAATTTTCAAAAAAAGATTTTATTTAGGAGTTTTTATAAAAGAAAATTAAAAAAAAATAGTGTCTATTTCATAAAATGAAAATACCAAAAAGATTTTTCTTTCATAGTTATTGGTGTCATGTTTATGCGAAGTGTCCAATTAAAACCCCAAAAAGATTTTTATTTTTCATCGTCCGTCTGTAATCGTGTCTCTCAAGTCGAATCTTAGTTTGACTTAATCCTTAATTGTCTAATTTGAACGAACTACGCACCCCTAATTCTTCTCTCTCGGGAGTGAGATACATAGGCAGCCTATTGTTGGTTCGGGGATCTTATTTAAAAAATCCAAAAAAAATTCTTCACTCTTTATTAGAGTAGGTGTTTCATATACATCTCTAAAACAAAACCACAAAAAGATTTTTCTTAAACAATTTCAAGTTTCATTTTCGTATGAAATTGAAAATCGAAAACCCAAAAAGATTTTCTTTGGTAATCATAGGTTTCATTTTGTATAGGATGTTAAATCTGAAAAATTCAAAAGATTTTCGTTAATTTTTTTTTTGTCAATTTGTTATTTTCTTTTCTTTTTAAAGTTTCAAGAGAAAAAAAAAAAGAAAAAAGAGTTTAATTGGCCATTTTGGCAAGACTTCACGAACTACGCACACCTGATTCTCCTCTTTCGGGGTGAGGTACGTAGGTGCCCTTTTTGGGTTCAGTGATCTTTTTTCAAAGAAAAGGAAGAAATAAAGAGTTTTTGAAAAAGTGTTTCACTCTAACACATTTGTTACCTCTTGTTCAGTTAGTTTGAGGTGGTTGGTTTGTGGCATCCTAGCTGGTCTTCCATATCACACCAAATCCAAGGAAGGGTTAGTTGTGTTCAACAAGGATATGGAGAGTAACTTCGTGGACCAAACAAACAGTCAGGAAAATGAGATTTTAAAGCAAGAAATTATGAGTTTGAGACAACAAATGATTGAAATGTATCGAGCTTGGGCTAGTGGGTTGCTTCCTCATTCATTCCCCACAATTGACCCTGTAAATACCTTGAGTTTTTTATCACAATTGCAAAGCCAGTTTCCTATTATTGATGATGCACCACAACATACCTCAGAATCCATTCCAAGCCAAAAGCGCCCCAATGCTTCCATCACTCAATCTTTAGCCCTTCAGTATAAATCTATCACATTAACAGCACCACATATTGCCTGTGCTTTTGTTGCTCAACCTTCTATTGAGGTTTTTACTTTGGCTATCAATCCAACAGTTGTGCTTTCCCAGGCCGCTAGTTAATACATGTTCAATACTCTTGATGATCATTATTATGTTCCTAAACCCACATCAATGTTAATTGGACCACCAAAATTTCTTAACAAGAAGTCTAGGGATAATTTTACACCAATTAAGGAGTCGTATGCCAATTTATTCCAGAAATTGAGAGAGTTGGGCATGATTACTCCTCTCCTTGGGTATACTCTTAACCCGCATTCAAGAAATATTTATCCTCACGTGCAATGTGCATATCATTCTGATATTCAGGGTCACAGTATTGAGGATTGTCATGCTTTGAAAAGAGAAATAGAAAGGATGATTCAAGAAAAATTGATTGTGGTGCAAAACATTGACACCTCAACTGTCCCACAGAGTTCTTCGCCAGCATATGGTAATGCATAATATGTGGGAAACAATGAGTTAAGCATGGGGATCCAAAACTTATTTGTTGAAGGGAATGTGTCTGGTCGTGGTAGAAGCTTTAGTCATGCTGATATGCAAACCAGTGACTAAGTTATCAGGTTGAGAAATTGAGAAGTCACCTCTCTCCCTACTAGGAAGAGGTCTAGTAGTTTATTTTATTTTCTTTTCTGTTATCCAAATTATTTCAGGGTTGTAGTTCGGGATCTATCTTGTTTTGTCCCTTTGTCGTTATGTTCAAACCTTTCTATCTTTCATTTTAATTAAATGGAGTGACCCTTTTTTCCTTTGTGTTTTAAATTTGTGTTATTTGTTTGTTTTCTTTACATATCACATTTTATGTTGATTCTAGTCATATGACATGCTAGCGGAATTTTCAGCCAAATCTTGAAATCCAGTTTAAGCATGAACATTGAATCAGAGAGTTAAAGTTAGAAAAAGAGAGCATCTGAGAAAATAGGTAGAGTGTTGAGACATTTGATGACAAGTTGAAGCCTTCTTTAAAAATTAAGGCACTTATTTTGAGAATCACAAGAATAACTTGGTCATCAATTGAAAGACATAGCTTAATTAGGTCAAATAGTGGTTGCGTGAACAGAAAGAAAATCATCTCCATGAAGTCATGAGTCCTTCAGCATAAGGAATGTTTAACAAAAGTGGAGTGATATGTTGAACAAAGTGAAAGAGTAGTGATGCACAAATTCAGTTAAAGTTAGTGCTGTAAAAATGACATGAATGATCTCCATCTTTCATTTTCACATTGCATGATGTGTACTTGCATTTTTAAGGATTGATATGACGAAGGCATTTCATTCTACTATCCAAACGTTATGTCATCCTTTGTTTACCACATTTGAGCTTTAGTTCTATTTTCTTTCATACCCCTCTTTTGGAATCAAGATAGAGTTAGCAAAGCTCAAAAGAAAAGTGTCAAGCAAAACAATAGAGTCAGAAAATTTTCAAAAAAAAAAAAATGTCCAAAAAGAAAGAAAAGAGAAGAGTGTCAAGGAAAATAAAGTCAAAAAAGTTCCAAAGAGAAAAAGAGTCAACAAAAGAAAAAAAATTAGAATCAAATGAAAGAACAAGCTACCGGAACTATGCATGACCTGATTCTCCTCTCTCGGGGGTGAGATACGTAGGCTGCCCTTTTTAGGGCTTGGTCTAACCAAATAAATAATTTAGAATTGCCCAGTCAAAGAAACTGGGGCATGAGTTATTCATTGTTTGAGTTGATTCCAAAATTTGTAAGTCCCCCCCCCCCCACTTTAAGTTTCGTTTGAACCTCATACCATCCATTCTTTATAACCCTATCCAGAAGTCAAGTTACAACTAAAAAAATACCTTCAAACCAATTTTTGAGGATGTTAAGGCTAAGCATGTAATAGATATGAGGATGCATTTGGGGAACTACTTGTCTTCCTCAACATAAGGAATCAAGAGAGAAATAAAAATAGGAGATCCTTATTGGTGAAAATCCTCACGGCCACCGTAAGGAAATGGTAAGTTGAGAGAAATAAAAATGAGAGAGTCGTATTGGTAAAAACCCTCACGGGCACCATAAGGCGATGGTAAGCCGAGAGAAAAATGAGAGAGGCTTGCTGGCGAAAATCCTTCAAGGTGTCACTAGCCGAATAAGGTCTTGAATGCAATTGACCTAAGGAAGCAACTCCGTTTCAAGACCGTTAACTCAACAATAGCTGGTAGAAAGTATGGGTAGAAAGATCAGACAGATTAATTCAAATGCATGGCAAAATCATTGTTGACACCTAATTTTTTCCCTCCACAACTACGTTTAATCTCGGGTTTCTTCGATTTTTGAATAAAATCACAACAATTATTTATTCTAAATAAATGCATTTTAAAATAGGTATTCGGGCTAATTTTTTCATTTAAGTGATAATTATATATTTTCGTATTTGCATATATGAGATTGTATAAATGACATCATTTAAATGAACATTTTCATCAAAATTGGACTTTAAATTAAGAATTATTTGGAAAATAAATTTTAAATAGTTAAATCTTGATTTAAATACAATTTATTCTTACAAATAATCTATTTGGAGAAATACTTGTTTGGTTTTATTAAATCAAGAAGCTCGGGGTTGAACAAGGGGTCAATTCGTATCAAATTTTGATTTGATTTAGTCAATTTATTGAATTTGGCTCTGATTGAAATCAAATTGGCCCCAATTGAAATGCAATTAACCAATTGGTATTTAATTTAGCTATAATTTAAATTCAATTGCCTAATTAAAACCCAAATATCCCAATTCTAGCCCAATCCTTAAAATTACCTCCTAATCTACCCAATTCCAGGCCCAATACTTAAATCCCAAACCAACCCATTTTAAACAAAATCAACCCAGCCCAACAATTCTCTAAATGACAGCCCAACTCAATTAATAACCCCCAGCCCAAAACATTCTCCTGACCCGGGCCCAATTCATCTTCTCCAAATAATATCAGCATCAACAACATTCGAGAACAACAATGCCAAAACCACCTTCACCTGAAATGGCCTCTTCTCACCAAAAAAGGCTGCCCACCTCAACTTTCGGCCCAATCTCGCCAGAAACTATAAGTCGGAGATCGAACCCACAAAATCCAAGTTGTTTTTGTCTATTTTGACCAAATTCCATCCGACAACGATTATAAATCAAAATGGGTCAGTTGGTTCATTCGGGGTAATTCAAATTTTTGTTGGTTTATTCAAGTTGCGGGTTCGACATTGAGATTCTAGTTGGGTCGAGGTTCGTTGCTCTGTGAATTCTGATCCATCACGGATTGTTTGAAATAAAAATTATCAAATTGAGATCCAATTCTACATCCTCGGTCTTTTTATTTCATTGTTTATTCTATTCTATGCATTGAATTGAACATGATATGAATTGTTGTTGTTGCAATTCTGTGATTAATTTTGTGATTATAGACTGCGTGTTGAAATGAATCTTTATTTGTGTTTAGAATGGATTTGGGGGCGAGAATAGAGAAATTGATAAAATATTAATTTGTTTAGTTCAGTTAATTGACGGATGTAAATTTATTTGGTAGTATCATGATAAGACCGTCAAAAGCGTACGCAAATAGTAGGCCTGGGTAGGAAAATTTGGAATTTATGGACTGTTTGAATGTTTGGAATGTTTGAGGAATGATTTGTCTTTCTTGTATTTAGAGAATATATTCGTTTAGCCGGAGAATGCCCCGAGACACATTGTATTTATTCACCGGGGAATGCCCCGACGTATTATATTGGCGGGATGTTCTTGATCAAGGCTCGAGGCATTGGGTATAATGGGAGCGTAGTTCAGTATTAGTGTAGGTTATAATAGGATTTATTTTTTGCATTTTTATTTTGGGACTGTATAATTGGACTGAACACTATATTTTGAATTTGTTTTGTTTCATGTGTTTGATTGATTATTTTATGTGTTTTTGTGTGGTTTATACGTTTGTAATTTCAAACTAGCTGATATGCTCCACCAAGCGACCATGGTCGAACCACGGGATCGAGGGGTGCCTAACACCTTCCCCTCGGTCAACAGAATTCCTTAGCCGGAATCTCTTTTCGCGGATCAGTTTAAAAGAGTCAAAATCATTTTAAAAAATAAAAGATTTCCAAAAGTGACATGGCACACCAGCTTTATGTCAAGTGGCGACTCTGAGTTTTGATTGTTAAAAGTCTTTTTCAAAATAAATTTTCATCTTTTGTCACTCAATAATAAAAACCTATTTGACCCTTAAAATGATATCTTTTTAGTGTAAAAAGGGGTGTGACAACGCTCTATGTAACATACTAAATAATCATTTAATTATTGATCACCAATACTATTTTGCACTTCATTTTTTATGTGCTTCATGAAAGAAAATGCTCTTTCCACAATTGTCGTAGCAACGGGTAAAATTAGAGCCAACTTCACAAGTAAATAAACAAGTGAATAAGTCTCCACAAAATTTGCCTCAACTAATGCCTTTGCCAAGCCATGAATTCCTTGCAAGTTGGAGAATTTGGAATTACCACCTCACATATGAACTATGAAAGTATAAAGTTGGTAACTCAAATCTTGAAGCTTTCCATCATCAAACTCATTTGGATAACACTTCGCTAAAGTCATGATTCTATCTTTGTCAAAGTTAGAGAAAGATTTGACAGGATTCAAACTTCCCATCCCAAGAAGCAAATCACTACTCACTACATCAAAACGATCATTAAGGTCTTGAAGTTACACATCAATGACAACATAAAAGATTTCAACTCACAAATGGTGCGAATAACAAACATCCAAACACTTATGTTTTGACTTTCCAGAAAAATAAGGCTCATCTAATTTGGGAATTAAGATACCATGTGAATCATAAAATGAAGAAACATCATCTAATAAAGATTCCCACCCATTTTCTCTCATATCTTGCAATCTTTTCTTTGAGATGTTAAGAAATTCCACGGTATTAACAATATCATGATCTTTTTTTTTGTAAAATCTTGCTCAACTCATTTGAAATGGCCAACACTTTCAACATCAAGTGAAGCATAAAAACAAATTTGAATGTTTTGACCTTTGTCAAAAGATATTCCGCTTGATTTTTAACACTTGAGGGAGAACCTTCAATTTCAATCACTTCAAGCACATGAACAATAGATAAGAAAATAACAAAAAAATTATTCAATATTTTGAAATATGATCCCCAACGAGTATCACCCAGTCTTTGAATCCCACGTTCTTGATGTAATCCTTGTCCTGTATGAGCTTCACCGGACTCAAATAATTGCTTTAAATTTATGGTTTGATGATGAAGAAGTAAATCTCTACGCTTAAAAGATCCTCCATTAACATTCAACACATTAGTAACAATGATCAAAAAAGTCTTCAACTTCCAAATATTTTTTAGCAATAGCAACAAGTGTTAGTTGCAATTGATGTGCAAAACAATGAATATAATATGCCGAAGGACTATCTTTCATAATTAAAGTTTTGAGACCATTTATCTCTCCTTTCATATTACTAGCTCCATCATAACCTTGTCCACATATTTTGGATGGACTTAGTGAGTGATTGGAAAGCAAAAAATAAATTTCTTTCTTCAATGAGCATGTCGATGTATCACTAACATAGTCAAGACAGATAAATCATTCGACAACTTCCCCATTCTTATCAGCATACCTCAAAACAAGAGCCATTTGTTCTTTGTGTGAGGTGTCTTTGGATTCATCAACTAATATTCCAAAGTAATCTCCATTCAAGTCCTTAATTATAACTTTTAATGTTTCTTCACAAAAGCATCGACAATATCCTTTTAAATCATAGGACAAGTCAAAGTATCATTTTGTGGAGCTTTTTGTAATATCACTTTTTCCACATTCGGATGTTTGTCTCCATACCACCGCAAAAATCTTAAGAAGTAGCCCTGATTAGTTGAAGATTCACTTTCGTCATGACCTCGTAAAGGCAATCCATCATAAAAAAAAGTCTTGTCACATCAATTGAAGCTTCCAAACGAATTATGTACTCACTTTTTGCCTTTTAAGAATGTTTATCAAGAACAACTTAAATTGATTGTCGATGATTTGACAAATCTAACATATTATTATAACATTTGTGGTGAACACTATTAACTTTACCAACAAGTAAACAAAATCTTTCAAGAGCCTTATTCCAACCCTTAAAATCCTTTGATGCATAAAAATTACCCGTAGTTTCATGAACAAATTCATTTTTGAACAAATAACAACAAAGACAATATACGGCATCTTTCTCCACACTATACACCAACCAAGTCGAATGTGAACCTTTAAACCAACTTAAAGCAAATTGATGCATTCTACCTCCTATTTCACTTGAAGGATATGGTTTCAAGACAGGTTGACAAGGCCCTTTTTCAATATAATATTTCCTCACTTCATCTCGTATTCGAGGATCATAATCAGAAATAAGTCTTCTTTCTCCTGGATCCACATTACTTTTTTATAAAAGTTAACTGGTAAGACGCCTTTATTAAGTAAAGTGATGTTTCCTTGTTTTAATGAAACAATTGTTAACCAAAAAAAAATAAAAAAAAGTGTTGTTAGCCGAGTTCGAACACACGACCTTGAGGATACAAAAGCAGCACTCTCCCACACGTACTAGATAACACTTTGTTATTGTGGGTGGCAGATTTAATATATAACTATATTCTTATATATATACAACTATATATATAGTGTTTCCATCGAACTTTGCATGTGGAGTGCCACCCCCCACGGGCCTTAATAGATCTGCCCCTGATCACAAATCCCTTAAGATGAACACTTTGATACCAAATGTTAGTTTTAAGCAAACAAATCTCACATAACACTATGTAAACGATGTCTAGATTGCTACAGAAAAGAAGCAGGAGAATGACAGAAGATAACTGAGACAAAAAAAATTGTGCAGAGAATTGTACTTTCTGGGAAAAAGAAGTTACATGAAAGTGTTCTAAAAAATAACTGAAATAGATAATGGCCCTACTTTAAAGTCATGGTGCTATCCATGATAACTACCTCCTAGTAACTTAAAAAAGGAATACAGGAAATAAAATAAATAAATACTACAGTCCTAAAGCAAATAATAATAGTTATGAACAAATATCCCATACCCAATATTGATGAGTTGTTGGATGAGTTACATGGACACATAATATTTTCAAAAATTGATCTTCATTCAGGATACCATCAAATCCAGGTCAATTTGATGATGTCTATAAAACTATCGTTCACACACATTCAGGCCATTATTAGTTCCTCATAATGCCGTTTGGACTCACCAATAGGTATGTGAGTATTATCTTTTGGGTCGATATTTTATCATCATTACGGAACATTGCAGCCTAAAGTACCTCTCGCATTAGCGTGTGACTACTGTTGAACAACAGCACTTGTTGTTTAAATTACTGCTTTTTGATTTCACTATTGTCTATAAGTAAGGAAGTGAAAAATAAAGGAGTTGATGTTTTATCCCGTCGCCCTCAACATACAGATTTTTTAACTTTGATGGTGCCAATTCTATTTTTACTACAAATCTAGGCTGGTTATTCCTATTTTTCCTGAGCTCAAAGCCAAGATTTTAGTAGATCTACATGATTCTCTGATAGGAGGGCACGGAGGGTACGTGAAAAATCTCAAAAGGGTATCTAGAGATTTTCTTCTAGCCTTGTTTGAAGATGATGGGAAGTTGTTTGTACAGAATTGTTTTATATGACAGCAACATAAATATGAAATGTTGTCCCCAGCTGGTCATTTACAGCCTTTGCCTATTACTAACAGAGTTTGGAAGGATATCCCCTTAGATTTCATTGTTGGACTTCCACCATCTAATGGCTTTGATACTGTTAGTTTCTAGAGAGTGGAGAACATAGAATTTGATTTTACTTGTTGATAAACAAGTGGAACATAAGTTTGATAAACCAACAGAGAGATATTGATGAAAGCAAAAAATACAGTTTTATTATAAATTCAGACTTATTTATAAGTTACATTCTTAACTAAAAATAAGTAACCAGCTCTTAAAGATAAGGATAATGACTAGGGATAAGATAGAAACTAAATAACTGCTAACAAATTATAACTTCTATACAGATAACTTAGAACTTAGACTGTTGCAGTTCTTATGCATTTTTCTAACACACTTCCTTGCTTTAAGAGCTGCAAACACCAAGTTTTTTCCTGAGAAGTTGAGATTTGTTTCCTGGTAAAAGTTTGGTGAATACATTAGCCAGCTGCTCCTCAATTTTGCAATAGAGAAGAATCGCATCACCATTTTTAGCACTTCCCTCAAGAATAAAAGCTTGATGTTGAAGTGTTTTGTTTTGTGAGAAATTGCTATCGCAAATTGGTTGTCCACAAATACTTCAATTCCTTTTGTTTGATTCATATGCAGATTAGTGTCACACCCTTTTTAACAAAACAGATATGATTTAAGTTTGAAAAGGGTTTTTATTATTAAGTGACAAAAAATAAAAAAAAATCAAAAATCATTGTTCATATTCAAAACTCAGAGTCGCCATTTGGCATAATCCAGTGTGCCAAGTCACCATTGGAAAATCCTTTTCAAAATGATTTGAGTCTTTACACTGGTTTACGAACAGAGATTCTAGTTAAGGAATTTTGTTGACCGAGGGGAAGGTGTTAGGCACCCCTCGGTCCCATATTTTGACCACGTTCGCTTGGTAGAGCATATCGGCTAATTTGACACTATAAATGTATAAACCACACAGAAACACACAAAACAATCAAACAAAATGATCCCAAAAAAATATTATGTCCAGTCCAATTATACAGTCCCAAAAGAAAAATTCAGAAATGTAAACCTACACTAACCTGCACTACGCTCCACCCGGTGCCTCGGGTCTTATCATGAACATCTTCTGCCAACATAATACGTCGGGGCATTCTCCGATGAATAAATACAAATGGCCTCGGGGCATTCCCCGGCTAATGAATATAATTGACCTAAATGCGGTAAACAAAACCATTCAACACATATTCTAAATATTCCACAATCCACAAGTTCTATGTTTGCCTACCCAAGCCTACAGTTTGACTAACCACTTGACCTATCATGACACTATTACAATCAACGATATCAATGAATCAAAATGACAATATTCACTTTATCAACTTTTAATTCCCGTCCCACTTATTTCCAATTGAGTTTAAATCATTCAATCATTCAATTCCAAACAATCAATACGATGGTCCAAACATATCAAAATCAATGAAAACAAAAGCCACACACCATGAATTCAACACATAAAGCATCAAATGATTAAGATTAATTGACAAGAAAATGAGAAATGGACCTTAGTTTTATTTTAAAGAATTAACGATGGATCGGAGATCACGAACCAATGAACCTCTATTCAAAACTCAGACACCAACTCGATATACCCTTTTATTCCATTTTTCGTCGATTCAAAACAAATACCAATGACCTACCTGAGTCCAACCTGAATTTTCAAACAAGAATTAATGACAGCCGTCAACCCTTGCCTAGCTCGGAGTGCCCTCAAATAGTGGGCACTACTGTGATGAATTTCGATCGCTATTCGATTATCTCTGATGGAATTTCTTCGATTGGTTTTTAGTGATGGACAACAGGGGCAATTTTCTGGTGAGGTAGACCGGAGAAGATCAATGATTCCGATGATTATGTGTCTGAGTTGTGAGTGAATGGATAGGTGTGGGTTAGCGTGTGTTTTCATCAATGGAGTCTTTTGTGTATTCTTGTGGATGTGTTTATTGTAGTGTGTATGTGAGAATGGAATTATGTATGTGATCTATGAGCTTTTTTTGTGGGTCCTTGTGAGGTGTAGTGTGTATGATGTTTATGTGTGCTCCCTCGGTGATGGTGAGTGCGTGTAGGCGTTGGAAAAAATTAAAGATAATGGAAATTGGAGTATGTGATCTATGTATTGGTAAGTATCCGCTTTCTTTTTGGTTTTAATGGTGAATATGTGTATATATTATGTGTCTATATGGGTGGAGTGTTCTGGTGAGGATTCTGTTAGAAAAACCATGGGGTAGGGGGTAGAGGGGTGTGGGATAGGGAGTTTGAGGTGGTTAGGATGAGGTATTAATTTCTTATAGATTTATTGGAATTTTTCTATTTTTGTGAGGGTATAATCACATGGGTGATAGTGTATGATAAGGTAAGGTAAAAAATAGATAAATTGAATTTTTGGGAGAGACAAAATTAGGTGTCTACATCATGCCCCTTTTTGGGTGTAAACACAAACTGTTTTCAGATAAAAAAGTAGACAATGAGACCAAATTTTAACCCGGCCATTATTCAAAGAAATAAATAGAAGGAAGAAGGACAATCGAGTTAGAGGGTCGAGTGAGGTCCTGTCGAGGTTTTGGTCCGCAGCTCTGTCATTACATCAAAAATGAAAATTATAATTTAAAACATAAATGAAATTACAAAAATCCTATCTATGCAGCTTCGTTTGAACTCTTGACTTGAGTTTTATCATCGTATTCTTCAGGCGGGCTCCTGACTTGTAATTTCTTTACCCCGTTCTCTAGGCGGAATCCTGACTTACAATTTCTTCAACTTGTTGCATGGCTTTCAATTTCTTCACCCAGTTCTTTAGGCGGGCTCCTGACTTGCTATTTTCTAATCTGTTGACTTTCAATTTCTTTACCTTGTTGCTTGGCTTTCAACTTCTTCACCTTGTTGCTTGACTTTCAACATCTTCATCTTGTTGCTTGACTTTCAACTTGTTCACATTGTTGCTTGACTTTCAACTTCTTCACCTTGTTGCTTGACTTTCCATTTATTTGTCCTGTTCTTCAAGCAGGCTCCTGAAATCATATAAAAACTAGAAAGAAAATTATCCCAAAAAAAGATTATTATAAAGAGATTCCATTTGCCAGAAAAATAAAGTTCCAAACAACAAGAATTAAAGTTTGCCCCAGTTTATCATCAGAGGAATTTTGTGAAAGCCACATCATAACTACTTAAAAAACCCAAACAAAGAATTGCATTTTCTATGGGTTAATTAGAATGATTCGACTAGAAAGTGCATTTTCTAGGAATCAAAGGGAATGACTCGACTAGAAAGTACATTTTCTAGAAATCAAGGGGACTGACTCGACTAGGAAGTATATCTTCTAGGAATCAAGAGGGATAACTCGACCAAGAAGTACATCTTCTAGGAATCAAGGGGATGACTCGACCAGGAAGTACATCTTCTAGGAATCAAAGAGGGGATGACTCGACCAGGAAGTACATCTTCTAGGAATCAAAGGGACTGATTCAACTAGGAAGTACATCTTCTAGGAATCAAGGGGGATCACTCCACTAGAAAGTACATCTTCTAGGAATCAAGGGGCATGACTCAACTAGGAAGTACATCTTCTAGGAATCAAGGGGAATGACTCGACTAGGAAGTACATCTTCTAGAATCAAGGGGACTGACTCAACTAGGAAGTACATCTTCTAGGAATCAAGAGGAATGACTCAACTAGGAGGTACATCTTCTAGGAATCAAGAATTAAGTTAGGAAGTGCATCACCTAACAAGTAAAGGAAGTGCAACTCCTTACAAATATCACTTGAATTACCTAAACAAGGAAGTCCATCTCCTTACCAATGCCTCTTGAATTACCCAAACAAGAAAATGCGTCTCCTTATAAATATCGCTTGAATAACCCAGACAAGGAAGTGCGTTTCCTCACAAATGTCTCTTGAATTACCCAAACAAGGAAGTGTGTCTCTTTATAAATGCCGCTTGAATTACCCTAACAAGGAAGTGTGTCTCCTTACAAATGTTGTTTGAATTACCCAAATAAGGAAATGTGTCTCCTTACAAATATCGCTTGAATTACCCAAACAAGGAAGCGTTTCTCCTTACAAATGTTGCTTGAATTACCCAAACAAGAAAATGTGTCTCCTAGGGGTTAACTACTCAACTAGAAAATACATTTTTTAGGAGTAAAGGCTTAAGTTATAAAGTGAATCACCTAACAAGCAAAACTTGAATATCCACCAAGGAAGTGTGTCTCCGAAGGGTCAAGTGGAAGGACTCAACTAGAAAGTGTGACTTCTAGGAGTGAAGGTTCAATTTAGGAAGTTCATCACTTAATAAATGAAACCTAAATTACCTGGACAAGGAAGTGTGTTTCCTAGAGATATTGGATTATGAGTTTTACCATGGTTTTGATCACCAAACCTGTGAAGAAACATTGCCTCTTGCATTTGTAGAAGTGAGAAATTATGGCCTTTGATGTTTAGGCTTTGAAATCCTTGATTTAATGGTAACATGTGTTCCTGTTTCATACAAATAAAACTTGTGAGTTTAAAATAGGGTGGTTGGCTTATGGCTTTAGATTTCACAACAATCACTCTTGCCCCTATCACATTTAACCTTGCTTCCAACCATTAGCATATGTCATTGACTTGTTGCATCATTGATCCAGACTCGGATTATTAAGAGTGACTCGAAAACAAACACAGTATCTTTGTTTTGTCATGCTCCTCAGGTTAACCCTTTGAACCTTGGTATTTTCAGGAGTTCCCAGACTTGTCTGTTGACAATACTTTCTGCATGTCTTATTTTGGCTCACAATCATATCTCTTTCATGTGTTGGCCTTTTGTCTTGCTTTGTGCAATTGAAGAAGCTGGTAGCCAGTTTTAAAATCTTTTCTCACTTATTTTAACGTGGACTTGACTCAAAGACAAGAAAAAAATAACAATAATTTTTTATTTGGACAACTAACTCAAGAAAATAAAATAAAATTAAAATAAAGAGAAAAAAAAGACAACGAATGTCCTCTTTTGAAACAAAGAAATGAAAATTTTATCTAAAAATAACAGTCAACTCTAATGATTATGCCATGCGTTTTAGATTAAGCTGTCTAATCTTTCCATCCAAACTTTCTACCTATTGTTGTTAAGTTAATGGCCTTAAAATTGAGTTATTTTCTTAGGTCAATTGCATTTGGAGACTTCATTTGGCTAGTGGCGGCTTGAAGAGTTTTTGCCAACAAGCCTCTCTCGTTTTCTTTTTCTTATCTCACCATTACCTTATGGTGTCCGTGAGAGTTTTTCACCAATGAGACTCTCTTATTTTCATTTCTCTCAACTCACTGTCATCTTACAGTGCCCGTGAGGGTTTTCACCGATAAGACTCTCTCAACTTACCATCGTCTTACGGTGCCCAGGAGGGTTTTCACCAATAAGACTCTCATTTTTATTTCTCTCTTGATTCCTTATGCTGAGGAAGACAAGTAGTTCCCAAATGTATCATCATATCCCTTGCATGCTTAGCCTTAACATCCTCAAAGATTGATCTGAAGGTCTTTCTTTGGTTGTAACTTGGCTTTTGAATAGGGTTAGAAAGATAGGATGGCATGAGGCCCAAACGACACTTGAAGTAGGGTTGGACTTATAACTTTTGGAATTGACTCAAACAATGAAGATTAACTCATGCCCCAGTTTCTTTGGGTTGGGTGATTCTAAATTATTTATTTTGTTAGACCGGTCCCAGAGTAGGGTAGCCTACGTATCGCACCCCCAAGAGAGGAGAATCAGGTCTTGCATAGTTCTAACAGCTTGTTGTTTTACTTGATTCTGATTTTTTTATTTCTTTTTCTCTTTTTTTTTACTCTTTTCTCTTTGGGATTTTCTTCTAACTCTATTTGTTGGCACTCTTTCTCTTTTCTTTCTTTTTGGACACATTTTTTCTCTCTTTTTTTTTGAAATTTTTTTGACTCTATTCTTTTACTTGACACTTTTCTTTTGAGCTTTGCTGACTCTATCTTGATTCCAAAAGTAGTGTATGAAAGAAAATAAAATTAAGGCTCAAATGGGGTAAACAAAGGATGACACAATATTTGAATAGCAGAATGAAATGCCTTCATCATATCATCCTCTATCTTATTTGAGGATTCCATATTTGTGCATCATGATATATATTCATCAACTATATACCGCACATCAAAACTATTAGATGGAATATTTGATTCATGACCTTGAACTAATTGAGAGGGAAGAAATAATCATAATCTATTGGTCTAATGCATACAAGTGTTACTGTATGTAATATATTATATTTTAGACCAATACATGATGCTTTTTCTCATCAATAATGATTTAGCTATTAATCGAATACATTCAATGCCAAACCATCATCATCAAGATAAATTGACTTGATTACACAATCTGAAAGTTATGCTCTTAACTCAATTTAATTGAGTAAGCAACTTTATGAATGTCAAACTACAGGTTGACAATAAATGTACATGTGATTATCTTATTGATGCATCTTTTCAACATATCACATGATAGGTGAACGAGACCATATTCACCGTTTATACTTTTCAGATTTTAAGGAATCAAATCCCAACATTAGTTGGTCCAACCAACTTGTCATGAGAACAAGCAACATAAATAATTCTTGAAGAATCTTTTATTTCTTTAACATATGTCTAATACTCAACATGCACATCTTCATGATGGCAAATCGTTTATGTTAGTAGATTAAATGTTTTGTATTAGTAACTCCAAGTTACCATAACAATATGGTGCATTGAGATTCAAACTCAATGTCTTATCCGTATAAAGGCGTTTCAGACATAAATCGATGGGACTGAACCCAACATATTATCAACCCTTTTGACAATATTATTTTTGAGGAATAAATTTTAAATATAAATGATTCCAACCCAATTATTTTTTCTCAAATCCAACAATAATTATATTATTAGTAGCAAAAGACAGATAACATAAGGAATTACTAACCTTGAAATTACCTTGACAGAGTCTCGTGCTGATAACGTGTTATGAAATATAAAACAAAGAAGAACAATAATAGAGAGAGTAGAGAGTAATTCTTATTTCTCTTGATGAGTGAGAGATTATAAGATTGATTATACAATGAACAAAACTCCTCTATTTATAGCGGAAAATACTCCTAATTTTTTACTAAAAGACAAATACTTCAAATCATGATTGATCTTATTAGATCTTGATAGATCTTTTTTATATTCTTGATATACATGCACTATAATGTAAATATATTTATAACAATTTCAATATACTTAAATAGATTTATACATAAACGTTTAAAGTATCATTACTTAAGTTACATATTTTATTAGTTAGTATATCAGTGAATATCATAGCATATATATTGCGTGAACGTGAATAGAATGTATCGTTGACCGCGCTTCATAAGGCATGTTTCCGATTCTAAATGATTCTCTAGAATTTTATAAATAGTAAAATAATATCCTTAATTTTAATTTATTTGTCTGGTTTTGACGTAGTATGAAATTTTTTGAAAAAGTAAAAGTATTTTTGAATTTTTTGATATACAATTAAGATATGTAGAATCAAGAATGTATGTATTAAATATTTATAAATTTTATGATCTTAAGCATTTCAAAGTTAGAATTAAGAGTTACCAAACAACAACAACAAAAAAAAAAAGTATTCTTTTTCTAAACGGATTGAAAATAAAAGTAAGAAAAGCAAATTGAAACATAGGTTTTTTGGTCAAACTTTCCACAAGTTAAAAATGCTTATTTTAGCTATAAGGTTGTTTTGAATAAGAGGGAGTTGCTCAGACGATAAGCACGCCCCTCACTTTCAATCCGAATATTATGAAGTCGAGTCATCAAATGAGCAAAAGGATGGAAACTCTGAGAGATGAAAAAAGAAGAGTAGCAGCAGAAAATATTTTTCATAAGCTAAATAAAATAGCTTTTTTCAAAAATACTTTTGTAATATTATTGATCCAACAAAAATTATGTTTTTATAATATTGAAAATGCTTTTGAAATTATTTAACCAAAATAAAAACGACTAATCTTCTAATATATGATTTAAAAATTCCTTTTTAAAATAAAGGAAAACATCATCAATCTAGAGAAATTATTGCCAGTTATTATTATGTAGGTCACAACATCACTTTTATTAATTAAAGAAAAAGTAGCTGGTTATTATTTTTTAGATACCAAATCGCCTTTTCTAATTAAAGAAAAAATAGCTAATTATTACTCTATTCTTTATAGATAACAAATCTCTTTTTTAAATTAGAGAAATAACACTTGTTGGTTATTAACCTATAAAATACAGTATTGCTTTTATATTTTATTTTTTAAAAAAGGAAGTGGTGAATCACTTTTTTTTTTTTTCAAAAAAAATAATGTGGTTCATTTTTAGATTTCCGTGTCATCCTTGCGGAGAAACCATATTCTTCTTCTTTATATGGTTCTAATTTTATCGGATATCCCAAAGTAAGGCTATTAAGTGGATCAGGTTGGGTCAACTCAGAATTGGCCCTTTAAATTTATTCGAATTATAGGCCGGGTCGGGGCTGAGTTGGGTTAAGTGGGTCGGGCCGGTTCAGGCTCAACAGTAAAATTTTTAAAAATAGTCCTAACCCGGCCTACTTAATCCAACCCGGTCAAACACACCTAAATCCGATCAAATTCGGTTAAAAATTTGGTCAAACCCTGTAAAAAAAAAAATTCAATGTATACGATATATATACCCACCTATATACATTTTAAATACGTTAAATAATATATATACACTATATATATAGTATATACTACATTAGAATTTAAAAAAAATATACACATATTCACAATTACACATATATATGCATCATTTAATGTATATGTACTACTACAATATATATATATATATATATAGTTATATATACTAATTTATAAAATATATACACATGTATACATTAAATTTACACGTCTATAAAAGATATATTCTCATATATATGCTCTATTCAATGTATATGTACAACTTTAAATAAAATATACTACAATATATATACATTACAATATATATATAGTTATATACTAATTTATAAAACATATACACATGTATACATTAAATATACATGTCTATAGAAGATATATTCACATATATACGCTCTATTCAATATATATGTACTACTTTAAATAAAATATACTACAATATATATACATTACAATATATATATATATATATATATATATATAGTTATATACTAATTTATAAAACATACACACATGTATACGTTAAATATACATGTCTATAGAAGATATATTCACATATATACGTTCTATTCATTGTATATGTACTACTTTAAATAAAATATATTACAATATACATACATTACAATATATATATATATATATATATATATATATATATATATATATATATATATAGTTATATACTAATTTATAAAATATATACACATGTATACGTTAAATATACACGTTTGTAGAAAATATATACACAAATATACAAAACATATGCTACTTAATATAATAAATTAATAATACTTGGTAGTAAATTAATAATATATTAGAAGTAAGTTTTTAATTTAAACTAGAAATTCAATTTAAATCATTAAATGAAAAAAATTACAAAGTAAGGACTAAGGAGTGAATGAATGTTGAATTTTATTGATTGCGAAATGATCCAAAATTTATAATTTACATGAATAAAAAATCTACAAATTATGCATCATTTTTTCCAACTCATTCATGTTAATATTAACGGGAACTTGCATAGGATAGTCAAAGTCAACGGGGCAAAACCATGCATTGGACTTGATTCTGCTGAGTTCTCCTATGAAGACATAATTTCTTCAAGTTTCTGCTCGTCGTTCGGTTCCGGTTCCATTCCTTGGTTTCTTCTTTCTGCTCTAATCCAATCTGTAAGGCAAACTAGAACATTCATTGCATTATTTCCCAATGAGTGTCGGTTGTCTCCAAGCTGTTGTCGTCCCTGACTTAAAGGCGCTCTCTGATGCAACGGTTGACATTGGAACATTTAAGATATCTCTAGCTAATCTTGAAAGCACAGGATATTGTGTTTCATTGCTACTCCACCAATCCAACGTGTTGATCCACCGTCTGCGATCCTCTGGCGGCGACCAAAGATAATATTTCAGCTCTTCCCGATAAGTTGATGTGTAAACTCTGTCATCAACACTGTTCCAACAAGGTAAATCATAAAAGGAATCAGAAAAACCATTGTGCTGGCCTTTTAGAAGATGATGGCTCCTCGGAAGGATGAGGAGCGACAGTTAGAGTGATATTTGTAGGTCCGGCTAAATCAACTAAATCAGCATAGTGATTATATAATCTTTCTATGTATTCATTCGCATCTCCCATAGCCGTCCACAAATCAGGTTGTACTTGTTCAGAATCGTTGTTAGTATTTATTTCTAAGTTAGCATAAATAATAGTACTAAAGTGGCACATAGTATTATATTTCATGCACAGATTTAGCATAGCACCAACCAAGTAAATAGGGGGAATCGAAAAAAATATTTTTAAAATTTAGTAAATATGGCACCAACAGCTTCTTTATCACCTTATTATTTTTATATTCTTTGAGCAAACCAGAAATATCGACTATACATGCTAAAATATTAAAAACAGTAGGATAATAAGCACCGAAAATTCAACCGTAGCTATATAAAATTTTTCTAAAAACTTAACAAGATCATTAATTACAACCCAATCAAAATCATGTAGCATGCAATCAGCAGAATCAGCAAATGAACTACAATGTTGGTTAAAAGCTAGTGTAATAGGAACTCTATATTTATAACAAGTTTTTAAAAAATCATACGTAGAATTCCATCTAATATCAATTTCCTCAGGCATCAATATTGGTACAAGTCCATTTTCTTGACATTTAACTTTAAGTTCTCTAATTCTCGATCTACGATTATTTCCTTGAATAAAACCAACAGCAAGTCGGATTTTTTCAATATAAAACTCAAAAAACTCAAGATCATCTTTTACAATTAAATTATATATATGACATGCACACTTAATATGAAAAATTTCAGGCAACGACGGAGATAGCTTAGATTTTAACTTTTTTATAGCAATCTTGTTGTTAGAAGCATTATCAAAAGCAAAACATAAGATTTTATTTTCGATACCATAAAATCTAACAACTTTAACAATAGAATCAGCAATAAAATCTCCAATATGTTTACGATCTTCATCATATAAAAAAGCAAGAATACGTTTTTACATCACAAAATTACTATCCATCCAGTGACAAGTAACGGTTAAATAATTATTTTTATTTACGGCACGACCAAGATCAGAAGTTAGGGACAATCTACATTGAATATTTTTTTAACAATATTGATAAATAAAAATAATATTGTGAATGAAGTCTAAAAATATCATACCGATAAGTACTTCTAGGAATACCATTAAACATAGGATTATAAATTGCTTGAATATAATGAATAAAGGCATCAGAAGAATGAAAACTAAAAGGCAAACAACCCACAGCTACCATTTTATCTATTTCTTCCCGACCCCTCAATTTATTATACTTCTTCGTTACCTGACCGGTTGCTGGGTCCATTCTAGTTTGCGTTGGCCCACCAACATCTCCACCACCTTGTGCAATATTTAACTCTCTTTCGTGAGCATCACCTATATGTCTTATTAACGTACCCGTACCTCCTTGATTGCACCTCAGTATCTGATATACGTTCAAAAAATTGTCATGCAATACTAGTTGTTTTACGAGCTCTTAGGGCACGGGGAGGACGGGAAGGGAGATTAACTGATTCAGATCTAACGTTAGCATTTCCCACTACGGATGTCTCACCAATGTTTTCATCATCTTCATCTAAATTAACCGTATCTACTTCATTTTCTTCTTCTATACCGTAATTTTTTTGAGCTTCTACATAATCTATATCGTGAGCACCTACACCTATTTATTCTTCAAAAGGTGTACAAAGCGGTGCCATAGGCGAAGGCACACAGATATATCTACTACTTGAAGTACCTCTACCGCTAGTAATTCACTTTTTACTACCACTACCGCTTCTGGGACAAAAAATTTTTAACACCTTTAGTAGCGAGATTTCTTAATTTATCCATAATATAAATTAAACTAAAAAAAATTAAAATAAACAAATATAATAAAATTAAATATTCAACAATTAATACAATAAATAAAAATTAAACATAAGATATGAAACGACAATACCAAATTTTGAAAGTATCCGAAGGTTGCGACTTCAGAAACTTTCACTCGTACTTTGTAATCGTAAAATAAAAAAAATTAAAGTGATCACTATAGCAAATTAAATATATTGAATATTTGAGAATTGAGATTTGAGATTTGAGATTTGAGAGAGAATGAGATTTGAGAGAGTGAAAAATTGTGTAAAAAATGATTTGAAGGTGTAGGGTATTTATAGAATTTTTTTTGGGATTAAAAAATATTTTAAATGAATTAAAAAAATAATAATAAATGGGTCCAGACTAGCTGTTTGGACCCAAAAAAGGCTATATAGCCGTTGGGCCAACGGCTAGTTTGGCCCAAATATTAAAATTAAAAAAAAAATATCCAGAAAGGGTTGGGTTAACCGGGCCCAACCAAAAAATTTAACCAGTCCGAGACCCGTTACCCTACAACTCATGGGCTGATTGAGCCAGATCAAACCAGATCGATTTTATTAAGTGGGCCGGTTCGAGCCAGGTTGGGCTGTGTCAACCCGGCCCGTTTGACAGGTTTACCCCAAAGGGATGGTGAATCGCTACTAAGGTTACCACACATATAAGGGAAAAGACATCATTTTCAACCCATACTATACAAGAAAAGTCGAAGTCACACTTAAACTATATAAGTGACTTATTATACACCTTAACTATATAAAAGTGATATTATTACCTCCTCGCGACTCTCATTCTAAGGCGCGTGTGTTACACTTATTTTAGGCGTGTCCAGCCTATTAAATAACAAAAGTAAACGGCTAAAAACATTAAGGAAAAAGGCATCATTTCCACCCTAAACTATAGTCGAAAAGTTGAATCCATACCTAAACTATATAAGTGACTTATTACATACCTTAACTACAAAAAAGTGATATTTTTTACTCCCTAGATCTGACGTGGAAAATACATAATTATTTAAATAAAAATTGGCGCGTTGAAATTAAAAATTAATGCAAAAAAAAAATAAAAAAATTAAAATACTCCTCCCCCAACCCCCAACTTCCATCTCCTCACCCCCACCCCCACTCCCAAACAATAATCTTCTTCATTACCCCCACTTCCAAACCATCATCTTCTTCATCACCCCACCCCGAAACTCCAACCCCAACCCCAACCCCAAACCATCTTCTTCTTCATCACCTCTACCCCAAACAACACAGTTTCTTCATCACCCCACCTCCAAATTCCAATCTCATCACCAAATAACACAATTCATCCTCCACCTTCATCGAATCAATGTCAATTTCATAATGAACAAAATCAAATTGTATTTGATGTTTAAACGGGCAAAACCAAATTTTATAAAAAAAAGATATAAAATTTTGTAGAAAGGATGTTTTTCGGTGAATTCTCGTCAGAAAAGTCGGATTCATCGTCGACTTTCTCCTCTCTGTCTGTTAATTATTAATCCATCCAAAAATGTAGCTTGCTACCATATTAGTTTTTTTTCTTACATTACAGCTGAAAAACAAATAGAAAAAGTACGAAAATGTGTTGGTCATTACCATTTAAAACACAGAGGCCAACAGTTGAGTGGTCATTTTTTGAAACAATAATGGCCATTAAAGCGGAGAATTTTTTTATTTTTTTTACGAAAAGACAATGGGTTACGGATGAACAACAATGTTAGAAGAAATTAATTGTTATAGTAATTTTGTTGGTGGAATAAAGTTTATGGTGGTGAATATGGTGTAATGGAGGTTTTGAACATTGACAACAATGGAGGTTTTAGACATTGAAGAAGAATGAAAAAAATTAAATTAAAAATAAAAAAAAATTATGAAAATAATAAATTTATTAGTTTTTCGGATTATGCTAATGTGGCAGCGCGTGTAAAACACCACACAAGTGGTGTAATGCCTGACAGGGTGTAAAAAATATCACTTTTTTATAGTTAAGATGTGTAATGGATCACTTATATAATTTAGGTGTGAATTCAACTTTTCAACTATAGTTTGGGATGAAAATGATGCCTTTTTCCTTATTTTTCAGATTATACTGATGTGGTGCTGACGTGGCAGTGCATGTAAAACACCACACCACATGCAAGTAATGTAATGTCTAACAGGGTGTAAAAAGTATCATTTTTTATAGTTAAGGTGTGTAATAGGTCACTTATATAGTTTAGGTGTGGATTCAAATTTTCGACTATAACTTGACGTGAAAGCGATGCCTTTTCCCCATATATAATTAAAAAACAACAATATCATAGCATCATCTCCCCTCTTTGTTTTTTAATTATTCTTTTTTCTAAAGAAAAAACACCTAAACATAAATTAGTTGTTAATCAATTTTGTTATGGAATCCACCTCTTCTTCAATTTTCGTTTCTCCATATTTTTCAAGTTCTTATTTGAATTGAAAACATATGTTATAATTAAAATTAATAATTAAAATTTAATTAATTAAAATAAAGTCTTAATTATAGTATTTACTTCTATATATTTTCTTATTAAGTAATCATACTTTTTTTTTTCTTGCTGACTTTTGTCATTTCTCAAATGATATATTTGTCAAATGAAAAATTAAAAACCGTGTCCCGATGTTATTTAATTTTATACTCCTATCACTCAACTTCAAATTCTTGTGACTCCCTAAAAGGTGTCCATTCTTTGAAAAAATAAAAATACTTAGGGAATTTTTTTAATAAATACTCGTGACACTTGGCAGTAAAAAAAAGCTTTTAATATATTTAGTAAAGATATAATGAATTGTTAAAAATATTTAAGAAAAAATATATGAAAATAAATAATTATGACTAGAACTTTACTTTAACTAATTTAATCTCAATTATCAATTTTAATCAATGACGTTTTTCTTCAATTCAAATAAGAACTTAATGAAGAGGAGTTATATTCATGACGAGATATCATGTTGTATAAAACAGAACAATAAAGTACAATACACAAAAGAAATTTAAAACCGTTTCCTCATCATAAAACTAGTGAGGATAGGTTTGTGCTGAGCACAGACCCAACATGATAAGATTGTTAGGATTTTTGTTCTGATTTTCTTACCAAACTTAAGTTTTACTTTTCTTGAAAGAAAAATAAAAGTAATATTATAATTATTTTTAATTTTCCTTAAAGGAAAACATAATTTTTTTTTCATATTTGGCTAACCTCTTTCTTGGAGGAAAGATTTTGGAAGTCTATAAATAGAAAAACTCATTCCTCATACAATAATACAATAGTATCAACAATGTAGTGTTTAAAGAGTTTTGTTTAGGGGGAGATTTTTCTCCCAATAGGTTTTATATTTTTTCAATATTTGTTTTTCATATGTAGGTGGTTTGACCAAATCATATTAATAATATATTTTTTAGTATGTTTTTTTTGTCATCTAAATTATTGTCTTTATGGTTTGCAATTTTTAATTTTCCGCATGACGCCCTCTCGATTTCAAACCAAACAAAAATTACATTTTTAAAATTATTATGAAAGCAGTGAAATAAATCGTCATAATTAAGCATTGATATATTTATATATAATATGAGTATATTATAAATTTAAACGCAGTTTATATTCTCCTGATAATTTTACTACTTAAAGTTTAGATCTTTCATTAAGTGTGTTAAGGAAATATATTTATGCATGAAGTGACATAAAAAATTAAATTATTTTAAATAATTTAAGTTTTTAATTATTCTAATTTATAATATTTTTTTCTTCTATTCCAATTTAAATAACACTAATATAATTTTGAAAGTCAAACAAATATCACGATTAAAGTAGTGCAGCAGTCATGTCTTAAACGACTCATAATAACTATTAGAAGTGATGTAGTAAAATTGCTATAAAAAAATATTTGTGAAAATAATTTAAGTGAGTCTCGTATAAGATTGTAGACACGTGATTTTTGACCTACCTCGAATTTTAACCTATCTGTCCGCATTAAATATTTTTATTTTTTTTAATACTTATTTTAATTTTTATTTTATTTTTAGTAAGTTTAGTTGAAAATAAATAAAAAATAATAAGTAAAGTTACTTTTTGGGATATTTTTATTTTTATTTGTATTGTTATTTTTGTTTTAAAATAACATAAAAATTCAAAAAATATATATTTTCCTTTTAGTTTTAATAAATAGACTAGTGGTTTTATTATTCTCTTAATTATATTTATTTTTTATATTTTTTATAAATTTCTATTGCATTTTTTATTAAATATAACAATTAATTAGTTAATATTATTATTATTATTTTCTATTTTTATATATTTTGAATTAAATAAAACAAAGATTATCCTAAACATGACTATCCCAACCACGCCTAAGTTCTCTCAAGTTCCCTCAACTTCCCACCCCATGCACTATACTCACTCTTTAAAAACAGAATGACTTACTTTCTTTTTTAGTCCATTTAAAAAAGAATGATCTCTTTTTCTTTTTGGTAATACTTTAATTTCAACTTTCTACATGGCATGTTTAGGACCACAAGATTAAAGGATATTTTGGTACATTTGAAACTACTTTAATATAAGGCCACAAGATTCAAAAGTATTTTTTATTTTCTTAAACTTTGTGTCAAGTCAAAGTAGGTCATTCTTTTTTAAACGAAGGGAGTATAACACAACGCAGGGGCGGACCTATGTAATATTTTGGGGTGCTCCGGCACCCACTAAACTCGATGCGGAATAGGTATAGTTACATAAAAAATATTAAAAAATAGGTATAAAACATATAAAAGCACCCACTATAATAAAAATTAATTTGGTGAATTGATATTTAGGTTGATGTTAAGGTGCTTCATTGGAAGGAGGCCCGAAGTTGTCGAACCTCATTGTGTTGATTTTTTTACTTTTTTCAGTTTTTAACTTTTTTAAGCACTCACTATCCTTAAATCCTCGATCTATCACTGACACAACACACGAACAAAGGAAAAGGAGAGAACAATTTTACGTACATTGTATAGAGAAATAAAGACACCAAAAAAAAAAACACTTAGAAGGGAAAAAAAAAAAAAAAAAGACAAAAGAAAAAAATAAAAAAAAAAAAAAAAAAAAAAAGAGGACGGACGAAGGGAGTAGCAACAGCAACATAGTGAGAAAAACAAAGAAGAAGCGAGAAAAATAAGAAACAATAAAAAAATAGTGAAGAAAAGTCAAGGAAGCAAAAGAAGAAGAAAAAGAAGAAACACACGCAGGAGACAAAAGTTAGGGTTCGAGTTCGGAGTTTCTGTCGAGTTTTCGGTGACGTCGATCATGCTTCTCTTTTAGTTAGTTCATTATTTAGGTTTTTATCCAATTCTATATTTTTATTTTATAAATTTTATTTTGAATTGAAGCATGAATGAAATTATCACAGTAGCTTCTTATATTATCTAGCGTGTGTAGTTTTCTTTTATTTTTACATAATTCATGCTTTACGGCTTTATTTATGACTTACTTGTTGACTTGAAATAATGTTGATTAGGTTGATTTTTAATTTTAAATGATATGATTTTTTTTAAAAAAAGTTAATATTTACCTTCTTTTTATGTGTAATTAGGAAGTATTTATGATAAATCCTAACATGTGACCCATGCATGCATGAAAAATAAATAAGATAAATACATGTACACACAAAATCACATGCATGAGACAACCCATAAGAAGGTACAATCAAAAGGAGAAACTTTGAAACAGGAGAAGAGAAAACGAAAAAAAAATAAGGAAAAGAGAACGGACAGTTGCAAAAAAGAGAGAAAAACAAGAAGCAGTGAGGGAATAAAATAAAATAAAAAATTAAAAAAAAAAAAGAAAGAAAGAAGGTAAGAGATGAATCATGATTATCAATACGGACATTTGATGAGATACCAACGACAAGATAAAGTTAGATAGAGAGATAAGTAAATTGAAATATTATTATCTTTCAATTTTCAAGTTGAGATTTGTAAGTTTGTGCCTTAAAAGTTACTAGAAATTTAGTTTAAAAAGTCGGTCATATATTACAATTTTAGAGCCTATATTTTGGCTTTTGGACATTTTCCTGTAAAAAATACTTTTAGTTACGTCTGTTTAATTAATTTTAATAGTGAAAGTAGAATTAGATAGTTGTTTGACTTGAGCCCTTTGAAATAGATACTTGACTTTTATAACACCACTATATTATATTTTATTCATCTTCTTTATACTTTCTCCGTTTAAAAAAAGAATGACCTACTTTTTTTTTAATCCATTTAAAAAAGAATGATCTCTTTTTCTTTTTGGCAATACTTTAATTTCAACTTTCCACATGACATGTTTAGGGCCATAAGATTAAAGGACATTTTGGTACATTTGAAACTACTTTAATTTAAGACCACAAGATTCAAAAGTCTTCTTTATTTTCTTAAACTTTGTATCAAGTCAAAGTAGGTCATTCTTTTTTAAACAGAGGGAGTAATTGATAAGAGAAGAAAAATTGGTTTGACTTTTCAAGAGATGAACAAATGTCTTTTAATGCTAGATAAGCTTTAGGCACGTTTAATATATTTGTTATTTGTTATGATTAAGAATACGGTGTACGCATCTTTCTGAGACGTTTAGAATAATTCAAGGGTGCAATAATGCACCTTGACAAAGATCGTTTGAAAAATAACTTTCACTAATTTAATATAAGAGATATAGATAGATATTATCGGTGTAAGAAAATTGAGCGAATCCAAGCCTACAGACACAATTTATCCAGAATAGTTTAAGTTAAGTATAAGTTGATAAAAGCAACCGTGCTTGAACAACGGGACTCGAGGGGTGCCTCACACCTTCCCCTCGATCAACGAAATTTCTTACCCGGTCTTCTGTTTTCGCAGACCAACAAAGAGTTATTTTCTTTTGCTTAGGGATTCAATAAGGTGACTTGGAACACTATAACTCAATTTCAAGTGGTGACTCTAAAAATGATAAACTAATCCCTATTCAATACCGTTACTTTAATTGGAAAAACCCTTTGACCTTCGTCCCTCGGGCAAAAAAGGAGTGTGGCAAAGATGTCAAGTTAATTTAAAACATCAAGAGTTAATTTAACATTTTATATCTATTTTATCTTTTTTATTAAATGTTATTAATTTTGTAATACTTATATAATTTATAATAATTAATTAGAGGTGATATAGTAAAATTACGGTTGAAGAAGTTAAAGCAAACATGTCATAAATGTCTATTTAATTTTTTAAAATTAAATATTATTAGTTTTCTAATCATAAATGACATATAATAATTAATTAGGGATGAAATAATAAAACTACGGATCAAGTAGTGGTCGGCAAGCACGTGGACCACCAAAATAAAAAAAGTAGTTAAAAACATTAAAATTTAATATCCTTATTTACATATTTTATGCTTCATTTAGTTGTACCTAATAAAAATTGATATTTTGATTATTTAGATCTTAGCTTATGTAACTATGTATTTAATTTTTTATTTGAATCCAATCATTTAGATCTCAGTAGGTGTACTACTTTCATACTTTCTTTTTAACACAAATATTACTATTGCAAAGTACTTTATTTGATCATTTTTAATGTAATTTTTTTATCTATTTTTATCCTTGTTATTAAATAGTATTTATAGTTTAATACTTAAATGGCTTATACAATAACTATTTAGAAGTGATGTGATAAAATTACCATAAAAAGTACTTGTGAAAAAATTTAAGTGGATCTCATATAAGTTGTCAATTTAATTTAAAACATCAATGGTTAACTAATTAGAAGTGATATAGTAAAATTACTATAAAAAGTACCTGTGAAAAAAATTTAGCGGATCTCATATAAGTCATCAAGTTAATTTAAAACATCAAGAGTAAACATATAATTTTGTGTCAATTTTTTTTTTTTTATGAAATATTATCAATTTTCTAATGCTTAGATGATCTATAATAATTAATTAGGAGTGATATAATAAAATCACAATTAAAGCAGTTGAGGCAAGCATGTTATAAATGTCTATTGTACTTTTTTAATTAAAAATTATTAATTTTTTAATATGTGAATGGCTTATAATAATAATTAGGAATGATATAGTAAAATTATGATTGAAGCAGCTGAATCAGACATGTCATAAATATCTATTTTATTTTTTAATTAAAATTTATTAATTTTTTAATACTTAACTGTCTTATACTCCCTCCGTTTATAAAAGAATGACTTATTTTCCTTTTTAATCCATTTCAAAATGAATGAGCTCTTTCTTTTTTTGGCAATATTTTAATTTCAACTTTCCACATGACATATTTAGGACCAGAAGATTAAAGGACATTTTGGTGCATTTGACACAACTTTAATTTAAGGTCATACGATTCAAAAGTCTTCTTTATTTTCTTAAACTTTGTGCCAAGTCAAAGTAGGTCATTCTTTTTTAAACGGATGGAGTAATAATTAATTAGGTATGATATAGTAAAATCGCGATTGAAGTAGCCGAAACAGGTATGTCATCCACAAGTTGCCTGCTTCAGCAACTTCATTGTCGCTTTAAATGACTTATAATAATTAATTAGGAATATAGTAAAATCAAAATTAAAGCAGCTAAAACAACTATGTCATAAATATCTATTTTATTTTTTAATTAAATATTATTATTTTTTTAATATGTAAATAACTTATAATAATTAATTAAGAATGATTTAATAAAATAACGATTGAAACAGATGAAACAAGTATATCGTCCACAAACTGTCTGTTGCTTCAGCAGCGTCATTGCCACAAACTGTCTGCTGGTTCAGCAGCGTCATTGCCACTTATATAGTAGTAATAGATGGAATAATAGATAGGGGCAGACCCACATGTATATGTGGGAGTGCACGTGCACCCGTTAACGTCGAAAAAATTTGTGTAGATATATATGTATATACCTTGAGAAATTGGGATATAGCTAATAGTGAACCCTAAGATGAATGGTAGTGCACCTTGGTGTACTGGTTGAAGCCATCCCTTTCGTCTATGTGACCAGGGATCAATCCTCGGGTCACACAACACCCTTAATTTTTATTTTCAATACTTCAAATTTAAAGGCTTATTACTAAATTTATAACAACCGTCCATGTGACCAGGGATCGATCCTCGGGTCACACAACACCTTAATTTTTATTTTCAATACTTTAAATTTAAAAGGCTTATTACTAAATTTATAACAACAAAATTGTTGACATGAGGATTTGAACTCGCTACCAGTTCATATGGGGAACCCTCCTTGACCATTGAGCTACCACAACTAACAGTTTAAAAGTGTTAAAAGTTAACTTCATATTATAAAAAAGTAAAGTTATTAGCTTAAAACTCTTATTTATTTTATATATTTATTTTTCCAGTATTGTTTGTGTCTTTAGCGACCAATTGAATATGATAATATTCCTTAATCGACACCAAAAAAAATTTTAACGTCTTAAGATAATATTGGTGCACCATAATATTATCAAAAGAATAAGCGTAAAAAAGCCTCAAGGTCTATTGTGTTTAAGAACAAAGTACAAATAAAGTGCGAGATTTAACGAGAAAAAAGGCATAAAGGTAGAAAAGATATAAATATATGTCTAGTCCAAGACTAATAATATAAGCATGAACGAAAAATATATGAACAAAAAAATAATTTTTTTTGATAAAGTGACATATCAATTTTTAGTGTTCGTCTACTCAGAAAGCCTCATTGACAAGGGAAAGCATGTATCAGAAATTAGAACCTAAGTTATACATTAAGCGAGGCGAACGCTAAACACATTTTGAATCTTACTTTGAGGCTTATACCATCTTTGATGGTGCACCCACAGACTTCAAATCCTGGATTCGCCTCTAGTAATAGATAGATACATACTCTAAGCTGAATTCAATCCTCTTAGATTCTTTTTCCGTACGTCTTTCTTTCCCACTTTTATTTCAACCTCTCATCATCTTTTATAATCACTAGTTGCATTTGATCGTGCTAAGTCCAGATCAAAAACTAATATTAAATTTTAAATTTATAATTTTTTAATCTTGTTTCTATTCTTTTTTTTTTTTATATATATATATATTTTTGTGATATTATGTTAGTTGTAAAGGTAGTTTGAACATATCTCAATATTTTTAATATTAATCAAATAATATTTATTTTATAAAATTATTTTAGATTTTATTTTTTATTTCAAACACATGCATGCACCAACATTATTTTTCTTTTTATTTTACTAATAGTTTTGGAGGTTAAATTCTTTAATGATCAAAATAGAATTTTATCTTATATTGAATTAACTTTGCCATTTTTTCCTCAATTCAACTTATATTGGCTAACGTATTTTTTGTTAATTTTTTATCAATTAAACTTATATTAATTTCCCATTTATTACAAAATAATAAATAAATTCTGACATTCAAAGTAATATAATAAATATTTAATACTATAAATTATTGTATGATAACATCAATAAAGTTAACTTATAAATCAAGATAGAATTTAGTTTACATTATTAAAAGACTTGATTCAACAAAATACTTTTGCAGATGTTCCTTCATATATCATGCAAAAGAAATTGAAAAGTTATTATTTTTTAAAACTTTAGTGTTTCTTTTTTCTAAAAATATATGTTGAGAAATTTATTTGATATTTCTTAAACGTGTATATATGAAGCTTTAATAGTTCATGTTAAATTATTTATTTGTCCTAAATTATATAAAATGTTGATTATCCATTGTTTTGTTAAAAAATTCATCATAAAAAAATGTGAAAAGAATTACTCTCCTTTTTCATTATTTAGTATCTATACATTAAAAAATAATTATTGAATAATCAAGCATGTATTAAGTTAGATAGGAAATGTCAAGATACATTGTTTACTTGTCCATGATAAATTTGTTAGTAAAAGTGATAATTTAAAATAAGATTAATAAACTAGAAAGACAATAAACTTTTGGATCAATTTTGAATTTGATTGTATATATAGTTTTTTATGGTGTTATTGTTATTTTTCCATGACTCATCACTTTTGTAGCATTTGATAAGCCCATATAATTGTTCAAATTTTCCAAAATGAATGAAAATTTATACAGTAACTAAAAATAAAATTGACAAAAAAACTTCATGTGAGGACTACCAAAGTCTCACATTCTCTTGTATATAATAGTAATATTATTACAAGAGAATAATTGTTAAATTATCTTAAATATGATATTAACCGTTTGAATGAGGGAGTATCATGGGTGTATGAGAGAAATAATGTAACAACTGATCAGATTTATAAAATATTATAACTTTTTCTAGTTGGTGGCATGGATTGTTTCGTAATACATATCAGTATCATGATTCTCTTGAGCTATTGAGATTAAGTGTCTTATTTTTGACAACAATGGAAAGTTCGACATTTGTTTTGTTTCAAGGACGATGTATATGAACCTAATGATATTGTTAAAAAGGCTTTGCTGATTTACATGAATATAATAATGCTTTACAAATTTCATCAGTTTTGAGTTTTGACTTGCATGCCTAATAGAATTGAAGGAAGTATATAGTACTATACCACAAGATGGATTATAGTTTTTAGGCATAATACATAAATATCATCCTAAACTTGACATCAAATTATAATTTTGACTTTAAACTTTGATAGTGGTCAAATATGACCTCTGACTATTCAAAACTACACAAATATGACCTCCGATCCTATGTGACAAAATGCATGTTGTACACGCAAAACTGGGCGTGTCAGGCTAAAAATTTGAGCGTTCCAACAGTAAAAAAGGAAAAATGATTATTATGCCCTTACTAATTCCTTTTTATATATTTAAATGACTTTTCACTATTATTTTTTCATTATTTTCAGCTCAAAAATGAAACTAAAATTAATAATAAATTATAGTTTTAATAAAGACATAATACATAAATATGACCCTAAACTTGACACCAGATTATAACTTTAACCTTAAACTTTAATAGTGCACAAATAGGACCTTTAACTATTCAAAACCTGACAAATATGACCTCCGATTTTGCAACCCCATGCGTGAGTTTCACTCACCTCTACGTGGAAAGATCATCCAATTACACGGTGCCACGCCGTTAAAAGGGCTGACTTGGAGGGAGGCCATATTTGTGCAGTTTTGAATAGTTAGAGGTCATATTTGTGCACTGTCAAAGTTTTGCTTTTTGTGTTAAAACGGCATTGTTTTTATTACTTATTATTTTTTTATTTTTTTATTTATTTCTATAGTAGCAACACCTAACTTTTTTTTTATTAAACAAAAAAGCCACTATCAGGGATCGAATCCGCGCATTAGGCTGAAGGAAGCGCCCAAGAAGAGCAAATAACACCACTGGGCTATCTAAGTGCGTTGTTTCATGTGGTTCAACATTAATATACGTACATAAATATAGATTTTCTACCTTATATATACAACATAATTTTTTTACTGAGGGGGTTTGGGTGAACCCCATGGCAACCACGTAGGTTCACCCCTGCATTAATTTAATAACGTTTTGATAACGTTAATTAATACTAACATTTTAATAACGATAATTTGATAACGTTAATTTAATATACTACTACTACTATCATTAATAACGTTAATTTAATAACGTTTTATTAAACTATAAAAAAAAATTATTAGTATAGTTTTATCTTTAATTTAATAATTAAATAAATTATATTTAGATATATTATAAACATAAATTCGCCCTTTGCTTTATAATATATATACATACCCGCGCAATTTTTTCGTATAAGGCTGACCCACCTAATTAATAAATCTTCAATATTGCTTTTTTTCCACCATGACAAAAGAAATTAGATGTCATTTTCATCTTTGAGCCTAAAATAATGAAAAAATAATAGTGAAAAGTTATTTAAAAGTCATATTTGTGCAATTTGAAATAGTTAAAGGTCATATTTATGCATTGTCAAAGTTTAAGGTCAAAGCTATAATTTGGTGTCAAGTTTAGGGTCATATTTATGTATTATGCCCTTAGATTTTAAGCTGGACGCACCCAGTTTTGCGTGTTGAACACACGTTTTGCCACGTAGAATCGGAGGTCATATTTGTGCAGTTTTGAATAGTTAAAGATCATATTTGTGCACTATCAAAGTTTAAGGTCAAAGTTATAATTTGGTGTCAAGATTAGGGTCATATTTATGTATTATGCCTTTAATATCCCACAAAGAATTAATTTTTTCTCCAAAAGATAAAGTTCAACTTCCTGCTTTTCGGAAGACTTTTTTTACTATTATATTTTTTTGATGCAGAATTCTATAGGCTTGTCATAACCACTAAAAATATTTGTATATTGTCCCATAGCAATTTCGTAGAGGAACGACGCAAATACAATTTTTAGAAAAACATTTTATACGTGTTTCAAACCTCAAATCCTGTATTTTTCGAATTATCAAACCTTCATCTATGTATTCTTCCTCGTATATTTTGTGATCTTGGGATATATTTTCTAACAAAGAATGGTGCAATTACTATAAAAGAAGATAATAGTATCTTGGAAAATAGATACCACTTGCGAGGATATATGGAGATTGATGAGTTCTTTTGAAAAAATTGACTTTGTATATATTCCTCGTGCATGAAATACAGTAACTCATGATTTAGCTAAATTTTTTATTTTCAATTTATATCAAATTTCTTGAAATTTCGTCTTTTCGATTTCGGTTGTAAATGATGCAATTATATCTTATGAACATTAGAAAAATATTACTTATAAGATAATATAATGAAGTGGGGTTCACTTGAAAAAAGGTATTAGTAAATATTGTGGTGGGAACTATGGACATCTATTCGTAAATATTGTAATAAGATTAATAATGTGTTTGGTCATACTTTTGAGAGGATAATTTTTTTTTTTCTTTTTTTTTTTTTTTACAAAATGTGCTTACTTAAAAAAAAATGAAGAGGTGTTTAGTGGTGAGCAGAGAAACTAAAAAAAGTAGTTTTTAAAATATTTTTTGAAAAATATTTTGAGAAAAATACAGTTAGAACTATGTTTATAAAGTTTGATCAAACAGTAATTGTTATTTGTACTTTTTAAATTTATTAATCAAACACAAACTATTTTTCACCAAAAATATATTTTAAAAAAATAATTTTCAAAATAAATTAATATAAAAGTTTGACCAATCACGTCGTTAGAGTGATCATTACCAAGAGGAAAACATAAGTTTCATTTTACACGATTGTGAATTAACAAAGGAGGCAACAAACATCTTTGAATTGATCAAGTTAGGATTTTATTTAAATCAAATTCTTTATTACAAGTATTTTAATGAAAATGTGTTTTTTAGATAAAAGACTGTGTCATTTATGAAAAGGTGTCTTTTAATGAACTAAAATTTATATATATACACAAGGTAACTTTACCTTATTACAATAAATTTTATATTGGTAAAGTAATTACATAAATCTCAAATTAATTACTAAAATCCTCTAATTTTTTACTCTCTCTCCTTAATATTATACATCCAAAAAGGCCACCTTTTTCTCCCCATTTTATCTCCTATTACAAATCAGTTTATCTTCCATTATTGAATCCTTTTTTTCACACCTAAAATCAAGCAATCATGTACTTAGAGGTTACCATATTGTAAGTTTTCAAACATTAATTGAACTTAATGGTTTTATTCATTAATTTTTGAATATTTTTTTTTAACTTTACCAAATCAGAAAATTTTCCGATGCTTTTTTGGTTGCATGTTTTTTTTTTTATGAAATTAATTGCTTTTGCAATTACATTCTAGTTTGATTGTTATATTATTTCGCCTTTTTTCATATATTTAAAGTCAGATCTTTGTATTTTTTATTTTATAACTGTTAGTTAAGCAAAATATTATAAATTTGATAATGGATTCGCGTTGTAGTTTTAGTTTAGGACTTAGTTAGATGCTTAAGAACAAAATATTTTCGTTGTTGATTTTGTTCCCGGTACATTTGATTTTGAAGAACTCAATTTTGCAGAGAATCATTCAAAGTATCGAAACGACCTGGTAACTATGAAGAAATTGAAAGAAGTGGTCAGTTCTAGTTCGAAGAAGTCAGCTTTAAAATCGACAATTAAGAAGAAGCTTGATGATTTCGGACGACCCCACCTTCCAAAGGTGTAGATTTTATACATTATACATTACTTTATTTAACACACTTATGTATAATATAAGTTTTTATATACATAGAAGAGGTTGTTTTTGTATTTAGTCGACTTATACAATTAGAATCTATGAACTTTTGTATAAGGTTGCATTATACATTCTGACAAGTTTATAGATAAATAATGTACAATGTTAATATTTTTATATGTATGGTGTAACATTATACATTCTTGAGTTTTTATTTGAAAGTATAAGATATAATATATCAGGCACTATACATTAGTTATTTTGGAAGACTAATGTATAATATAAATCTTATGATATATATTTTCAATATGTTATAAATTAGAAGTTCTTATTATATATAAGAGACATTTTTATGTTTTATGTTGTATTATACAGTTAGAAAGTCTTATTTTTGTATAAGTTTTCATTATACCTTCTGTCAAGCTTATAGGTCAGACATGTTTAACGTGAAAACTTTAGATTTGTAGTATGATATTATACATTCCTGCAATTTAGTTTTTAAATGTATAAGTTGCCCTCATACTTATTTTAAATATAAGTCTTTTGATATATATTTCAATATGTTCTACATTAGAAGTTCTTATTACATATATAAGAGGCATTTTATACTTTATGTGGTATTAATATTGTTAGAAAATCTTATTTTTGTCTAAGTTTTCATTATATTCCATTTCAGTAAAGATAAATTACAATAAAATGCATACAACAACATACCCAGTGTATTCCCACCTAGTGGGGTCTGGGGAGGGTAGAGTGTACGCAGACCATACCACTACCTCAAGAGAAGTGGAGAGGTTGTTTCCGATAGACCCCCGGCTTAGGACCAATAACAGTATAACAAATACAAAAAGTAAGTGGATACAAACTAGTATGATACACAAAACAAACTAACAGTATAACAAACACAAAAGATAAGTGCATAATAAACTAGTACGGGATACAATGAAATGCATATATCAATACATTGCACGGCAAGTTATAAAAGTCATTCCAACAGGAACAATTTATTTGGAATGGTAAGCGCACTACTAGTCTACTACATATACATTTACAACCAAAAAGAGTAGTAGTTATTGTAATACGTGCAAGTGTAAAAATTTCAACTAAAATTTACATATATACACAAGGTAACTTTACCTTATTACAATAAATCCCATATTGGTAAAGTAATTACATAAATTTCAAATTAATTACTGAAATTCCCTAATTTGCATCACTTTTGTAGGATTGATAAATAATTTTCGACTCTCAAATACTGAAATGATGCAACAATATGGGGATATTCATATTTTTTTTCGAGAATTGAAGAAAGAAGAAGACCTTTTTTTTCAAAAATGTAATTCAACAATGAGGAAAACTAACAGTCATGTTTAAGAGTTTTTTCGAATTTAAATTTCAGTTACTATATTTAATCATACACTACATAATTACAGATAATTAATGGGGTTATTTAAGAAAATGGAAGATTTTATCTACATAATTACAGGTAATTAATGGGGTTATTTAAGAAAATGGAAGATTTTTTCTACATAATTATAGGTAATTAATGGCGTTATTTAAGGGAATAGATGATTTTATCTGATTACTCTTTTCATGAATGTAGGCAAATCTGTTTTATCATACATCCCTACAATGTATAAGAAACTACTGAATGTATAAGTATATTTTACAAAATAGGGAGAGAGAAAACTTAAAGGGATTATATGTAAATACTTTTACTAAACACGAGATTTGTGTGGTTTACCCTTTAATGAAATGTGTTGTGTCCTTTCATTTTTTATTTCTGTCGTTTCTATTTGAATCCAACTTCTCCAGCTTCTAAAAAGGTAATTGTAACTTTTTACAGAGAATTTTTTTTTCTCAACATCCCACAAAGAACTAATTTCTTCTCCAAAAGATAAAGTTCAGGTTTTTACTTTTCAGATGAATTTTTTTTTACTATTACATTTGTTTGGTGCAGAATTCTATAGGCTTGTCATAACCATTAAAAATATTTATATTATATAGAGATAATGTCCAAAAGACCATCCAAGCTTTACCTCAAATCCCAACTACACACTTAATCTTCACGGGAGTCCTATCACCCCCCTGATCTATTTTTTCATGTATTTACTACTCCCCCTCCCCAAATGCTGAGCTGGCATGGAAGGTGAGAACACCCCCTTTAGGCGCGTTGGTTCAGTCTCAACAACTCCAAAAGTAAGAGTTTACCCTTCCACATGTATAATACACATCATTAATTAATTTTTTGATGAAATAAATCATGAAAAATGGCTCTCTCTCTCTCTTCCAACGGTCTTCTTCCTCTTCTTTATAACACTCTTCTCTTTGTCCACCATCTGCCTTCATCTTGCTCTATTTTTTTTAATTTTATTTCTTTAACCTACGTTTTAGATTTTAATCCCATTTTCTACTTGAATTCTTGGAGTTTTGTTTTGTAATTTTGTTCAACTCTTAATTTAGAGTTTGTAATTTGATGAAAGATTTTGTCGGAATTCATGAAATGACAAATTTGAAATTAAATAAGCTTTGTATGGACCAATCAGACCCAATCAATGCTATTATGAGATGCAAACATGGTATTTTGCTTGACTTGCAAACTTCATGGTCGAAGTCTAATCCGGGAAGAAGATTTTGGTCTTGCCCCTACTATGGTGTATGTATTTTGTATTTTATTTTGCTGTTACTTTATATTCAAATTATGTTAATGTACTGATTTCTACAAAAATTTTCAGTCTCAAAAATGTAATTTTTTTTTATGGAGGGACAAAGAAAAAATGGATCCAAGATCAAATTTTATCATTTCAAGATTAGTGAACAAAATCAATGAGTTGGAAGAAGACTTATGGCTTAAACAGGTCCAAATTGATAACTTGACGTGGGAGAAGAGGCGCAATGGAAGATGGAGATGGTGTAGGTTCAATAGAAATTTTTTTTTTATGTATTTTGATTTTTGTTGTTGTTATGTTCATCAGCAGCAAATGAACTGAAAGTAGTTGCTAGATCTGGTCTAATATGGTGTAAATTTTGTATACCTCTCTCTAAATATATCAGATTATGTTATGTTATGTTGTCTTTTGCCTAGTCGTACTCCATATGTTTGTTTTTACATAGTTGTACTTCTGATGTTTGTTGTGCTGCTGCTAAGTTATTGTTTGCACTTACAAAATTGTGTCTTGTGTCGCTGCTAGGTTGTGGTTTACAGTTACAAAATTGTGTCCTGTATTGCTTCTATGTTATTGTTTACACTTGTTATGTCTTATGTTGTTGCAATATTATTATTTACACTTGTAAAGTTGTGTATTGTGTTGCTGTCATTTAAACGTAAAAATTGGTGTAATGATAATGTTGTTTAGGCAAAGCACTGTTCTAATGCTATGTTTTTCTTTACGCTTAGATAGTGCAATGGTAATGTTGTGTTAACATTATAGAAACATCACCACCATTTAAACAATACAACAATAATGCCTAATGACAACATTCATCAACAAAACATTTCAACTTCATACATCATCATTCATACCAAAATATATTCACATTCATAATGCCTAACCATTAGGCAACATTAGTCAACAAAATACAGTGCTTAAATTATTTTCGAACACTAAAATAAAATTATTTTCATGTCAACTGAACTAACTTAAAATAGTAATTAAAATACATCAACAACACTACAATTTCCATGGCATGTTGGACTGTGAAGAAGCGGTATTTTGACTTGGATGATTCGAACTACTTCCCACTTTCTGTTTTCTTCTATTCTCTTTAAGTTCTTGTAGTTTTCTTGTTGAGATTATTGATTTTCCATTCCATTTTAATTTACTAGTACTACTTGGTATATAACCAATGTCACCAGTTACATCAGCTGATCTTGCCACCTTTGCTTGACCAGTAGAGTATATCTTACTGCTAGGCATGCTAGACTATAGGAAAGGATAAAAAAGTTTAAGAATCAACATATATCAATGACCTATAATTTACAAATGATATAACAAAGTAAGAGACTTACATTTAGGACTTTAAAGCCATTTTCAGCTTAAAACACACCTATTCCTACTACTCCTTGCCTTTTGAATGGAGCAGTGTTTCCCCTACCACTACCCATTCCTCTTTTTGTAGTTTTAGCTATTGAAGATGATGTACAAAAATCAAGAGGTGCAGAAGAGGATGCTGAAAAAATAGTAGGTACTGGAGGTGTTGTAGGTAGAGGAGTTGCAGTAGCACCTACTGAAATTATTCTTTTAGGTCTCCCTCTTTCTTGTTTTGCTTGTGGAGGTTCAGTAATGGCTTTTGATGAAGTTTTCTATAAATATAAAAGGAATGTTATGAATTTAGAAAATTAGAACTAAATTCAAGCATAATATACCTTTGGTCTGCCTCTTCCCCTACCTGAACCATTACTTTTTCCTTGAGGAGCAGCATTAGGTGCTTCTGGTGGAGTTTTCTACATATAAAAATAATATTAACAATTAGAGTAGTGTTATAACATAATGAATTCATGTGAAAAAATTACCTTTGGTCTTCCTCTTCCCCTGCCTGAACCATCATTTTTTTCTTGAGGAGCAACATTAGTTGCTTCTATTAGAGTTTTCTACATATTAAAAAATAATGTTAACAATTAGAATACTGGTATAACATAATAAATTCAAGTAAAAAAATTACCTTTGGTCTGCCTTTTCCCCTACCTGAACCAGTAGCTGTTGCTACTACTGGTGCAGTTGGTTTTGCTGATGGTGCTCTGTGAGGACAACCCCTTTTGTTGTGGCCTCTAACATAACACACACTACATATCATTGCTAGTCTAGTTCTAGGAAATTTTCCTAACTTTTTTTGTTTCCCTAACTTCCTTCTTCCTATTCTTAGCTGGACTGCCAGGCAGGGTTGTAATTTCAGGTGGAGCAACAACAATGTTTGAAGAAACTGGCCACATTTCCATGTTTGTAAGTGGTTGAAGAACATTGGCATAAGTCTACAAATATTTTTCCTTACTATAGCACCTGTCAATATATTCATACAGAGGGTACTTTTTGAACAATATTGCAGCCACACCAAGTGCACATGGTATGTCCTTTAACTGCCACATCCTACAACTACAAGTCCTCTTGACAATATTAACTTTGTGTTGACAAAGTCCTTCTTTCACTTCAAAACCAACAACTCCATTAAACTAAATGGTACAATCCATAGACCTGTTGATTTTTTCCTCTAAAACTATTAAACACATTAGAGAGTAATTGGAATTCCAAGTATTTGGAAACTCCCTTAAAGTGCCTATTCTTGTCATCAGCTTTACTCTGATTTCTTCAAGCATGGTAATGATGGTCTTGTGCCTAGCTGGTAAGATCCATGCATTAAAATACTCTGACATGTTATTATCCATAGAATCACATTTCACTTTAGTGTTAAAGTGAAGCTTGCACCAGTAATTAATGTTGAAGTACATTAAGTCATCAATCATTTTTGCAGGACCAAGCAAGTTCATCTTCTGTATGTTTTTCCTCAATTGAGACTCAAATGTACTTTTGGATATCCTCCAAAATTGTTATCTTCTTTGAAGACCTCTCCATTCTTTAGCCCAATTAGCTAAGATGTGCCTTACACATCTTCTATGCTTAGATTGAGGTAACACCTGTTCAATTGCAGTAAATAGTCCCGACAATACAAAACATGCAATAAAACAAGGTAAAATTACTACATAATTACATTTACTTGGCTAAACTAGAAAAATAAGTACACATAATACAAAATACATACCTTCTGCATATCTGTAATCAATGTGAGACCTTATCCTTCTCCAAGTCCTAGGCCATCCTTTATGCACCTAACAAACTAACTCCATGTGTTTGTGTTTTCCTTTTCAACTACTGCCCAAGCAAGTGGCAGCATCTGGTTATTATCATCTTTTCCAACAGCAACTAACAATTGCCCTTTACAAACTCCTTTAAGAAAATAACCATCTAAACCTATACACTTCCTAAAATGTACCCATGCTTTCTTCAAAGCATCAAAGCAGATGTAGAAACTCAGAAATTTTGGTTTACCTTCTTCATTAGCCTCACCAAGTTTAACAACACAACTTGTCCTTAGATTTGTCCTCAACAGCTTATCTTTGTAGTCAAGAATTCTTTCAAATTCCATAGCATGATCACCCATGATATCTTTCAACACTTTAGTTCTTGCTCTTCTCACAGTAGTCTTACCAACATACTGTTTGAATTTTTTTCTTATCAACTCTTGCAGATTGAATACCCTTATATTTGGCTGCTCAATTATTCTCTCTCTGAAGGTTTTAGCTAAAAATTTTGCATTGCACAAATAATTTCTGGTTGTTTTATTGCAAATATGTTTTGGAATGTAAGTTTTTATGATGAAGTTATTTGTGGTATTGTCAAGACCTGCATACAAAAGCTATGGACAATCATCATTGCATCTAAATCTAATCTTTTTTGGTTCATTCACCCACTTCTCCACAGCAACCCTTTTTTTACTACATATTTAGTCACAGCTATTCTAAATTCATTCACATCTTTAAACACCATACCCAACTACCAAACAACTTCCTTTGCAGTTGGATCATGAATGATTTTCTGGGCTGTTGGCGTTTTTTTCTTGATAACTTAACAGATCTTGCCCTACCAGATGCAAGCACATCATGTTATTCATCACCACAACAATCATCTTCATCTAACTCAAAACTATCCCATCAGAACTTGCAAAGTGAGGTTCATCACCACCCAACCTTCCTTTATGACTTACTTTACCTGTTTCAGTGTCATGAAACCCTAGATCTGGTCCTGCTTCACCTACTGGTACCTCTGCATTGTCAGCTGGTACTCTCTCTTTTCTTTTTCTCCTTTAAAACTTTCTGTTTTCAACTCTCAACTCCCTAACCTCCTCATGTACATCACTACCATACTTTTCATCATCATCATCATCATCTCCAACTAATTCTCCTTCTGATTCAACACTATCCTTAGTAGAGTAATCAGAACCATTTACTTTTTCTTCTAAGAAATCACTTCCAGTAGGACCAACATCTATATCATCAACTGCAGCAGCACTACCTGCAACAACACTAGGTGCAATAGCATTAGGTGAAGCAACACTAGCTGCAGCAGCACTAGGTGGAGCAGCAGTAGATGTGACAATACTAGGTGCAGCAGTAGATGTAGGCACACTAGGTGTAACAGTAGGTGCTGAAGCACTATATGCAATAGTGAAATGAGGTGTGGTAGTGCAAGGGGGAGAAGTTGAAAAAGAAATAAAAAGGTTCTTCTCATTTATATGGTCCTCACCTACCATAAAGTTAGGCCTATTATCAAAAGATGCACCAGATTCCTCCATAATCTCAAGACTTCCATTTTCTAAGAATTTTGGGGGGTCCACTACAATTGGTTCATCCACTAAATGCTTGACAAATACATCTACTTCATCTCCATTTTCCAAGGAACACATCATTTCAAAAATATCCATATCATTGTCCACATCTACCAAAATGCCACTATTAGGTGGTTTAATACTAAAGGTGCATGTTGTGCTATATTCTAATTTTTTTATATAGTCTCTCAATTCAAAATATGACATCTTGTCAACATCAACATCTAAGAATTCTGTAATTTTTTCACCTTTGTAAACCGGTTCTCCACTACTTAAATCTAACACTCCACCATGGTACCATCTTAGAATAATCAAAGTAAAATCACTCATGTTTGACCTGATGACAATAAACACTCAAATAAGACAAAGAAACATAACAGATATATTATCAAAAATCAAGCATCAACAAACTTTAATATAACTACATCATGCTTAAACAATGAAGAAAAAACACAAATTTATATCACATTAGTTTCTATCACATTATGCGACTAAGATGAGAAAGATAAAAATTGATTACATGAAAATTGTTCTACTTCGGTACAAATTGAACACCTAAACAACAAAATAATTACATGCACATACTACCACACACAATTTATTGCTTTATTTTTCAAATTAACAGTAAATCCTAAAAAAGTCCTAATTTTTAATGAACTCACTAAGACATTAACAAAAACCCTAAGTAGAGATGTCCTTAAGAAATTAATATGTTGTTAATTGAAAACTTAGACAGCTTTTTTAGCAAGAAACACAACTTATTTTGCACATCCAAAGCAGTCACCATATGCTTAGGGCAAACCATAATTAACAATGACAATAGTTTAGGGGAACAATGACTACCTCTACTAAGTTAATGCTGCAATCAATGACTTAACCTTCGAAAATCCACAAAACTTTATCAGTAACATAAGATTCACAAACTAAAAAGGCTAAAGATGAGAGAAAATTCGTCAAGGGAAGAAAGGAAGAGAGAGGAGAGAAAAGAGAGGAAGTTGAAAAGGTGATAATGAGTCCATTTAGGTATTAGGAGGGAAATGACCTGGAAGACGTGGGACCCGCGCGTGTAAATACGAAGGGATTATGAATTGGTTTATGTTGCCAGGTCAGCATTTAGGGGGGTAATAAATACATGAAAAAATAGATCAGGGGGCGATAGGACTCCCGTGAAGATTACGTGTGTAGTTGGGATTTGAGGTAAAGTTTGGACGGTCTTTTGGCCATTTTCTCTATTATATATAATCCCATAACAATCTAGTAGAGAAGCAGAGCAAATAAAATTACTAGAAAAACGCTTCACAAGTGTTTCAAGCCTCAAATCCTGTGTTCGTTGTTCGGATTATCAAACCTTCATACGTGTGTTCTTCCTCGTATATTTTGTGATCTTGGATATATTTTTAACAAAGAATGGTGCAAATACTATAAAAGAAGATAATAGTATCTTAGAAAATCAATACTACTTGCGAGGATATATGGAGACTGATAAGTTCTTTTGAAAAATGTGACTTTGTATATATTTCTCGTGCATGAAATACACAAACTCATAATTTAGCTAAATTTTCTGTTTTCAGTTTATATCAAAGTTTTTGAATTTTTGTATTTTCGAATTGGGTTGCAAATGATGCAATTATATTTTATGAAAATTTGAAACATATTATAAGATAATAAAATAAAGTGGTTCATTTTTAAAAAAGGTATTAGTAAATGTAGTGGCGGGAACTATGGACATCTATTCTTAAATATTGTAATAAGATTAATAATGTGTTTGCTCATACTTTTGGGAGGATAAAAATAATTTTTTTTTTCAAAAAGTGCTTACTTCAAAAATAAAATAAAATGAAAAGTGTGTTTTACGGGGAGTAGAGAAGGTAAAAAATTAGTTTTTTAAAATATTTTTTTGAAAAACAGTTTGAGAAAAATACAGGTAGAAGTATGTTTATAACGTTTGATCAAGTACTAATTGTTATTTGTACTCTTTAAATTTACGAGTTTAGGTGTACGTTCTTTGTACGTGTATATAGTTAATTAACAATAAATGAATATCAAAATAATAAATTATTGTGTGTAAGTTATATTATTAAGTTAAAAATTTAAAAATTCAAATTAATTTTAAGACAAAAAATGTGATGAACATGGTAATTCACCATACATTTTCTAATGGCTCTTTTAATTATTATAGACATGTGAAATATATTAAAATATACTTTAATCTTGTAGTTTTAAATATACTGTATGAAAATTTAGAAATAGAGTATTTTAAATAAAGATATTGAAATGAACTAAAAAAAGGTAAAATAAACAATTGAATTCATGTATTTTTTTTGTATGCTAAAGAAATAAGATATTTATGTGTTAGAGTATGTATGTATACAGGAAAACATTTCTTTGTGTTATTTCTTTTACACCGACCACTAATTGAGACAACAAATATTCTTTTTTTGAGAGTTTTCTTAGGTTTTATGCCTTATAGAGTTTTAAAATAGTACTACTCCTTTAGGTACACATTTGTAGTGTTTTCTAGCTAATTCAGATTTAATAACGTTTTTTTAGTTGTTTTCAAAGTTCTAAATATTTCTTTTTAAAATCCAATTAAAAAAATAAGATTAAATTACAATTAGTACAAAATTTTCAAAAAAAGTTTAGATGAAAATATATGAAAAAAATTCACGATATTCAAAATTAAGAAACAATATAGAACAAACTAAATAACCATTATCATGCCTCATTTTAGTGCTCAATTAACTTGAAGCACCTAACTACAAAAAAAAAAAAACAAATAAAATCTATTAGAAAAATAACAATTAACATCCTAATGATCTATATTTAAATTGTCAGAACCTTCTATGAAGGTTCGAATTAATTATTATACTGTATTTATATTGTTGGATGAAATTTGCTATTTAAGAGAAGAAATCAATTAAGAAAAAACACTATAAAAAGTCAAGTTACAAGCCAAACAATTAATAAATAAAAATCAAATCTCCTAAAAAAAAAATCCCGTGAATAATCCTCAGAACACGTAGTTTTTTAACCATAAAGCATAGATAAGAAAATCTTTAATTAATAAGATAACTAATTATTATGCATTCAGAATGACCTATCAATTTTTCGTAACGAAATGCGACGATCCAAATAATTTATCCAAAATTATAAATAAGTCAATTTTATTACTAATTATCATGAATTCCGAATGACTAACCAATTTCTTGTGACAAAATGCGACGATCTAAATAATATATCCAAAATTGTAAATAATTCAATTTCAAATCACTAATTGTATATGAAATACTATAAACAAAATTCGCAAAGAAATTTCTCAATTTATAATTGTTTATAAAAAAATACATCATTTATTATTGTAAATTTCAAAATCAGTCTAAAATTTTAGAAAACATACCTCTGGATAAATTCACTTCAAGAATCTGCAATTTTGATAAATAATATGAATAATATATTTATGGTGGAAAATATAAGAGAAAGTAATAAGACAAACATTAAGATCTACTATAAAAAAAATCATAAAGAAAAAAACCTAGAAATACAAAAGTGATAAAGTTTATGAATGAGATTGTGCAATAATATTTTTTATATATATAGGAGATCCTAAACCAAAAAGGAATTAAAAAAATAAATATTGTCTAAACCAACAAGGAATTAAAAAAGTAAATATTGTCTAAACCAAAAATGAATTTAAAAAGTAAATATTTATATTCCAACACCTAAAAATAGAAAAAGCTCAAACATGAAAATTTTTTAAAGAAAAATACAAATAGACTTTATTTAGAAAAAATATTATGTAAATAAAAAATATAAAATTTTGTAAAGTAAGCATATGTGATTTGGATAAATATGGTAATTTAAGAATAAATAATAATTTTGGAAATTATGCTCTTAAAATATATTATAGTATTTATATGATTATAAGAGTTTTTACTAATAAAAAAAAGAGAATCCGAATCTCTATTTTGGATCACCTGGTTTTTAAAAGAACTAGTTTAGGTGTACGCACCTTGTGCGTGTATCTTACTTTAAAAGAACTAGTTTAGGTGTACGCACAAACAATTTTCAAAGCCGATCGAGATTCATCTATGAACTGTAAACTACCACAAAATAACAAACTAATAGAGATATTACAATAATACAATTAAACATAACATTTACCTAAAAAAAAATTTCAAAGCCGATCCGCATTCATCTAGCATCTGTAAATTAAAATAAAATAATAAAATAATAACGATGTCAAAACAATACAACTAAACCTAACATTTACAAAAAAAATTCTTCAAAGTCAGCTGACATTCATCTACGACCTGTAAACTATAAAAAAATACAATATGATCACAAAGCTTTGATTTTAATCCAACTAATTCTTGTCTGAGCGGAAATTAATTTTGAATGAAAACAAAGAAAGATATATATATATATATAAACAAATGTTGAATTCTATTATGCTGACAAAAGCAGTGAAGAAGTTGAGAGTTAGAAAATCAAGCATCCACCAACTTAGACATGCAATCAAATCAAGTTAGATGAGCATCAATCATATTCTCCCAATAGAAAAATCAGTTTGTTGTCTAGTTCAACGTACATCTCAATATTTATGGAAGTATTTCCTTAATAGAGTCGTATTTTAGGAGTATTTTTCTAATTAAACGATAGAAAGAAAAATATTAATTAATTCTCCTACCATATATTTTAGGAGTCACATATATTTTAGGAAGTTTAGTGGAAAGAAAAATATTAATTAATTCTCCTACCATATATTTTAGGAGTCTCATATATTTTAGGAAGTCTTGTTAATATAATAAAAAATAATTAAATAATAAATTAAAAAATAGTGAAAAGTCAGTTTTGTCTAAAGAATAGTTTTTCAATGAAGGGTAAAAAATTCAAATCACTTTTCTAAGGGTCTTTACACTTTTAATAAATTATAGATTATAGATTAATAATCAAAATTTAGTATATTTTTTTTATTAGGATTCCATAAATATTCTACTGGTTATTTCTTTCCATATATTTCAAAAGTTCTTAATTTCTATCCTATATATTTTAGGAGTGTTTAATTTCTACCCATATATTTTTAGGAGTCCTTAATTTGATTAAATAATAAATTTATTTTTAAAAAAAAGGTGAAAAGACAATTTATCTATTGCAGAGACTTTTAATGAAGGGTCTTTTTTAAGGGTCTTCACACTTTTAATATATTACTAGTGTAATCGCACAAATGTTTGATCAATTAAAATTTAATAATTTTATTTACTGTGACGATTTTTAACGAAGTACAAAAAGTTCAAATCACCTTTCAAAGATTATTCACAGTTTAATATAATAATGTAAATATAAACATATATTTTAGTGTAAGCACATTTAATTTTACCATCAAAAGTTTCACATGATTTTCGGATCATAATTTTTGCGTATGTCATGCAGTACCTCTTCCCCTTGTTGCTAGAAGCTAAGAAAGACTCATAAATTTGAACCATATTTATGGTAAGATTATTTTTATTTATTTTCTATATTTAAATTTTGTATTTAAAGTAAAATCCTTACAAAATCACTGATTACATTCTAATTACATATTTAAAACTTTTCAAAATTTGGTACTTCTTAAATTTTTTTATTCTAATGCTTTTATATATATAATTATAGATTTTTCAATTCTTCTAAAAATCAAAGTTAGTTGATTTAGAATTCTTAAATGAATGAAGTGTTCAATTGTCATTAATTCTGATGACTTCTAATAAGGAAAGGTTTTACCTTAAATATTTTTAGTTAACTTTTAATTTTCAAATATTAGGAAAATAGTGAAAAAATGATTTTGTATAAAGCAAAAACTTTTAATGAAGGCAAAGAGTTCAAACAACATTTTTAAGACCCTTCACACTTTTAATATAACCAGTTGAACTGCCCGTGCCTCGTACGCGAAATTTTTGATTATTTAAAATTGTGTAATTTCACCTATTGCGAAGATTTTTAATTAATTGCTCAAATCACTTTTCAAAGATCCTTTACATTTTAATATAACAATGTAAACATAACATATACCACCAAAAGTTTCAAGTAGTTAATGGATGTCACTTTTACGTTTGTCATGCAGTACCTCTTTTCCTAGCTGCTAGAGATTAAGAGAGACGCATCGATTAGAACCATATTTGTAGTATGATTAATTTTTCTATATTTAAAATCTTTTCTTATTTTTAAAGTTAAATCTTTATAAAATGTTTGATTACTTACTTAAAACTTTTTAAAATGTGGTACTTCTTATATTTTTCTTATTCAAACGCTTTCATATTTATTTGTAGATTATTCAAATATTCTTAAAATCCACTTTAGTTGATTAAAGTTGATTTAGAATTTGTAAATTAATGAAAAGATATTAGTTGTCATTAATTCTGATGACTTCTAATAAGAAAATATTTTACTATAAATATTTAATTAATTTTCAACTCTTAAATATTAGAAAAATAGTAAAAAGACGATTTTTTCTAAAGCAAAAACTTTTAGTAAAAGTTTTTGAACTAAAATAAATATAAAATAAATAGAAATACTAAACCTTTTATGGTTTTGTTATTCTAGTGTAGGATGACGTCTTATTATAACAATAACTTGGCTAGTTTGTGTACCCTCACTAAGTGAGGTTTGTGGAGAGGAGAATATACGTAGACATTATCTCTACCTCAAAAATAAAGCTATTGTTCTCGATAGAACCTTAGGATAAAAAAAATATATTTTCAATTATCTTGAGTCCTCGATAAATTGAAATTGTGTAAAGCATAAGATGCCAACTTGAAGTTGGGGTGGAGAAACACCATAAGACCAAAACAATTTTAATTGGTACGTTACATATATAATTTAGTAAAATTGTTATTCTATGGGTTAAAAAAATGGAAAGACATTTTTACAAAAAGGCCTCACAATATTGTATTATATTCATTTAAACAACTCTTTTCAATCAAAGGGATATCTTTAGTCCCACAATTATAATACATAATAATAGACAATGCACTCAGATTCCTTCAAATCTAAACCTATCGAACATTAAGCCAAAACATAACTATCCAACTTTTTACCCTAATCTGTGACCTTCATACCCTTCTATCTAATATATTTGTATTAAAAAAAATTACAACTTTCTTAAAACAAATATACTATGGGCATACAACAATATTATAGTTAAATCACACATAAAAGTTATGATGTTATAAAAAAATATGATTGATAATCAAAAATATTTTAATCTTCTACCCTAATATGTAACTTTCGCACCCTCATACCTAATTCACATGTATAACAAAGAATCACAAATTTTTGAAAATAGATATACTAATTTACTATGAACCTTCAATATTACTAGAACTAAATTACTCACAAAAGCTACGACATTCTACCCTTCTACCCTTCTATCTAATGCAGCTGTATAAAAAGAATTATAAAATTTTTAAAATAAATATACTACGGGCTTGCAATAACATTAGAACTAAATTACACATAAAACTATGATATTATAAAAAACAATATGATTCATAAATCAAAAGAATTAAACCTTTTTTCCAAATCTGTGCAAACAAAAATTACGAAATTGCAAAAAATATGATTCATAAATCAAAAAGAATTTAACCTTCTATTCTAATTTGTGACCTCCATCCTTTCCTATCTAATGCACATGTATAAAAAAACCACAAATTTCTGAAATAAATATACTACCGACATGTAATAATCTTAAAACTAAATTGCACATAAAAGCTACGATATAATAAAAAACATGATTCATAAATCAAAAAAATTTAATCTTCTTCCCTAATTTATGACCTTTATACCCGTGTGGTCCGAAAGGGAGAAGCCTATGACCTATGATTTAACAACTACAACTAATTAAACTATAATACTTCAAAATTTACCTGATAAAGCTAATGCAATATCTCTTCTCTCCTTGGTGTTTCTTCCTCTCTCTCGTACAACTAACTCTGATTTTTTCAAAAACTAAATAATCATAATAATTAAAATCAATCCAAATTCATAGGAAAAATTGAGTTCAAATACATAAATCAAGAAACTGGTCTCTTCAAAAACAAAAAAAATAACCAAAATCATACTAATTCATAGGCAAAATTGATTAAAATAAAATGTAAACCAAGAAAAAAAATAAGAAAAAGTTTCTACCTTTCTAATTGCCCAACAAGAGACAAAGGCCTCGTGACTCCCATATTCATGGTTGCAAGACCACATATTCATTATATAAATTTAGGGTATAAAATAAACTAATAACTTAGAAACCTAAACCAAATCAAAGACACGCGTTAGGTTATCATTATGGCCTAAACGTTTTTTTTTTTGGGCCTTTTGCAGGAGTTTTGACCTATTTTATGTAAAATAGTTTCATGAATTTTGAAAAATATTTAGAACTTTACCTTATATAGAATTTGTTTTGTATGATGATTCCTTTTTTAATTGGATCTTCTTTAATAAAATATTACCATAAATTTAGAAATCCAAATACATCTTACCCCCCAGACCCTACAAAGTGGGAATACACTGGGTTTGTTGTTGTTGTTGTTGTTGTAGAAATCCAAATACAAGTAGAGAATCTTTTCTATTTAATTTTTTATATATTTATTATAGTCAATAGTTAATATTATAAATTAAAGAAAAATAGTGAAAAGACGATTTTGTCTATTGTGGAGTTTTTTTAATGAAGGGCAAAAAGTTCAAACACTATTTCTAAGGTCCTTCACACTTTTAATATATTATAGATTATAGATTATAGATATAGATATAGATATAGATATAGATTATAGATAGATATAGATTATAGATTATAGATTAGTCAAACACAAACTATTTTTCACCAAAAATACTTTTCAAAATAAATTAATATAAGAGTTTGAACAATCATGTCATTAGACTGATCATTGCCAAGAGGAAAGCATAAGTTTCATTTTACACGATTGCTAACTAACAAAGGAGGCAATAGATATCTTTGAATTGATCAAGTTAGGAAAAGAAGAATTATTTATTCTCCACATCGTGTACTAATAGCTTAATTGTTTAAGAGATATCAATCCTTCTTTTCCCAAATAATAAGTATCACTACTAAAAAAAAGGAAAAAATCGACCACAAAAATCAATCACAAGTGGTCGATTTTTTCCAAATTCCGACCATAAAACCGATCAAACTGTGTGGTCGGTAAACAATTGGTAGTTTTTTAAAAACTTTTTCAAAAAAATATATTTATTTTTAAAATTTATTATTATGTTTTTAAAACTTGGAAAAATATTTTTTATAATTAATTTTAATAGAAAACCGACCACATTTGTGGTTGATTTTCTATTAAATTAATTTATTTATTTAATAAAAAAACCTATCACAAGTGGTTAGTTTTTTTTTTTTTTGAAAAACTGACCACTTGTGGTCAGTTTTTCTATGATTTTTTTTTTAAAAAACAACAATTGTAAATGCTTTCAAAAGTGTACAACACAACAATAGTTTCAAAAGAGTACAAACTACAATATAATGTGTAAATTTAAAGTACAACAATAGTTTCAAAAGTGTTAAAAACTACAACAGTAGTTTCAAAAATGTGCAAACTACAACATAATATCTAAATTCAAAGTACAACACATACAAAAGTCAAAAAACTAAAAGTCATCATCATCAAATTCGTCCTCGTCTTCCATATCCTCATCTGTGTTGATATCATCCAGGGGCCAAGTCCTTTTGCAGCCCAAACAACATCACCAGTACATGGAGGAATAACCCCTGCAGTCTGAATGAAAGAGCTGAACTGTTCCTGCAGCATCCTGATTTGTGACAAAGTTTCCTCCTTTATTTTCTGCGACCTCTCTCTCTGTTCAGAAAGCTCTTCAGTGAGTTTAGAAATCGTACTTTCTAGTCTTTTAATGGTTTCTATATCAACTGAAGTTCTAGAGTATGCAGGGCCGAACGAACACATAATATTTTCGCCAAAAAAATTGTTGTAGTATCCGTAGTAATGACCTCAAACTGCAGGACCCACAATTTTTCCCCATAACTCCTCCTCTACATGTCGAGGTAGTGGGTCACCCTGAGTTTCAGGAGGCTGAGTACTATGATACTCACTAAGGAGCTGCCTATACTTGTCCTATATTAATTCAAAGTAAAGTTAAAATTAAAAGTCAAAAAATATTAAAGTACTTATAATTGAATAATATCAAATTTGACAAAAAGATTCATAAATGCAATATTTGTTTCTTACATGGGCAGCTTTTGCACGAGGTTCAACCCAGACATCTTCATCAGTAGGGTTCTTTTTCTTCTTCAGATGAGTCTCCTCAAATAGCTCATCGTGTGGTATCTCCCTACCCTTTTCTTTTTCCTGCATATTAAAAAATTATCAGTGTTCAAAAAATTAAAATTTTAAATAAAAACAAACAGTTAAAACTATAAAAGTTACATACCATTTTTTCCTGCACAACAAGGGTACTTCTGGCACCCGTAGTATGTAGGGAGCCACCCTTCGATGATGCCCGGGCTTTCCTTCCTTTTTCCCTCATCAATTGGTATCCTTCGCTATTCCAAAGGCAAAGATACAGTTGCCATAAGGTTTCACTAATCCAGTTAGGTTTTACCAACTTGGTTCGGGCATAATCCAACAGACCGTTAAACTTGACTCTACATCTTCTGAAAAAGTTCCTTCTTATAAGAAATGTATTTGCATCAGCCACCAGTAAAATTTCTACAATAAAAATAAAAATATAATATTCAATCATTTGTTCTAACAAAGTGTTAAGTAGTCGATAAGTTTAATTCTTACTTTAAATTCTTTAAACATTCTCTACCTGTCAAGTTCTGGAACCTGATGCCAACTGGTCCAGTAGCCGTTGAAGTTTCGACAAATGCATTTTCTCACAGCTTGTCCAACTTTAGCATCCGGCCTAAACCTACAACATAAGATCAAACAGTAATTTCATAGAGCATAATAATATAGTAATAAATTTTTTTTTTTATTATATTTAGAAATCTTACCCTGTCGCAAATGGAATAAGATAAAGCCTCCTATAATCATCTCTGTCTCCTGGTTGCGGATCAAGTAATGGTGGATGCACTGGCGTGGGCGGATCTGAAGAACCAAATGGAGTGCCTCCAAGCTGAAGATCCGACAACCCAATAGATCCAACAGAATCACTGTGTGTAGTTGCGTGACTACTATAGGAGGGTATCGATGATGGCACATGTACGGATGTGCCAGCGGACGTGTGATAGTACTATGGTGGTCATGGCATGATGATGGGAGAAAATTGGGTCGATGTAGATCCATGAAGTAGCCCCACATGCGTAGGAGTAGGAACCGAATGCTGGGACAACCTAGAACACGAGGGTCGTACTATCGCGTCAGCAAACCAACTCTCAGCTATATGAATACCTGTCGGTCGTCTATAAGGCAGATGTTGTCTTTTCTTTTTTGATTTTGTAAGATCAACTTTTTACTTACCTTTGTCACCTCTGCCTGACATCTAAATTCTATAAAGTTAACAAGTAGTTAGTTCCTACAAAATGAATATATAAGAAAATATTCTTAATAACTAATTTCAAGTTACTAATTCACATTTCAAATCACTTCAACAAAACGAGATAGACAAGAATATTTTTATTACTATATAAATTATGGAACAGTGAAAACAACAATTTTAAACAGTATATTACATATCAATCTTAAATGAGAAACATAAAGGTAAATATGTAGTACAAAGCATAAAGACATCAATACATAATAAATACAACCTACACAACTAATCCTCATCTTTTGAAGACTCTCCACTAAACCATTCACTCTCTTCGGAAGTTTCCTCATCTCCTACTCACTCAGCCTCTTCTTGCGCAATATTAACTTCTTCAAATATATTTTTCGGGTAATTCAAATTATGCTAGTTTAAGGTGGTTGACTGGATTGTTTCACGAAATTTTTAAGACGTCGAAAATGCCCGAGGCTTGGAGGTGGAGTACTATGATCCCTCTTTATAAGAACAAGGGTGACATTCAAATGCGAAAAGTCCGACTGAGATGGTTCGAACACGTGATGAGGAGGGGTATGGATGCCCCGGTTCGTAGGTGTGAGAGGCTAGCTTTGGATGATTTTAGGTGGGGTAGGGATAGGCCAAAGAAGTACTGGAGAGAGGTGATTAGGAGGTACATGGAGCAGTTACAACTCACTGAGGACATAACCCTAGATAGGAAGATCTGGAAGACGCAAATTAGGGCAGAAGGCTAGGGTCAGTTTGGGTCTCTAGTGTAGGAAATTACTTGATGGGGGTATTATTCTTGCTATGATACCTTGTTTCATGCTTTATTACGAATCTGTTTACTTTTCTCTATTTTCTATTAATTGTGGGTGTCGTATTTATGTTACGTCATCTTGTTCCATGCTTTACTATGTATTTGTGTAGTATTCCGTGTCTCGAGCCGGGGGTCTGTCAGAAACAGCCTTTCTACTTCTTTAGAGGTAGAGGTATGGACTGCGTACATCTTACCCTTCCCAGACCCCACTATGTGGGAATATACTGGGTTTGTTGTTGTTGTTGTTGGGTGATTCAAATTATCCACTAAGTCAACATCCACTAGCTGGTGATCAATCTGCATTTTATTTTGATATGCAGTCTTTTGATATGTAGTGTCCAGAACATTCACAACTTTCAACCGCCCCATAGGCTTTGTTTTGATTACAGCCCACCAACCAGATATGTCACTGCCCAATGGATAAGGAATATAATACACTTATTTAGCATTTTATGCTAGAACAAATGGATCGTAAATGGGATACAACCTATTGTGCTTCACTTCAATGATGTTGTGCTCCTTATGTACTCTTGTGCCTCTTGTGCTTGGATCAAACCACTTACATCAAAAGCAGACAACTTTTTTTATTGGGAAACCAGCATACTCTAGTTCTAAGATCTCGTGTATGATGCTAAAGTAATCAACATCATCATCACCCTTATCCCAAACACCACTATTGTTTGTTTTTCTTGTTCTGGAGTGTTGTTCGGTGAAAAATTTGAACCAATTTATTGTATAATGGGACATTGCAGGAGCTTCAACTGGACCCAAATAAATATCTCTCAAGAGTTGATCGTATGCGGCTACATTTGGTGAGTGGTGTACCTAAAAATATTATACATATATATATATATATATATTATATATATGTTAGTTAAGGAATGTGTAAATGTTTAAAATTTATAAAAATATTAATACACCTACGAACCTCACATGTAAACCATGTTGTAAAGGATACGTACACTTGATTTTTGTGGAATTGAGTCTTAAATGAACTGAAGATCCAACATACGAAACGCAATTAGTTTCTTTAAGAGAATGAGTAAACAAATAAGATATGTTAAAATTTTAATCTCCTTACTTCAGAAAGGGCTCAACTTCCAAGCAATTCAGCAAGACATACAAAATTGCTGCTTTGCATTCCGTAGGAGTGAACCGACGAAGTATGGTCTTTTTAGCCTTATAACCATATTGATTGAAAGTAATATCAGTTGCAAATAAGGTTCATTCGCATTGTTCTGGTGATGATTCGGTCGGTTTCTTGGACAAGAAACTTCATCACGAAAGTAGTATGAACAAAATTGAGACGTTTTTCTTGCAAGATATGCCTCAATTGTAGAGCCTTCCACCCTATATTTATTTTTGGGATCCCTTTTAAATTTTCCAATTGCCCTGCACAATCTTAAGATTAGATGTTTACTATATTTAAAAAAGATATGTATGAATTTAAATATGTTGCAATTGCTTACCGTTCAAATGGATACATCCACCTAATTTGAACTGGACCGCCTATCCAAGCTTCGTGCACAAGGTGAATGGAAAGATGTTCTATCACATCGAAGAACACTGGCAGAAAAATCTTCTCCAGCTTGTTGGTGATAACAATAATATTACTTTCCATTCACGCCAGATTTTCTTCTTTAAGTGTGGTGGCACATAAGTCTTTAAAGAATAAACTGATCTCTGCTATTGGTTTTAATATGTTTATAGGTAGACCAATAAAAGCAATTGGAATTAATTATTCCATGAAAACATGACAATCATGGCTTTTCATTCCATGTAATATTCATAGTGCCATATAAACCCTCTTTCCCAAATTTGAGGCATATCCATCGGGCATCTTCAAACTTTGGACTCATTCACATATTTGACGTTTTTGGTCCAACTTGAATGTAAATTAGCCTTGGGTTTAAGAATATTGCCATTGGGCCCCTCCTGTAAGTGTAATTCGCTGCCTTTGCAATATTCTGATTAGTCAAGTTTGACCTTAGGATTATCCTTTGTTTTGCCGGTGACATCCATAATTGTGTTAAACAGGTTGTCAAAGTAGTTCTTCTCAGTATGCATGACATCAACATTATTACTAAGTAAATTATCTGGTCAATAGTCTAACTCCCAAAATATACTCTACTTAGTCCCGTTATGCGTAACACAATATCCATCAAGCCTGTACAACGGTTCTTCGCTGGCCTTAGGCAAGTCCCTACACTTAACCATTTTCAACCAACTAAGTCACCAACCAAACCACATTCAAAATAAATGAATCCCCTTTAAAGTCCCTAGACTTAACCATTTTCAACCAGCTAAGTCAACTACCAAACCACATTCAAAACAAAAAAAATTCTCTTTAAAGTCTTCACACTTAACCATTTTCAACCAACTAAGTCACCAACCAAACTGCATTCTAAACAAATAAATTCCCTTTAAAGTCCCTACACTTAGCCATTTTCAACCAACTAAGTGTCAAAACAAAACAACATTCAAAATAAAAAATCCCCTTTAAAGTCCCTACAATTAACCATTTTCAACCAACTAAGTCACCAACCAAACCGCAATCAAAACAAATAAATCCCCTTTAAAGTCCCTACACTTAACCATTTTCAATCAACTAAGTCACCAATCAAACCGCATTCAAAATAAAAAAATCCCCTTTAAAGTCCCTACACTTAACCATTTTTAACCAACTAAGTCGAGGCTTTGGGCCATAGGTGACAAAAGAGTTTTAAATGAGGTGTAGGTGACACAAGTATTAATTATTAGTTGGAGGTGACAATTACTTTATTATGGATTAAGAAAGTTGGAAAAGTTTGAAAATAACCCTCAAGTTTTTAAATTTACACTTTGATCCCAATGTTTACCTAAAATAATGAGAAACAGAGGGAAAAAATGTGTCTTTCTCTCTCTTCTCATCCATTGTTGTTTTCTCTCCCTTAGCGATTTTTGTTGTTCATTATTTCTGTTGCTTTATTCATCATCTTCTGCTTCATTATCATCATTTTATTATCATCTTCATCTTCTTCTTGTCGATCATTTGTTGTTGTTATTGTTGTTGTTACAACGCTACTGCTGTTATCTGACCAATTTCTTAGGTCAAATTTTGTTTACTATATCACTTTCCACTTTGGCATTACTTTATAGATGACTTTGGTAAGTAAAATTATGATTTTTATTTGTATTTTTCATCTGGTTACACTTCTATTTTTCTAACAATGAATAGAACCCCGATTATGAATCCAACGTAAGTGCCCATAATTTAAACAAATCAATCATTTGCTGCATCAGATGAGTAATCTGTTGCATCAGAAGATTTATCTGTTGCATCAGACTGTTTATCTGTTGCATCAGAAGATTTATCTATTACATCGACGTATTATCTGTTGCATCAGACGTATTATCTGTTACATCAGAATGTTTATCTGTTGCACTAGACTAATTAGCTATTGCAATGAATGATTAATCTGTTTGGAACAACACAAATCAGCCCCTGCCACAAACCCAACAGATAACCAATATGTTTCAACTCTTTCTATTGCTACTGGATTCAAAATTATTCCTAACGTTCAATTGCCCATCCCAAATTTCCTAATCGGTTTCTCATTTTACTTATCTTTTTCATTAATCAAGAAAAGATTAAAAAAATCTATGTTTTTCCCTTTGCATTAATCATTTTTTCTTCAAATTAAAATGGAAACATCATTTAATAGAGGGACTATACGTCGACCGACGTTAAAAGCTTTCTCTCTTATGAAATTTCGATTGAATAGCAAACAATGGTTATTTCAAACACGTCTACTGTCCCACCAACTGATCAGTGAGTTAGGGTAAACAAGACATGTTATTAATTATTTTTCTTAATCAATGTGACATCTCAATTTGGGACGGATAATTTGAGACGGAGGGAGTACGAATTAAAACGTCAGAGTCAAGCAACAAACTAGTTATCTATTGAAATAGACTATTTATCTGTTGCATCAAACTTCTTATCTGTTGCAACATAAGTAATCTATTTTGAACAACACATCAGCCCCTGCGACAAACCCAACAGATAAATCTTGCTATTGCTACTGGATTCTAAATTATTCCTTTTTAAGTCGAATTGTCGACATGTTTGTTGAGAAGATAATAGACAGAATGAAAATCAAATATGGATTAAAACGTCAAAGATCAAACATAATTTTTTTATTAAATAAAAATAAATAAAAATACATATATTAGACTAAAAGAAAAATAATAATCTAATTATTATTATTATTATTATTATTATCATCATCATCATCATCATTGACACCCGGCCAATCTTCAATCGGAAGTTGCAAGGCCCTCCTCAGCCTGCGTATCTCGCGGAACATTCTTGCTCTAACTCCTCCCAGTTCCCATTGCAGGTCACGAACTTAATTTCAAAGTTCATTCACGGCATCTTGCAGAAAAAAAATATCCCACATTGGGTCAGCCATAATCTTCTAGAGTGTAATATGAAAGACGAGATGCAATAAATAAATAGAGTGTAGTTGTATGAACGATTGAGTAAAGAGGGACCTATTTATAGAGGATTGAATTTGAATGAGAGGCAAAAAGGCACGACTGTTCAGCTCCATTCATTAATTACATTTTTGATTAAATTAAGAAAATAAATGTTGTGATAAATCATGACTTTTCAGATTATTATTATTAATTAGTTCTTTCCAAGAACCATTTTTATTGAGTTGTGGCAACAGATTCTATATCTATTTCATCAGATAATACATCTATGACAACAGATAAATCATCTGTTGCAATAAATATAAAATATGTTGCTTCAGATAACCTATCTGTTGCAACATATAATCTAACTGTTCACCTCCATTTATTAATTACATTTTTGATTACTGTGAAAAGTAATGACTTAACTAAATTAAGAAATATTGTGATAAGTCATGACTTTACATATTATTATTATTAATTAGTTCTTTCCAAGAATCGTTTTTATTGAGTTATGACAACAGATTCTATATCGGTTGTATCAGATGAATCATATGTCACAATAGATATATCATCTATTGCAACAATAGTGAACCTGTTCCATCAAATAATATATTTGTTGCAACATACAATCTGCTTTAAAAAAAATTATCATGATATCATTAATCCAAATTTGTTGACTTTTTTATTTTATAAATTAAAAAAATACCTTTTCAAATTCTTTAATAAAATAATAACCATTTTTATTTTCTGACAACAGATTGTATATCTGTTGAATCTGATAAATCATCAGTTGCAACAAATATACCATCTGTAGCAACAAATAGACATTCTATATTAATATCTTTTTTGATTTCTTCTAACAGCTGATACATCAGTCGCAACAGATGAAAAATTTGATGCATCAACAAATTAAATAATCGTTCTTTTACGATTATAAATTGTGTTTATCATTTATTTCCTTATTATTTATTTACAAAATATTTTTCATATTAAATAATCAGAAAGTCATGTCTTTTTCACCATCTCAATAACAACAATAACCCTTTTTTTATTAATAACCGCCTGGTGCAACGTATGATCGATCTATCGCATCAGATTAACCTCCGTTGACACAAATTGCTCAATTCCTACCACTAACCATCGACATGTTGATAACATGGAATAAACAGAATGATTATTAAATACTAAATAAGAATTAAAAATTCAAAGTCGACCACCAAATGAAACATAGATTTTTGAATCCCTTAGGTAGATCTGATATACAAAAGGAGGAAAATACATACACTAAAATAAAAAACATTACCTAATTATTATTACTACTAGTATTATTATTGTCAATTAGACATTTTTCATCCGGCAGCCTTGCTCCGAAGTTAGCCAAAACTCTCTATACTTAATCAAACTGCCTTTGAAGTTCACGCAAGGACTCGATATGAATATTCTTGTACGAATCTGGATCATCCATATTTGTAAGGAGGGACCTATTTATAAATTATTGTATCTCAGAAAGTAAAGAAAATTGCTTTAAAATAAATCTAACAGATGGGTAATGTATTGCAAAATATATTCTTTTTGTTAGATAACTTACAACATACTGGCAATCTTTTGCAACAAATGCATATATCTGTTTGATTTCTCCAACAGATATGCCATATGTTGCAACAAGTTGATCATCTGTCGTAACAGATGTCTCCAATTGTTTGACAATATAAACAGATGTGGCATCTGTTGTAACTAGCTAGTCATCTGTTTATTCAATTTAAGCCATAGATGGGTTAGGAAGAATAAGGTGTGTGCAGATGGATCCACTATCATATGTATAGGAGTTAAGTATGTATTACTGATAAGGTCACCAGGACAACACACACAAAGTACAATATTTTTGTGAATGCAGTTTTTAACCGATTAGGCACTGATCATTCAAACAAGATCTTGTATTGTACTATTAAGTTTGATGGGTTTGAAATTTATAAGGATGAGGACCTCATGAAGATGGTGCAAATACCCTGTTACGAATTACTGACGGTTGTTGCTCGTGTTTATGAGTGTCAAGTTTTGAGAAGGGATCAATATTTTTCGTCATTGCAGAGAACCAATAGCGATTGGACTTAACTTTAAGTGTGCATTGGACTCTAAGAACACCTTCGAAGCCTTGCACTACATCAAACAAGAACGGAAAACCAATAGAAATTTCCTTAACCCAAATTTATATGGTTGGGTTGCTCGCTCGGGGTGATGATTATATGCTAGAAGGTGCGGTAGGAGAATGACTTTGAGGGAAAATGGGTGGTTGATGGAAGACTACATCATCTGAGAGCTAATTGAAGAAGAGACATAGGGTGGAAAGTAACTTCTAACGAATCTGGCCGATAGAATTATCTTAAAAGATACGAAATCTGAATAAAGTGCAAATATGAAAGTGTATCCGGTAATGTAATTTCGTCTGTTGTCTCTCTGAAAGAAAAATAAAGTTGATGCACACTTTGCTAGGGAGCTGCGTGGTTGGGATTATCACCTAGATAAAAATAGAAGAAGACCAACAAAGCAGCCTCACGGGCATCGAGGGTTGAAATGATGTATAGCAAGTCTAGAAAACTTATGCCAACATCAACTGTAGTTAAAATAAGAAATCTAAGCGAAGGCGGCAATTTTTGAATTTTAAATTTTATCCCATGCCTTCTTATTTGTGTTTTCGATCAGGTCCACACCATTGACCTGATCGGAACCACAAATGAGATTGAAAGGCAAATAGAGTATCATTACTTCCTTAGTAATATGGATTGATTGATTATGTTTTCTTGCCTTAGCATGCTTTCAACATTCCTTGGAGAAGATCAGATATTTGCTGTAGTATGTTAATCCTAATAATTTTCAAGCTTACCTCCAGCTTGCTGATTCTGTATTCAAGCTGGTTGTTGCTGTCTTCGAAGTTAGTAAGGAGTTCCTCATCTCTTGTAAGCTCGATCAGGAACACTACCTTCGAAGTTGCTGTTGGCATAAGTTTTCTAGTCTGCTGTACATGATTTTAACCCTCGATACCCGTAAGGCTGCTTTTTTGATATTCTCCTATTTCCTATCTAGGTGATAATCCCAACTACGCAACTCCCTAGCAAAGTTCTCATCTGCATTATTTTTTTTTAAAGAGACAACAAATTAAATTACATTATCAGATACACTTTCATATTTGCACTTGATTTAGATTTCGTATCTTTTAAGATAATTCCATCGACCAAATTCGCTAGAAGTTACTTTCTACCCTATGTCTCTTCTTCAATTAGCTCTCAGATGATATAATCTTCTATCAACCACCCATTTTCCCTCAAAGGCATTCTCCTACAACACCTCCTGGCGTAGAATCATCACCCTGAGCAAGCAACCCAACCATATAAATTTGGGCTAGGGCAATAACTATATTGGTTTTTTGTTCTTGTTAGATCCAATGCTAAGCTTCGAAGGCCCTCTAAGGGTCCAATACACCCTAAAAGTTAGTCTAATCTCTTGAATCTCTTTACAATGACACCAAAACTAGATTCCTTCACAATGCTTAACAAATAAATATGAGAAATAACCGACATTAAATCTTAACAGGGTATCAGAACCATATTCATGGTCCCTCAACCTTATCAGTTCAATCCTACCAAACTTAACTTAAAATTACAGACATCTTATTTGAATGATCTATGACTAATCAGTAAAAACAACATTCACAAAATCAGTGCATTCTATGTGTGTTTCCATTATAACATTATCAGTCATACATACCTCCTACATATGAAGTGGTTCTATCTGCATGCAACTTATTCCTCCGAACCCATCTTTATTGCAGTCTCTTGTGATGGTCTGACAAAAGTTGATCAACTGTCAGTTTCTTATATCTATAAAGAAGAGGAAAAAATTTAATGTCACAGAAAGAACATTATCCATCTGTTGCAATAGATCTAGAGTCTGTTACATTAGGTGTAGATTCTGTTGCAATAGATGTGGAGTCTGTTGCAACAGATGTGGAGTCTGATGGAATACATTAAATCAGCCTTTCTGGTGGTTTGATTTGTTCCAACAGTTTCTCCATCTACTGCAACATCAACAACAGCATAAACTACAAATGAAAAACATCAACAATAAAGAAACAACAACATTTGTTCCAACAACAACATCATCAACAACAAAAAAGCAACATCCTTTATTCCAGAACCATCAACAACACCACACCACAAGTTTCAATAACGCTAACCCCACCAACAATATCAATAACTGCATCAACAATAAAAAAACAAAAAAATACATTCAAAAAAATGATAATGCCAACAAGGCTTTTAAACTTCTCCTAACAGATGACTTTTTTTGCATATTGTAATAAAAATTCTTGATTTGTTTATTCAACACTTAAAAGTTCCTTCAAATTTTTTTAATAAATATGATATGAATAAATATTAATTAAATAAAAAAACAAATATAAATAACTTGCAAAGAAGAAGACGGAAATGAAAGAGCAATAATGAATCATACCTTAATATCCAAAAAAGAGATCAAAATAACAATTTCAGTCGAGGAAAGATATGAATCAGTTTAGATCCGAGAGGATCTTTATGAGAAGAGAAGAGAAAATAGAGAAAAAGGTTGGGATAACCCTAAAGAGTAGAGAAAAAAAAAAGATGAGAGTTGAATAAAATACACTACAGCTGAAGGAAGAGAGATGAGAAAATTTTTATAGATGTATTGTGTACGTAGACATGGGGGTTTTCAATATTCATTAATTAATATTCATTAATTTCATTAATAATTTGAGGGGCACGAGGAAGACTAAGACTAGTGACATTAAAAAGACAAGACAAGACTGCTCAATGAACTCACTTTTGAGATATCCAAGAAATATTTTTTACCGCCTGTAGTAGTAAGTACTACTTGATATTATCTACTCAGACAGAATCTTGCTTTAAAATTAAAAGAGAAAAAAAGATATTCAAATAGATATGTAATCTGTTGCAACATATATAAATATTTGCTTAGAAATCTGAATTGCTCAGTCATCTGTTACAACAGATATCAATATCTGTTTAAAAATCCCAATAGCTCAGTCATCTGTGACAACAGATAAAAATTTCTATTTGATAATTAATTAAATCAAATATGTCATCTGTTACGACAAATATAAATATTTGTTTGAAAATTTTCAACAGCTCAGTCATCTATCACAACAGATACAAATGTTTATTTGATAATTAAATCAGATATGTCATCTGTTACAACAGATATAAATATCTGTTTAAAAATTTTCAACAACTCAGTCATCTATCACAACAGATACAAATATCTATTTGATAATTAAATCAGATATGTCATCTGTTGCAATAGATACAAATATCTATTTGAAAATTTTCAACAGCTCAGCCGTTTATTGCAACAGATTTCATTGAAATTGATTTAGGTATAACTAGGGATGAATGAATAATATCACAGGGTCAACTACAAATACAATCGAGTCTTTGCAATTGTATGGTGTTGATATTGCGTTCATCTCGATTCGAGTTATCGATCGATCACTCTGAGTTGAAATGAGTTCTCATCAACTCAATGTTAGGATAGTGATAGTACCTAAGTTGATTTAGGTAGAACTAGGGATGAATAAATGAGCACGGGGTCAACTACAAATCCAATCGAGTCTTTGCAATTACATGGCATTGGTATTGCGTTTATTCCGACCCGAGTCGTAGATCGATCACTCTGAGTTAAAATAAGTTCTCATCAACTTAATGTACGATAGTGATAGTAACTAAGTTGATTTAGATGGAACTAGAGATGAATGAATGAGCTCAATGGGTCAACTACAAATCCAATCAAGTCTTTGCAATTATATGATGTTGGTATTGCGTTCATCTCGACCCGAGTCATCGGTCGATCACTCTGAGTTGAAATGAGTTCTCATAAACTCAATGTTAGGATAGTGATCGTACCTAAGTTGATTTAGGTGGAACTAGGAATGAATGAATGAACTCACAGGGTCAACAACAAATCCAATCGAGTCTTTGCAATTGCATGGCATTGGTATTGCATTCATCCCGACCTGAGTCGTTGATCGATCACTCTGAGCTGAAATGAGTTCTCATCAACTCAATGTTAGGATAGTGATAGTACCTAAGTTGATTTAGGTGGAACTAGGGATGAATGAGTGAGCTTACAGGATCAACTACAAATCCAATTGAGTCTTTACAATTATATGGCGTTGGTATTGCATTCATCCCGACCCGAGTCACTGATCACTCTAAGTTGAAATGAGTTCTCCTCAACTCAATTTTAGGATAGTGATAGTACCTAAGTTGATTTAGGTGGAACTAGGGATGAATGAATGAGCTTACAGGATCAACTACAAATCCAATCGAGTCTTTACAATTATATGGCGTTGGTATTACATTCATCCCAACCCGAGTCATTGATCACTCTAAGTTGAAATGAGTTCTCATCAACTCAATCTTTTAAAAACTATATCTTTTAAAATTTTTAAAATTAATTAAGATCAATTCGGACCAAATTAGCAACTTCAAAACTTGTCATTCTTTTCCAAAATTACAAATCAACCCATACAAATCATCCATTTGCATGAAAAACTTTTCATTTCAAATTTTGAAGTTCTCGCTCTTTTCTCCCTCTCTCTCGGGGTCTCCTCTCTCTCTCAATAATACAAACAAGAACTACTTAACATATTGCTCAACCCTTCAAATCAGGTCAATTTTCTTTCCATTTACGACCACATATAGTTATTTTTTCGACTTCATTCCCGCTTGTCCATTGTTTTCTCTGTCTTCGCAGGTAACAAAGTTCAAGAAGAGTTCTACATTTGTTCTTTATTCTAAGAAATAGAACTTTTTATTTAATGATGAAAAAGAAAACTTTTAGTTGTATTATCTAATGGGTTAATAATTTTGAGTTTTGATGCTAAAAAAGTAGGAAGCACTCGAGAAAATCCTAGTTTTTCTCTCAGTGTTTTGTTGACTGTCGTGGTATTTTTGGATGGTGTTTGTGGTGTTGTTGGTGGCTGTTGTTGGTGGTATTGGTATTTGTGTTTTTTGGCAGTGGTGTCGATGGTCTTGGTGTTGGTATTGGTATTGGTGGTGGTCTTGGTGGCATGGGTGGTGACATTAGTTGTGGTGGTGGTGGTCCATCTGTTGCACCAGATGGAAAATCTGTTGGGAGATATTAAATAGGTCTTCAAATAGATTTTTCATCTGTTCCAACTGATGGGTTATTCGTTCGAGTATTTTTTTGTAATGTGGCGTAGAATAATTTATTGAAATTTGTCCATCTGTCGTAATAGGTGGAATATCTATTGGGAGATATTAAATAGGTCTTCAAACAGATTTGGGTTCCCCATCTGTTCCAACTGATAGGTTGTCCGTTGGAGTTTTTTTTTGTTATGTGGCGTCAAATAATTTATTGAAGTTTGTCTCACCTTTTTTCAAAAAATTATGCAGACATTAAATGCAATGTATTTTTTTATTTTTCTATTGTTTGTAGTTAAAAGATGTCTCCCAAAAGAAAAGAAACTGAAAGTGGATCAACTTCTGACCACCCAACAAAAAAGGCTAGACTACAGATAGATTTGGAGGAACTTCTAGAACAATCTCAGTCAAGGCAAAATGAAGCTGAGGAAACTGATAACTCCTTCTCACCAATAGAGCGTGAAATAACATCGAAATCCCAACATGATTTTTTCAAAACTATTAGTATTGTCGGATTTCGAGTTGCGATGCCGATGAGTAACCCTAACACAGTATTTCGTGATGTTGTACTTGAATGTCAATTGGGGAAACCTTTTAACAAATTTAAGAGTATTATGAAGAAGGAAAACATAGATGGACTTTTTAAGAAGAGCTGCTTTGTATACTTTATTGAGTTGTCTGGGGCCCGACCTTTTCATTTCCCAGTAATCATGGTATATGGCCTCCTCAAGCGCAAGATCAAGTATGCGGGGAATGATGGAGGTCTGGAGGAGGGCAGGAAAAAGATGGATGAAGGCTAGATCAACTACTGTGGCATGCCGGTTTTTTTTTGGATTGAAAGAGTTTGCCATAGTGACGAGCTTGAGATGTGATCGTCTAGAAGAACCTCTCATCAAGAAAACGCCCTACAAAGGGTTTAACAAATGCAAGGTTAAAAAAGATAGGTTGTTGGGCATTGTTGGACCTAGCTACAAAGTGGAGGATTTGATGGCGGATCTCAAGAATAAAGACATACCAAAGCACTACAAGGAGAAATTGTGCTTAGTTTGGTTTGTTCATTCTGTTTTATTGGCAAGAGACGTTAGGAAAGTCATAGAACATGATTTGTTAGCGGTTGCTGATGATTTTGGGAAATTCAACGATTATTCCTGGGGATACGACAGCTACTACTTGACTGTCAAATATTTACTGAAAAAGCTAAAGCCAAAGACGACCACATTATACAGTTTTCCTTGGGCTTTCATGGTAAAATTGATCACTATTTTTACTCATTCATTAATTTATATTGAATATAGTTATGACTTTTTTTTGCTTGCTTCTTGTTTACAATTTTTAGGCTTGGGCATGTGGAGTCATTCCTCCCCTCCGAAAGCATTTCAAGGATTACCAGGATAAAAAGCACAAATTTTGCAAAATACAACAAAATTCATACGTGAGCTGAGGTGTTGTCGCCGGACTAGTCGCCGGAGCACTCGTCGAAGCAGTGGCTTTTGCGATTTGAAAATTATTTTGGGTGTGTTTAAGGTATTTTTATATGTGTGCGTGATTTTTGTGTGTGTGTTTGTGTGTTTAGGTCGATTTAAGCTAGTTTATTTAGGTCGGGTCGGGTCATGTGGGGGGTGGGATCGGGTCGGTTTTTTGGATATTTTAATTAAAACCAACCACATGTGGTCGATTTTAAAAAAAAAATTCAGAAAACCGACCCCATGTGGTCGATTTTTAACAAAATAATTAAAAAAAATATTTTAATTACTATAATTAATAAATCAATAAATTAATAAGTTAAAATTAATTTTAAACAAATTAATGTTTTTAATAAATTCTATAATATTTATAACAATAACACGAGTAGTATATTTCCTCAATCGTATAATAATATCAATGAATTTTGCAATTTATGATAATTTTTTTGTTAATTAGATTTTAATTATGATATTATATATATATAATATCGTAATTAAATGCTAATTAACCAAAAATTTATCGTAAATTGCAAAATTCATTGATATATATATATATATATATACCTCGTAATAGAATATGTTAATCAAATAAATTATTGATTACTTGTCTTACGTTATTACAACTTCAACAATATACACGTATCTACATATTGACACTAAGTAGTATATCTATTTCCTCAATAGTATGATATCAATGTATTATTCAAAATATTTTGATATATAGATTCAGTTATCGAGCTTTCGATTACTGCATACGTCACTACACGAGATATACATATATATACATATATTCAATTGTCTATCAACTTTCAAATAAGTACTATATACATCACATACACGATTTAATATACTACCCCATAATAATAATATATAACGTATTTCACATATACTGATCAGATGAATTATCAGTTAGTTTTATCTTATGTCATTAATATACCTTCATTATATAATTAATATGTATATCCTATATATATATATATATATATATACCTATACATACACACACATATACACACTATCGACTATATCAAGTTCTAAATACGTACTATATATATCACATACGTACACAAGTATATTATCCAATAATATAACGCGGCGTGTTTCATATACATACTCAGATGAGTGATCGATTAATTATATTTGATTAGCTTCATATACTAGGTTTTGACTAAATCGTTCATCAATCTATCACTACATGATATATATATATATGAACTCTTGAATACGTACTATATATATCACATCCACAAGTATATTACCTTATAATAGAACACATTCATTATATTTTGATGAATTATCGGTTATATATACGCATATTCATTATACAAAGATTATGCATGTTTAACGTCATTTAACGTATATACAAAGAAAATATTTATTCCATATATTGAAATATAAGTAAAAGATAAATATTATGTTTAACGTAATTTATTTATTTTATTTGATATATTTTTTAGTATAATTTTTTCACAAAATTTAAGAATGATTGATTTTTATTATTATTATACTGGTTATCGACTACGTGTGATTAGTGTAATTTCAAAAAATTATATATAAATTATATTATATACATATAATTATTTTTAATAAAAATAATATATATATTTGATTACATATATATAATTATTGGTTACTAAAAATTATTTACTTTTTATTTTTTTTAGTTCACTTGTGGTCGGTTTTTTAAAATATATATATTTTTTTTAAATATTAAAAACCGACCACTAGTGGTCGATGTTTTTAAAAATAAATTTAAAAAGAATTTTTAAAAATTTACCACTTGTGGTTGGTTTTTTGCGGCCACAACATGTGGTCGGTTTTTTGTGATCGATTTTTCATTTTTTTTTAGTAGTGTATGACATTATTTAATTCCCTAGCTATTGAAAGAAAAAAAAGTTGAATACTTGTGTACATATATTAGATGTACAAGGAAATGATCAAGTTTTAAAAAGTAATACATATGCACATTGAGGGGAGTCTTCGAGCAACGGTGAGGTTGCATGTGAGCCAATATTGAGCTGCGGAATCACCCATCAATACTTGTACTAAGTTGGTCATTCACATCACACTTCTTGTGATGTGATCTTCTTTCGAATCCTGTTAATGTGAGATGTTTTGTGCACCAAGCTATCTTCTTTTTCATTCATATTTTTTTGGGTGGAATTATTCATATATTCATATGCACATACAGAGATCAATTGGTTAAAACATTTTCTTCATTACACGATAAAAGAAGACGAAGAAGTTATAGTTATATACCCATATGGATTATAAAAACTAAACTGTATGAAAACTCTTCAAATCTTCTCACTAGTCCATTAAGATGATACACAAATCAATATGATCATTATATACAAAGTGAGATTTGTGCTTCATTTACTACTTTTTAAGGTAGAGTTAAGTTTCATTATGAACAAGTAAAAAAAAAAATGAAGAGCGCAAGGAAGTTGTTAAGAGTTTCATGACAGAATAAGGATGAATAATTGATGTTCTTACATAAACTACGCAATTCTAACCTAAGCCTGTAAAATGGGCCGGGCTGATCCGGCCTCAGCTCGGCCCACTTACAAAAACCGGGCCGATTTGACCCGGTCCGGTCAGCCCACGGGTTGTAGGATACCGGGTCCCGGGCTAATTTATTTTTTTGGTTGTGCCCTGTTAACCCGGCCCGAACCAAGCCCGGTCAGGGCCCGTCGATTAACCGGTCCGACTGGTTAAGCTTTCATAGAAAAAAAAATTGGATTTAATTATAACTTAGTTTTAATATATTATTAATTTACTATCAAGTATTATTAATTTATATATGCGTATATATATATCTTCTATAGACATATATATTTAACGTATATATATGTATATATTTTATAAATTAATATATAACTATATATATAATTATATATTGTAGTATATATA